>NC_031976.2:1314235-1637985 GCF_001858045.2 Oreochromis niloticus | reverse complement strand
GCTGGTAAAGAAGCATGTGATGTTTAATAAAGCTCTCTAAATGTGTAGGAACCACTGTCTGTCATCATGATACCAAACTGTCCTTCATTACATCTTGAAATATGATTCAGTACCTTAACTAGGACCCCTTTTGTCATATTTTCAATGGGTGTCATATATGTACTTGGTCACAGGTGTTGACTGTAGGAAGCTCAGTGTATGTATGTTGGCTTGTCAGTGTCTGCAGAAATAAACAAATCAAAGCTGTATTCACAGATATGGAAGCTATGAATACCATATGCACTAATACAAGCTTTTAAACTGATATTCTAAATGACTCACCTCTGTGGTTTGGTGAATGTTGTGTCAATGATTTTCATCAGTTTATACTATATATGTTTCTTTTAAGAGTAGTGATTAAATTGGAGCATTGGTGCACCAACAAACTTTAATTCTGAAACACAAATATTCTCTTTGAGACAGTCATGTTAATAATTAACTTTATTAGGTGTGAGGTGATGTACTAATCAGTGCATTATTTTCGGTCTTGTGTTAGTGTTGCATCGAGAGCTTTACATCATTTTCTAAATGGGTGTTTTGTTTTGTTCATTTCTGGTGAAGAACATCGTTGCAGTGAGTGCAGGTTTTTGTGATGGCTTGCAGTGTGGTGACAACACCAAGGCAGCTGTGATCCGACTGGGGTTGATGGAGATGATAACCTTCGCCAAACTCTTTTCTAAGAATGGCATGGTTTCCACATCAACCTTTCTGGAGAGCTGTGGTGTGGCTGACCTCATCGCTACGTGCTATGGCGGCCGCAATCGACGAGCAGCAGAGGCCTTTGTTAGAACAGGGAAGGTATGTGCACGGTCACATTTGGTGGTTATAATGTATCTGCTCTCTTTCCTCATTATGCATTACTTTGTAAAACTGTATTAGCTCTAACTGTTTTTTTTAGTTTGAAATGACTAACTGCTTTGTAATTGTGCACTTTCTTGTATTTTCTTCTTGGCACACCTGCTGATAGAGTATTGAAGTGCTGGAGAAGGAGATTTTTAATGGTCAGAAGCTCCAGGGTCCTGCCACCTCAGCTGAGGTTTACCGCATCCTCCAACAGAAGTGCCTGGTGAATAGGTCTGTAAGCAATAGTTTCTTTGTCTGTCTATTGTATTATTTTTACTTTTTTGACATGTAATACAGCTCTGTGCTATATTTTGACTGTACACTACCAGTCAAAAGTTTGAACACACCTTCTCATTTACTGTTTTTTCTTTATTTTTACTAAGTAGCCGCCCTTTGCTTTGTTAACAGCGCTGCAAACCCTCGGCCTTCTCTCAATGAGCTTCATGATGTAGTCACCTGAAATGGTTTCACCTCACAGGTGTGCCTGTCAGGGTTCATTGGTGGAATTTCTTGCCTTCCTAATGAGGTTGGGGCCATCAGTTGTGTTGTGCAGAAGTCAGGTTGGTGCACAGCTGACAGCCCTGTTTGATAACTGTTAGAATTCATTTTATGGCAACAACCAATCAGCTAAGTAAAGAGAAACAACAGTCCATCATTACTTTAAGAACTGAAGGTCAGTCAGTCTGGAAAATTGCAAAATCTTGAGGAGCGCTCCAGGAAAGGAAGACCAAGTCACCTCTGCTGCTGAGGATAAATTCATCCAAGTCACCAGCCTCAGAAATCCCAAGTTAACAGCAGCTCAGATTAGAGCCCAGATAGATGCCACACAGAGCTCCAGTAGCAGACACATCTCTACATGTTCAGTGGAGACTGTGTGAATCAGGCCTTTATGTCAAATAGCTGCTAAGAAACCACGACTGAGGAAAAGCAACAAGCAGAAGAGATTTGTTTGGGCCAAGAAACACAAGGAGTGGACATTAGACCAGTGGACGTCTGTGCTTTGGTCTGATGAGTCCAAGTTTGAGATCTTTGGTTCCTCCCGCCGTGTCTTTGTGCGACACAGAAAAGGTGAATGGATGGTCTCTACATGCATGGTTCCCACTGTGAAGCATGGAGGAGGAGGTGTGATGGTGTGGGGAAGCTTTGCTGGTGACACTGATGGAGATTTATTTAAAACTGAAGACACACTGACCCAGCATGGCTACCACAGCATCCTGCAGCCACATGCCATCCCATCCGGTTTGCTTTTACTTACACCATCATTTATTTTTTTGAACATGACAATGACCCGAAACACAGTCACCTGACCTAAACAGAATGGAGATGGTTTGGGATGAGATGGACCACAGAGTGAAGCCAAAAGGACCAACAAGTGCTCAGCATCTCTGGGAACTCCTTCAAGACTGTTGGAAACCATTTCAGGTGACGACCTCATGAAGCTCATGGAGAGAATGACAAGAGTGTGCGAAGCAGTAATCAAAGCAAAGGGCAGATATTTGGAAGAATCTAAATTATAAAACATGTTCTGAGTTATTTCACTTTTTTTTTTTGTTTACTACATAATTCCACATGTGTTCATTCATAGTTTGATGCATTCAGTGAGAATCTACAATGTAAATAGTCATGAAAATAACAAAGAACCATCAAAATGAGAAGATGTGTGCAAACTTTTGACTGGTAGTGTATACAAGTAAAGAGCTTGAATTAGGGATTTAGATTTTAGTTTAGCTTTACATATAATTGGGAGCAGTGGGGAAATGCCTCAAAAATACACATATACATAAGATGGTGACAGATGTACCCTTAGGCCCCCCTCCTCGATTCAGAGGCGGTCTTTGCCTTTTCACGTAAATGGCCTCCTTGACTCTGCGCTCAAACCTGCGTTCACTATGTGTACATCCTGTGGACATGATCTAAAAGCAGACTACTTCACCAGTTACCAGTCCCTGATATGATTCACACCTACTGGCTAAAGAAGCTAACTGTACTCTATGAGCGCCTGGCAGCACAAGAACCAGGCTAACCAAAGGTCAGAGAGTCCTGATCCCCAAGGACCCCCCAGAAGGGACTGGCCCCCATCCAACTACCAACCAATAACCTGCTTCAGCACAACATGGAAGCTGCTGTCAGGCATTATAGCAGGCGATGTTGTTGGAGATTTATTAAGAATTTAAGATAGATCTTAACCCAGAGTGCGTGACCATAGGGATATAAATAAACTAGTAAATCAACAGCTTCACTTTTATCTTGAGATCTTTCTTCACCACCATGGACGACGCCAGCCTGTCTGTCAATCTCCCAGTCCACTCCTCCCCTCACTCGTTAACAAGACCCCAAGATACTTAAGTTCCTCCACTTGGGGCACCATCCCCTGCCCTTTTTGGTGACAACCATGGTCTTGGAGTTGAAGGTGCTGATTTTCATTCCTGAGTGGTGGGCTGCAGACCACTGTGAGCTGGAGCCCACCACCAGATGAAGCCAACAGAACCATGTCCAGGAAGAACCAGGAAGACTTCCAATAATTTGGGCAGCCAAGAAATTCTGGCCCTAAAAAGTATGAACAGAATCAGTAACAAACCCTAGCAAAGTCCAACACCCAGGGGGACAAGCCTGACTTACTGCCAGCAGTTTAGTCCAAACTCTCACTGTGGTTGTACAGGAAACAAATGACTTGTAACAATAGACCAGACACCCCATAGTCCCTAAGCACCTCCCACTGAATCCCTTAAGGAATGTGTTGAATGTGTCGAGTCCACGAAACACATGTAGACTGGTTGGGCAAACTTCCATGTGCACTTGAATGTCCTTGACTTGATAAAGAGCTGGTCCAGCATTCCCCTGTCCAGGACAAAAACGACATTGGTCTTCCTGAATCTGACGTTCAACTAATGGATGGATTCTCCTTTCCAGTGCCCTCACCTGGACTTTCCTGGGGAGGTTGAGGACTGTGTTCTCTCCATAACTGGAGCACACCCTTAAGTCCTCCTTCTTACCAAAGAGTGGTTTAAGTGCCTAAGTGACCTTGCCCTTGGTGATGGGCAGGTCATCCCTTTCCTCCCAGAATCTGCTTCCTGTATGGAGGTCATGTCAGTGGGATTGAGAAGATCCTTGAAATATGACAGCTCCATTTGTCCACCATGTGGTTCTATGGCTACCACAAGCCACCTCTCAGCCACATCCTATTGTTGTTATCATTATTATTATTATTATGTGTGCCTATGCCAAGAGGCACACATATTACTATTCGTCGGATTTATTATTCTTATTATTATTATTATTATTCTCCATCTTCCGCCTAAATTTCGGCACGTATCACGCCCCGCAGTTTTGAGAAAAGCTTCATATATGTTACCTCATTTTGTGCGGCTGGATCTGGAATGGTGTGCTATGACTTTTGGTGTTTATGACTATTATAGTTTTTTAAATATTAATATTTTAGTGAAAATTTTCCCGCGCTCCTCTGCCAAACAGTTTTGACAATAGGGGTACATATGTTACATCATTTTGTGCGGCTGGAGCTGGGCTAGTATGGTGTGACTTTTGGTGTTTATAACTTTTATAGTTTTTGAAATATTTAGATTTTAGTGCAAATTTAGGCCAATTTCTAGGCTCCTGAGAAAGATTCTGCTTTTGGCACCATAGAAACAGACTTCATTTGTGGTGTGTTGGCTCTCTCTAGTGGTATACCGGGAGTAGTACGGCCTAAAGAGTGCCATGCTTGGTGAAAACTACATATCCCACAATTCATAGCATGCCTCTACCGAGTCAAACAATGGCGGACACCACTTCGTTTTATATGTCTTTTATTCGTGTTTCTAGGTCACAAAATACACTTTTAAGATATTTTCAGGCGAGAATGTAGGTGTGTAAACTTCAAATATCTGCTCGTTTTATCAAGACATCCCATATTAGCGACAATTCTCTTAAGTGTTGCTGATAGCCGGCTAGCTAGCTAGCTAGCTAGCGCCCCTTCGTGAAAAACCACCCAGGCTTGGCTGATAGTGAGGTGGCTAAAATTTGTTTAATCGCCCGATCGCTCGGCAAGGGTCTGTGTCTTAGCTGGACTTATTTTTCGTTTATATGGGCCGATGATGCTGGTCGATGTGGAAAAAATAACTGAGTTGTTTGGTGGTGGAGCTACAACAGAGGGCAGCTATCCACCGGTGTGTGACAGAAAGGACATGCCGCGAACGAGACATACAAGGCGGTGAGGCTAACGCGGAGGTCAATCGTGGATCAGGGAAACCGAAGGCAGGAGCGTGAGGTGAACTGAATTTCAGGTAAGAAGTTATGACCTGCACTCTATTTGGGTCAGATATAAACCGAGTTTAGGTGTAGTTTATTTAGCAACAGTTCTCTTACGTGTTGCTGATAGCCGGCTGGCTAGCTAGCTAGCGCTGCTAGCTTAGCTAGCTAGCGCTGCTAGCTTAGCTAGCTAGCGCGGCTAGCGACCCTTCGTGAAAAACCACCCAGGCTTGGCTGATAGTGAGGTGGCTAAAATTTGTTTAATCGCCCGATCGCTCGGCAAGGGTCTGTGTCTTAGCTGGACTTATTTTTCGTTTATATGGGCTGATGATGCTGGTCGATGTGGAAAAAATAACTGAGTTGTTTGGTGGTGGAGCTACAACAGAGGGCAGCTATCCACCGGTGTGTGACAGAAAGGACATGCCGCGAACGAGACATACAAGGCGGTGAGGCTACCGCCGATCGACCGGTGTTTGCTAACGCGGAGGTCAATCGTGGATCAGGGAAAGCGAAGGCAGGAGCGTGAGGTGAACTGAATTTCAGGTAAGAAGTTATGACCTGCACTCTATTTGGGTCAGATATAAACCGAGTTTAGGTGTAGTTTATTTAGCAACAGTTCTCTTACGTGTTGCTGATAGCCGGCTGGCTAGCTAGCTAGCGCCGCTAGCTTAGCTAGCTAGCGCGGCTAGCGACCCTTCGTGAAAAACCACCCAGGCTTGGCTGATAGTGAGGTGGCTAAAATTTGTTTAATCGCCCGATCGCTCGGCAAGGGTCTGTGTCTTAGCTGGACTTATTTTTCGTTTATATGGGCTGATGATGCTGGTCGATGTGGAAAAAATAACTGAGTTGTTTGGTGGTGGAGCTACAACAGAGGGCAGCTATCCACCGGTGTGTGACAGAAAGGACATGCCGCGAACGAGACATACAAGGCGGTGAGGCTACCGCCGATCGACCGGTGTTTGCTAATGCGGAGGTCAATCGTGGATCAGGGAAAGCGAAGGCAGGAGCGTGAGGTGAACTGAATTTCAGGTAAGAAGTTATGACCTGCACTCTATTTGGGTCAGATATAAACCGAGTTTAGGTGTAGTTTATTTTCGTTGTGCTGACTTTTTCAATCACTTACAATAACTCGTACTGCGTGCTAGCTAGCACTACGGAGTTTGTATACAGCTGTGTGCGCGCTAAGTTACCGATGTTACCGATGTTGAACTTTATGACAGCCTCCCCTGTCATTCTCTCGCCTGTTGAAACTTCAGTCATGAAACTGATCAATGATCGGCTTTTCTCTCTTGTTTGTTTATCGCGCTAAACAACAGCAGCACGTTTAAGCTTGATCAGCTGTTGTTAGAATTCTTTTGATTTTAATTTCTAGTATCAGCTGATGTTTGCTGGAGCATGAAGATGAAATCAGGAGATGTCCTTACTGAATCATCAGAGCTGAACTGGTGATGGAGAAACAGGTTTACCCTTAGGTGACATGAATGAGTTGAAGGGAAGTTATGAGTTGTTTCTGAGAGACAAAGACCAAGCTCCTTTTTTGTGTAGCTGACAGCTGGTAACTGTGCAGGGGCGGATCTAGCAAAGCTTTTAGGGGGGGGGGGGGGGGAGCTAGGGCATTAACAGAGAAAGGTGGACACAAAGATATACTTTTCTTTCTTAGGCTACGTCCACACGTACCCGGGTATTTTTGAAAACGCAGATTTTTCTATGCGTTTGCACCTCTCGTCCACACGTAAACGGCGTTTTCGGTCACTGAAAACGGAGATTTCTAAAAACGCCTGCCAGGGTGGATATTTTCGAAAACTCCGTTTTTGCATTTACGTGTGGACGAGGAAAACGGAGAAAACGCAGCGTCATAGGTGTGCGCCTTTTTTGACGTCACACTGTGCGCCACGTTATTGTTTCGGTGAAATTAATTTCTACAATACTGTTACCGTTAATCGTACTCTCTGCAGTGTTTAAATGCTTACATATATACACACACAGTTACTGTCCCTCCACACATACGACTCGGTTCTGCTTCTATGCCCCATCTTTGTTTACTATTTCCCACCGAGGCTCCTAGACTTCTGATTGGCCAACATTTCTACACGGTTAGGAATATATCGCCACCTGCTGCTTTGGCATGTTCCTAGCAGCGTTTTCCTTCATTTCTGCGTTTACGTGTGGACGGGATTATTTTTAAAAACGAAAACGGAAAATCTCCGTTTTCAAAAATACCCGTGTACGTGTGGACGTAGCCTTACTCTCATATAAAATATTTAGCTTTTATTAAATAGTTATCTGAATCTCACAACCAAAGTTTGTATAATAATACACAGGATTGGCTGTAGACCATTGTTCATAATTCAGAACACTGTGTAAAAATAACAAAAAACAAAAAGTGAATGCATGTGTGAAAAGTGGTCTATAATGTAATGCTTCAAAGTGTGTTCATGCAAACATTGTCGGGTCTGCCGTGGTACAATGGGACTTCTGCTCATGAACCTGTGTGCACAGCGTCTGCAAATCGGCGCTGTACGAAGTAACTTCATCTTTACACAAAACTGTAAGCTGTCATCTGTGAAGCGTGAGCGGTGTTTGTTTTTACCATAGTTCATGGTGGAGAATGGCTGCTCTTCTGAGTTTTGCTCTCTGTAGCCGTATGAATGGCAAACTACAGTGATTAGCAGCGGCATAGGCACACATAAAATTTCTTCTGAAATTTTCGCTTTCTAGTTATTATTATTATTATTGTTATTATTATTACTACAACTACAGACTTTGGAAGGATTTGAACTATTTTTAAACACAGAAATTGATAATAAAGAACAAACTCTCCCTAAACTCATTCAAGTTACTGTAATTAACCACCCTAGGATTCTATGCTGAAACAAAACTGAAATATGTTACTGGGTCGTTTTGAGATCGTCATACTTTGGCTCATCATATTCATCATTGTATTGTTGTTGTTTACCTATTCTATATTCGTTCATTACATGTGAAATTAATAACTTGTATTTTCTCTTTTCTACTTCGCCAAGCTTCTCTTGTTTCTTGACTAACTCTGTCCTTACTCTCTCCAGGTTCCCTTTGTTTACAGCAGTTTATCAGATTTGTTTTGAGAAGAGGCCAGTCCAAGAAATGATTTCCTGCCTGCAAAGCCACCCAGAAGATATGTGATCGACTGATGGGTCTCAGGAAGCTGTTTAATTGAATTTTCCATTGATCATTTCCATTCTAAGATGAAGTTTGCATTAGGTTCTTATTCTGTTAAAAAACAACAATCCACAACAGCTTTATTTAGAACACCCATCAAATCTGGAGTGAATTATAACAAAGTCCTTTATCATTTCAATTTGTACAAACCTCCAAAAAAAGTTATTCCTGGCTTCCAACAGTGTAGGATGAAAAATAAATCCCAGTGTTAAAACATAACAAAGACTGACTGTCTCTCCCACTTAGAGTGTTTATCCATGCCAGCTCCTTGTGTGGAGTAATCCCCCTTTAACCACTATCAGATGTGAAAACGAGGTATAATCTGAGCTTTAAAAATCAGAGGTAGACTGACTGCAGAAGCTATGTTGTGCCAGATGCCTCGAGTCTGATGGCTTTGTCTAACCATGGAACTTTTTCAAATCACCTAATAACATCTATATAAGTGAAGTTTTGTTTTAGCATGGATCTTTTGTGGCAACTATATTTGTTTTTGTTTCGGGTATTTTTGTTACCTACACGACCAACTTCACATTTTTCTAGGCAGGTTAATTACTAAGCTGCCCACGGTGCTCCTTAGACTTAAACCTCAACAGATTGGCTCTGGGTAGAAGTATGTGTTTGTGTGCGAGCCTTGTGATAGGAGTCGGCTGGGAAATGGATGAATAGATAATGAGCCCCATCTTGTGGTTAAAAAAAAACTACAACAACCCAGTAAACCACTGACAGCTTGTGTGTCTTGAGCTGTGATACTTCAGTGTGCTCATATTGCAACCTTCTCAGAATTCTGCTGTTAATGTGTTGGAATAAATGCCACTCAGACTGATTTCTCAATGTTTTATCTAAAAGTTTTCATTGTTAATCTTGAATCATGTCATGAGATGGACAATAGATTACAGAGACCTTTGTGCTTTAGATGCAGATGGACTTCTGACAAGACGGGACAAGACTCAGCAGTCCATCTGCATCTAAAGGACAAAGGTCACTCTTTCGAGGATGCCAATGTTCACATTTTGGACAGAGAGGACAGATGGTTTGAAAGAGGAGTGAAAGAAGCATCTATGTCCACTGTGAACGACCATCTTTGAACAGAGGGCGGGGCTTACGACACCAACTGTCTGCCATCTATAATCCAGTTTTGAGATCCTTCCCAGACGCCTTAACGCCCACTTACATTCTGGGCCATCTGACCTCAGGAAATCACATGATAGGGTGGGGCCAGGTTTCACAGTGAGCTCACCCGAAACCCTGGCTGATTGTGACCACCCGTTTTCACACCTTGGCTCATGTGATTAGGTAGAGGATCAATAGGGGGTCCATGACCCTCTTGGGGACACTCCCACAGGGCTTAAATCTGGGACTCTCCACCATTTGACCCTAGAACTGAAGAAGCTTCTCGGATGAGAGATGAAACGTCTTCAAGCAACTTTAAGAAGTCCAGACGCTTTTCTTTCCAACCTCCTTAGGTTTCTATCAGTGATTTATCAGATTTGTCACATATCAATAAGCAGTTGTTGTGTGCTTATTAAAATTGCTACCTTGCCTGTCAGTGGCCACCAGCATGGTCACTTTTCACTACATCTATTACAAGCACAGCAAAGGGTGATGCACCTCAGTCAAGGAGAAAATGTCTGTGCTTTTCAATATCGTTTCAACTTCACTTTGCTTGTGTTCGTTCAGGTAAATGTAATGAATGGAAGTGAAACAAATAATTAATTTTGCTTGACACATCTAGCACTAGCAAACCTTTGCCTCTTAAATTGATTTTGCATTAACAGACGAACTAAAAGACTAAAGACTAAACTTAAAGTATGTTAGATAATGCTGGTTTTGTCAAAGGCATTCTTATCAGGTAAACTGTCCACAACACCTTTAGTGTTGCAGCAGGAAGCTACCCACTGTGGAAACATTACAGTTACATTTTTGTTGCCATTCTGAAATAAAATATTAGAAACTACACTAAAGTGTTAAGTCTATTTTATGTAACATTGAAAGAAGTGTGTGTGTGTGGGGGGGGGGGGCTTTTAAATTTCTTTAGAAATTTTCTTTTATTAATATTTTTAAAATGAGTGCAGCACAAACATTTGACACCACTTTTGTTGGATTTGAAGAAGTAAGTAGGCCAGGGGTTACATTTGTACTATGTTTTGAAAGTATAAGCTGTTTCACTGGTCCAGACCACATATCTATAGAAAACCCAGCCCGCTGGCTCTGGACATTGTTTGGCAATCCAACAAACTTTGCCATGTTATTAAAGCCAACACTATGGCTTTCCACTTTGCTTCATAATCCTGATTACACCAAAGTATACGTGGTTTTATTTGTGCTGCTAAATACAAGGTGGGCCATTTATATGGATACACCGTAATAAAATGGGAATGGTTGGAGATATTAAAGTCCTGTTTGTGGCACATTAGTATATGTGAGGGGGCAAACTCCTCAAGATGGGTGGTGACCATGGTGGCCATTTAGAAGTCGGCCATATCTTGGATACAACTTTTGTTTTTTCAATAGGAAGAGGGCCATGTGACACATCAAACTTATTGGTAATGTCACAAGAAAAACAATGGTGTGCTTGGTTTCAACGTAACTTTATTCTTTCATGAGTTATTTACAAGTTTCTCTTTGTTCACAGACATTGACATGTCGAAGACCACGTAAATGGTAAATGGCCTGTATTTATATAGCGCTTTTACTAGTCCCTAAGGACCCCAAAGCGCTTTCACACCAGTCATCCACCTTCACACCACAGGTATGCAACTGTAGCCACTTCGGGCGCACTGACAGAGGCGAGGCTACCGGACACTGGCGCCATCGGGCCCTCTGACCACCACCAGTAGGCAACGGGTGAAGTGTCTTGCCCAAGGACACAACGACCGAGACTGTCCGAGCCGGGGGCTCCGATTACAAGGCGAACTCCCAACTCTTGAGCCACGATCGCCCCGTGAGGAGCGGATCGAAATTGTGTTGATATCTGGTGAACGCAGTAACCGGGTCATTGCAGCAGATTTCAATGCAAGACACCCTACGAGACCACCCATCTCCCATGCTACAGTTAGCAAACTGCTTGCTAAGTTTCGTGAAACTGGTTCAGTGTTGGATTTGCCAAAATGTGGACGCAAGAAAACTGTCACTAATGAAGAAACATCAGTGGCTGTCCTCGCTTCATTCAGCAAGAGCCCATAGCATAGCACTCGCTGCATGTCACTGGAGAGTGGCATTAGTCGAACATCCCTTCGGCGGATATTAGCTACTCACAAATGGCACCCTTACAAACTCCAGCTACTGCAGCATCTCAACGAGGATGACCCAGATCGGCGCACAGAATTTGCAGAAGGGGTAAAACAAAAATTGGAACAGGACCCTCAGTTCACGCTGAAGATTTTGTTCAGTGATGAGGCAAACTTTTATGTGAATGGTGAAGTTAACAAACAAAACCACTGCTATTGGTCTGACACTAACCCACATTGGATGGATCCCTCCAAGACTGTTGGAACAACAAAAGTGATGGTTTGGTGTGGTATGTGGGGTACAACGATAGTGGGTCCATTCTTCATCAATGGAAACCTCAAGGCCACTGGATATTTGAAACTGCTACATGATGATGTGTTTCCCTCTTTATGCACTGAAGCTGGCACGTTCCCTGAGTTTTTCCAGCAAGATGGTGCACCACCACATTATGGGTGCCAGGTCCGAGCATTCCTAGATGAACAGTTTCCTGGAAAGTGGATTGGTCGTCGTGGGCCAGTTGAATGGCCCCCAAGGTCTCCCGATCTGACCCCCTTAGACTTTTATCTTTGGGGTCATCTGAAGGCAATTGTCTATGGTGTGAAGATACGAGATGTGCAGCACCTGAAACTACGGATACCGGATGCCTGTGCTGGCATTTCTCCTGCGGTGTTGCTATCAGTGTGTGAAGAGTGGGAGAAGAGGGTTGCATTGACAATCCAACACAATGGGCAGCACATTGAACACATTTTATAAGTGGTCAGAAACTTGTAAATAACTCATGAAAGAATAAAGTTACGTTGAAACCAAGCACACCATTGTTTTTCTTTTGACATTACCAATAAGTTTGATGTGTCACATGGCCCTCTTCCTATTGAAAAAACAAAAGTTGTATCCAAGATGGCCGACTTCTAAATGGCCACCATGGTCACCACCCATCTTGGGGAGTTTGCCCCCTCACATATACTAATGTGCCACAAACAGGACTTTAATATCACCAACCATTCCCATGTTATTACGGTGTATCCATATAAATGGCCCACCCTATAGTAGTCTTTAATGCTGGGTGAACCCATCCCTCCCTTGTCTCTTGGTAACCGCAGAGTTTCATATTTCACTCTAGGGAATGTACCATTCTAGATAAATATATCACTTTGGCCCATTCACAAAACTGTTTATCAGATCTGAAGAGGCAAAGAATGGAACAAACAGTCTGAGCAAAATATTAGTTTTTACCACAATTATTCTCCTACCAAGATCTAATGGCCTGTAAGGATAAGTTAAAGCCAATGAATGACAGGCTGCCACACATGGAGAATGTTGGTGGCTGTCAGACTCTTTAAAGAAACTCAAGAAGAGATGAGAAACAAAGCCACTGACATCTATGAGTATAAAAAAGGTTTTAAAGCCATTTTACTCCAGTGAACCACGCTGTCAGCCATTATGCACCAATGGAGAAAACAGGGGTAAACCTAAGAAAGAGACTGGGCACAAATGGCATCCACTGGAGAGTTCAAGGTGAAAACCAGTGCCAACCAAAAACAGCAATTTTGGGAAGATATTCTGTGCACCCATGACACAAAAGTTGAACTTGTTGCAAGATTTGGCAGTGGTAGTGTGGCGTTCTAGGGCTACTTTGCTGCTTTGGGATCTGGGAGACTTTCTGTAATACACGAAACCATGGATTCTGTTCTCTACAGGAGAATGTCCAGCTATCATTTCATGCCCTGAAGCTTAAGTGCATTCAGATTATGCAGCAGGACAATAATAGGAAACAAACCAGTAAATGTCAATCATAGTGCATGAAGTGCTGTTTGAACGTGTGTGCGATTGAGTGGATGACACTTGTAGCAAGAGAGCGATCCTGTCTGCCATCCTGTGAATTAATGAGGTCACTTGGATCAAGATTGAGTGGGAGTTGAATCCCCTAGGAAAGGATCTCAAGATTGTATTATAAGTATCTGACATATACCTAGGTATCTAATCTTCAAAGACTGGAAAAAATTAAAAAAAAAACTATATAGGCCTAACAGTAAAATCATGCTGACTCACCTAATTACTCTGGACCTTGTTGGTATTTATTCATCAATCTTTAATCTCACAGAAATTGTTCAAGTAATAATACAGACATTTTTATATTAAACCATAATACAAAAATACATGAACAAAACATTCACCATTCAAAGATTGCTTGGATGGTTTTCCTTTCCAAACATGTGGAGCCAGAAGTAGAAAACTCTGGTTGCTTCAACCTAACCTGACACTCCAGTCCGCCTGGTGGCGCAATAGTGCGGCTGGCTGGTACCAGCAATCACAGAAGAAGAACACACAGCCGCTAACTAAAACGGTCCTACCTTAACGGCAGGGATGTTACAGGTCACTTTGTTGTCAGTCACAATTTAACAACCAACCACACTGTAAGTCGTTTATTGGATTTTGTTTGCGGCGTAGCACCACCTCATAGCAATGCTAACTTTATGTGCTAGCCTGGCTAGCAAAGTGGAACCATGTTTTGTTGCTGTCATTGATTAGAAATCACAAAGGAAACTACAGAGACATTTTAATCTGGGGTTGTTCTGTTTTCAAATGTTTGCTATTTGTTAATATTTTTAGATAACTTGATAGCATGGGATTCAAAGGAGTAAATACAAATTAGAGTTAGCTAACACCGTTAGGTATCTGTTTCTGTTGATTTTCTTTTGACGAACTGAAGTTACTCTGATTTAGTCCCTGCTGAGCTGTACCAGGCTGCTGCCAGATCCAGTGCAACAAACCATGGAAGTACTTTGATAAAGGAAATGCAGATGGACCGACTGAAAAGGCCGTGATTACAGGCTGATCTCTGGACCAGCAGCGTCAGCAATGTCTGCAATCCCCCTTCTGCGATGCACCATCAGGTAAAACTGTCCCAACACGTACGATCACATGATAACGTGCAGGCTGGAGCATAATGACAGTTTTAAAACTCCTTTTAAAAAGTCTAATATGCGCATGTTGAAGGCATATAGAAACGTAAGTGTCAAAATGACTTTGAGTTTGACTTTTGGTTTTTCAACAATGGACAGAAAATGTAACAGAATCTTTACTTTGATGTGTTCCTGCGGTCACCCATCTGCGTTTGAAAATGCGCACCTACATCGTTATGTACGGTACAATATGGGTCTCCGTTCATGATCGTCTCGTAACCTGCACTCCGAAAGACATCAGGTTCCTAAAAAGGCTTTTTGGGTTTCATTTTCCTTTGTTGGGATCGACATATCTGTAATAACTTACATTTAATGCAGTCTTTCATATAATTTAGTGCAAAAAGTTTAACATTAAAAGTAGGTTCTCTGCAAATTGCAGAGCTGCTTTCTGATCACTGAGTTCAGCTGCTGTCTCTACTTTCCATGCACGTGTTCAGTACTTTCCCCTGTGTCATTCTCTTATTACACATGATGTACCCCCTGTAAGAATGCATTGTTGACAAACAGTGCACTCAAAATAATTTTTTTTATTTATATTAAGGTGAGAATAGCGTACGGATGTGTCACATAGAGAAGCGGGATGGGGGGGTGAGCAGTGACAATGACACGTTTGAGGAGAGCTGAATGTATTTTACAGTCTGGATACAGACACACACACCAGGGCAAAACAAGCTTAAAGACAGTCACATGGTCATCTCTGGTCTCTGCAGGTCGAGTAGCGCCCCCAGCATTCCCCAGCCGATTATTCCCCAGTAACATTGCTGGGGAAATTCTGACACTTCATGTTTAGGACCAGAAAACATTCTAATCTACTCTCAAATATTTTAAAACTAAATTTATTTCGAACTTTGAAAATAATAACATTAACAACATTAATATTATTTAGAACTCTTTTTCTGTCGCTGCATTATCGATCTGTCTGTCTAGTCAGGTACTGCTGTCCGACTCCATGCCATTATCTCTCTCTTTTGTGATATTGTGATGACTCTGGGTGGGTCTGTCCTTTGTTAAAGACATTACTCTGATTTCTCTTACCCTTAGTTTGCTGTGGCAGAGAGCTGATGCCTATCATGTGAAGCAGGTTTTGGTTTATCTGGGTAACTTCAGGGTTAACCCAGGGTTTTCTGTACTGCAAAGGTGGTAAACTTTTCTCCAGGTAAATCACCATGGTAACAGTCTAGAGTAGGTAAGAAATCAAGAAATCAGCAGGTATGAATTTGCCAACTTCTGACCAATCAGTTCTCTAGAAAATGGCTCAGACCTCTGTGTGTGAACAGGTTTTTTAATAGCGTGTAATTTCTTTTTTCCTTGACTTTTTGTTTCTGTTTGCAGCAAACAAAACAAAACAAGAACATAAAAATATACCAGTCAAATGCAACACTGTTATAAAAAGAGGAAGAGATGAACGCTTCATTTCATGGCTGGTCAAAGTGAAATAAATGTGATTGGTTGAACAGGTGTTCATGCTGTGTGTGCTCTGTTATCTGTACTTCCATCAGCGTAAAAGACTCAGCAGCAGATTAGAATGAAGTATAATAACATTTATACATTTAATAAATCACCAGATTTATACACGCATCTTCCCGTGACAGTGCGACACACTGTTTGCTCTTCATTCAGTGATTTCAGTACAGCAGACTGCACGCTGCTCATAAATCATATTCCCCCATCATATGAACACTTATTCTCTCAGCTGAGACTCGCTGCTGTTTAAAGGTTTGAGAGTAAAGGTTGGATATAAAAACATCAAACATGGGCTCAGTCTACGTTTGATATGAGGTCAGCAGTTACAGTGTCTGTGTCCTGTTTCAACATCATAAATGTGCAATTGTTTTTATCCAACATGAGAAATATAAACTTGTGTCTATGACTTTGTTACTGATTCCCATCAGGAAACACTTTAGAGGCAGACCTGCTATTTTCATCATCAACACGTTTCGTTTGTTTTGCAGTTTTTCAGCAGGACCCTGCTGTAATACTGACCACACGGCTGATAAATGACTGTCTTTTAGTTTCAAAGAGACATGAGGGGTACTTCCCAAAGTCTGGCCTGCGTTGATCCAGCCACTCAATGTCCGTGGTTACCATGGTTACTGCATAAGCTGCTGATAAACAGCTGGCACTGTGTTTATGTTTTCATTACAACTGTCTGACTTGGTTAACTGAAGTAAACTTGGATAACTTCTAGTTAGGGAGTATCATAGATAACAGTGAAAGTGGGCGACAGTATTTACTCAGTTTGAACAAAAAGCCCATTGTTGCAGCCAGCTGGAGTTACGTCTATGTCAGTTATTGAGAGCAGGGTTTAATGATGTAAATTAGCCTCTTTTCTGTAACGTCTGTCTTTCTCTGTGCAGGCTGCAGCGGAAGCATGTTGCCACACATGCTGTACAACAGAGAGCTCTGTCAGGGGCAGAGGCTGTAAATGCTCTCAGGCCCTTTTATTTTGCAGTCCACCCAGACTTCTTCGGTAAATATCCCAAAGAACGGGTAGGTCTCATATCTGTCATGACATAAATCCAAATATGTGTTATTGGCAACATATGATCGTAAAGTAACAGTTCAAAAACTGTCTTAACTGTCAGGTTTACATGTGTGTGACGCCTTATAGGCACAGCAGACAATCCACTGTGTTCAGTATACTTATCATCTATGTGCTCTGTGATCCATATACAATATAAAGTAATATGATGTGATATTATCATTAAATATGACTTTATAATCTGTGTACATACAACACTGTGTCAGACGTTTGTTGGTACGAGCTGCCATGATGTAAGTTCTGGTACCTCTGTGTTACAGGAGGTGAATGAGAACTCGCTAAAGAGGCTGAATGGCTATCTGGAGAACTTGCAGAAGCCTGGCTCACGTTCAGTTCAACCCATGAAGCTCACCTTTTATCTAAGGAACACAAAGTACAGCAGTAAGGTGCAGCCAGAACTCCTCAGCTCAGGTGCATTTCTTTTAAAAATGCTCAAAGTACCAGTGAGTGTTTTTGTTGTTGTTTTTTTAACGTAAAATTGCTCCTGTTTGCTTCTCAGGCTTCCGCTCAGTCAGCTTTACTCTGCACACAAACGATGTTTTGAGCACAGTGATGGATGTTTTGACGAGCTGCAGCCTGCCCATGGAGCACATGAAAGGACTAACGGCGAGTAAAGCAGCAAGTAAAAGTCCGACTGAGACGGGGAAGCCTTTCTACAGAACCATCAAATGGGATAAAAGCTATTACACCTTCACGGGCTTCAAAGACCCCGAGCAGGAGCTGCAGCAGGCCCAGAGAGCCGAGCCTACACTCAGGTAGCCTACGCTCAGGTAGCCTACGCTCAGGTAGCCTACGCTCAGGTAGCCTACGCTCAGGTAGCCTACGCTCTGGTTGTGGTTGTCACATCTCAACTGTAGGAAGTGTTTAAACCTTCTAAACCCAGAAACTGCTGTTTGTGATCATGTAGACACAGTGCTGTGTTTGCTGTGGATTTTATTTTTATTTAGTGGTTAGCAAGGGTTCATGCTAATGCTAATGTGTGCATACATGGTCTCTTATATTTAAATGAAATAATGTGAAAGTACTTTGTGAGAATTTGAGTTTATTTATAGTTCACACAGTTCTAGAGAGGGAGACTTCAGAATAATGTGACATATATAACAACATAAATACATTTTACTAAGATGGTGATGACAGTTTTTCATAACTACAGCAATTATATGTAATGACTTGTACATGATTTAAAGGGAAAAACCTCTTTGTCTTTTTTGTCAGTGTGTGGTTGAGAAACAACGAACCTGAAGCCACAAAGAAACACGATGCAAGTCTTCCTCGGAGAGAAGAACTGAATAGACTGAAGAGGGAGCTGTGTCGCAGATTTAATCTGACAGATATCAGGTACAGCCGTCTTTACTGTTTCAGAGGTTGCCCGTCCTGTTGTTCCTGAGGGCACAGAGGCTTTTATTCTGTGCGTTAAACTGTAAGAAGCTGTGTACATGTTACTGTTACTGAATGATGAGATCAGCTGTGTGGTGCAGATGGCAGCGCAGCTGGGGAGTCTCCCACAGGTACTGTCAGCTTCAGAGTCTGAGCCGCCTGTCTCACCAGAACCCCGAGGCTCTGATCAACCTGCAAGGTAAATAATCTCACTGAGAGATTACAAGCAAGCTGTGTTCATTAGTAACACAGATCTCTGAACTGTTGTCTGTCCATCTGGTAAAAAGGTTCATGGCTGTTACCGCTGTCAGTCCTCTGTCACGTACCTGTTATGTGTGATACAGGCCTTTACTCCAACACAGTGGATTTTTAATTAAGCCGTCAAAATGTGACTGAAATGGAGACTTTCAGCTTCACTTCAAGGGTTTAATAAAAGTACTGCATTCATTGTTTATCTGTAGTACCTCTGGAAGCTCAAAAGTAATTGGACAAACTAACATAAGTATGATACGGTTTGTTTCAGTACCGGGATAAAAAAATTATTTTCACAGTTTTCCTGCCTGACACCACGACAGTGCTCTGTTTTCTTCTTTGAGATGCCATAGGGCTCACAGGGTTGCTATGATGATAGAATTTGATACAGATAACAAAGAAAACACTTAATACCATTTTAATACCATGGGTGAAATAAATATAGAGGCTTATTTTATTTTATTTTTTCAAAGATTTGAACAGTACAAAAAATAACCTTGATAACTAAACTAGTTTTAAGTTTTCTAATGTGCAAAAAATACAGCGACAAAACAGCAAAGTCTACAAAAGACAACCGATTTAAAATGTTCTTATGTAATGCAAAAAACCCCAAATACAGCAGAGTGTTTAAGCTGAGTACTGATGACTTGGTACCACTGTTTTTGTTACTGCAGTGTATTTTTCTGCTTTTTATTTTTTCTCTGTAGTGTTTTCAAATGTCCAGTAGATTTCATTAATACAGGTAACACACTGTGATCAAGGAATATATCACTGTAAATTAAATCTCTAAGTGTCATCTTCTTTAAATACTCAGACACACATACAATGATCAGGCATAACATTTATGACCACCTGCTAACAGCCCCGACCCATCAAGGCCTGGACTGTGTGTGACCAACACGTTAGCAACAGATCCTTTAAGTGCTGTAAATTGTGAAGTCAGGCCTTAATGTATCTGACTTGTGTGCAGCACAGCACAGATGCTTGGTTGGAATGAGCCCTGCTGAGCTGCAGGCCAAGTCAGTACCTCAAACGTGTTGTTGCGCTCACAGCTACCAGGGAATACTGTTCCAGGAAAGGGTGCACATGGTCTGCAACAGTGATTAGGGTAGGGGATAAATGCCAAAGTAACTGCCACATGGATGGCGAAACAAAAGGTTTCCCAGTACAGTAGCATCACACTGCCTTCACTGGCTTTTTCCCATAGTGCATTCTGCTACCAGGTGTTCTCCAGGTAAACGATGCACATGCACCTGACTATCCATGTGATGTCAAAGTTTGGACACACCTCCTCATTTAATCGTTTTTCTTTATTTCTAGTACTTTCTCGATTGTAGACACATGATGAAGACATCAAATATATGAAACACGATGTGTGGAATTACCTTATGTCTTCACATAATATATATGTTTTATATCTTAGATTCCTGAAAGTAGCCACACTTTGCTCTGCAAACCCTCGGCCTTCTCTCAGTCAGCTTCATGACCAAATTTATGCACCTGCCTAATTTAGTTTAAGTAACTATTACACACTTTCTGTAAATCCTATAAACGTCTGCTATATGATATATTTACATGAAATTGCTGATCCAAACAAACAATGATTTATGAAGAAAAATCATGAAAATTATCAGGGGTGCCCAAACTTTTGCATACCACTGTAGATGTGTGAGGGAGAGCGAGAACTTTGTGAGTCACTGAGTCAGTCTTTATCTGAAAGGCAACCCTAGCTAGCAACAATAAATGTTTTAGAAGCATCAAGAGATTCCCTGTGGCTTTAACAGGCATGCCTATTGTTACAGCGTTTAAGCTAGCTACCACACATCGTTGTACAGAGTTTATCATGAGTGACAGCTTACAGGTGCTGATCCTGTTGGACCTCCTACAGGGATCCTGTGCTGTGATTGGCTCTTATAATGTGGATAGGTTGGTCAGACAGAGATGGGGTATAAACAGGAAGTGCAGTGTCCAGGTGCTTTTGAACCTTTGAAAGTGGGCGACCATGGATAAAACTTGCTGTAAATACTAAATAATTATATTAGCCATTAATATAAAACCTTTACATAAACCAAGCCTTTAAATTGAAGTGGAAAGTCTACACTTAAGTGATATTTTGATTTGATTTGATTTAAATTATAATTTGGTTGTGTACAGAGGCAAAAGGACAACAACTGTGTAACTGTCCATACATGTATGTAGTGCAGTGGAAATGCCCTCAAAATCTTGAGATCCCTTAACCATAAGAAGAAAGAAGCACAGCAGTGTTTTCCATATTCTCTATGGTCTCCAACAGGTTCAATTGATTCTAGCTATTGTGATGTACTCCATTGTTAGTGTCTCTGACCAAACAGACCTCTACAGGCTGTACAACAGCAGCCTGACTGTCATTCGGTATAAGGATGAAATCCTTGGACCCATTGTTAGACCCTACACTGGTGCAGTGGTTCTGGGTTCCTCCTGGTGCACAACAGGTGTCAGCATCAGTGGTGAGAGTACGACACCACCAGTTGTGCAGGAACTCAGTGATGTCCTGGTCCACATCTAGGAGGAGATCCCCAGGACATCTCATTAGGAGCGTGCCCTGACATTCAGGCATGCATACAGGAACATAAGGGGGCAAAATTGGACTAACCTTCCACCTCATTGATTTTGAGGGTGTCTTTGAATTCAGGCTTCTATAAGCAGCTCTCCTCTAAATCTGTGCACTTGGTAACTAACTGGGTTAAATGTCCTGGCTCGTAAAATTAGGCTCCAAGGGTCTGTTGATTTCTAAGGATAGTAACCTATAAGAACCCTTTGAGTGATATTATAATAATATGCAGGTTTTTACCTTTACTGTTTCACAAAATGAATGTCCACATTTCAAGCTTTTAAATACGGGAAATTTTATTCGCTGGACCAAAGCAAAAGCCAAAGCAAGTAATAATATACACAGAATCAAATATCTTGATGCATGCTCAGTCATCCAGGTAAGTAAATCCCAGAAGGTTGATTCTGGTCATCTGGACGTTTTCAGTGGGAGAAACGTTTCATCATCACCAGGTGACGTCTTCAGTCTCAGCTGACTGCAGGTCTACAACCTTATAAACAGGACATTTGTACAATGAGTGAAACCAGCACCACTGAAGGAACAATGGGCTGGGAGGTCAGCTCCTTGATCACTGATATGCAAATTCTCATGTCCATTGATCAACAACCACTGATCAATGGTCATGAGTACACTTCACAAAGATTTGGGGAATGGCTGTTTATAAGGTTGGAGACCTACAGTCAGCTGAGACTGAAAGAGTCATCGAATGAAATGTTTCTCCCACTGAAAACATCCAGATGAACAGAATCAACCTTTTGGGACAGAATCAAATACTTGAATGATCTAAATTACCTACTCTGAGCTAAGGCTGATTTTGCCCTGATCTTGAGAGGAGAGAGATTGAGGAGAAAACGGGCACATCCAGGCCTGAAGTGGGCTTATCTCTGTTTCTGTTGATAATAATCGTCTACCAGGAAAGCAGGATCTCACTTATCTCTTCGTTCTCAGTCCTCTTCCTGCTCTTCCTGGACGTCACACCTTCTGAGATGACATCTGGCCTCCCCCGTTACGACATTAAATCACCTGATCTCCAGCCACCCCCCACGCCCCCGTCACCATACATCACCATGATTTAAAACAAAATTGAAACTTTAAAAGGACTTCATTACGTTTTCTTCTATTCTACGTTGTACCTCAGAAGGTGGGGTAGGTCCGAAGGTTGGTGGTTCGATACCTGGCTGTTGATCCCAAGTTGCTCTCTGATGCATCCATCAGAGTATGAATGTGTGTGAATGATAGAAAGAAAACTTACATTGGAAAAAAATGCCTGTGTGAATGGATGACTGACACCAGTTGTATAAAGTGCTTTAAGTGTCCAAATAAAATAGAAAAGCTCTATATAAGAACCATTTTACTTCAACCGTATTTATCATTAATTCCATCATACATTAAAACAAACATGTTATACTTCATGCTCATTCAGTTAATGCTGCTTTACTTCAACAGTGTTTATCATTACCTCACTCACATGAACTTTGGACTGTAGATCATTCACATGATCGAAATAAATAAGATAAGATAAGATAAGATAAGATAAGATAAGATGGCCTTTATTAGTCCCACAGGTGGGAAATTTGTTTTGTTACAGCAAAAGTGCAAAGTTATGTAGCAGAAATTAGAAAACACTGGAATGCAATAAAATACAATAAAATAAAATAAAATACTATATACAATAGAATAAAATAGAAATACAAATACTATATACAACTGAGTAGGAAAATACAAAAACAACTTCGTCAGAAGAAGAATTGCACATATAGCAGTCTTATTGCACATGTGTGGATGTGTGTGTTTGATCAGTTAAAGTCTTTGTTGTGGAGTCTGACAGCAGTGGGGAGGAAAGACCTGCGAAATCTCTCCGTCCCACACCGTGGGTGCCGCAGTCTCCCACTGAAGGAGCTGCTCAGTGCTGTCACAGTCTCCTGCATGGGGTGGGAGATGTTGTCCAACAGGGATGACAGCTTAGCCACCATTCTCCTGTCACTCACCACCTCCACTGGGTCCAGAGGGCATCCTAGAACAGAGCTGGCCCTTCGGATCAGCCTGTTCAGTCTCTTCCTGTCCCCAGCAGAGATGTTGCCGCCCCAGCAGACCACACCATAAAAGATGGCTGAGGCCACCACAGAGTCATAGAAGGTCTTCAGGAGTGGGCCCTCCACTCCAAACGACCTGAGTCTCCGAAGCAGGTACAGCCTGCTCTGCCCTTTCCTGTAGAGGGCGTCTGAGTTATGAGTCCAGTCCAGTTTGTTGTTCAGATGAACACCAAGGTACCTGTAGCTGTCCACAGCCTTGATGTCCATACCTTGGATGTTCAGTGGTTGCAGTGGAGGATGTTTGTGCCTGCGGAAGTCTACCACCAGCTCCTTGGTTTTACTGGCGTTGATCTGGAGGTAGTTCAGCTGGCACCAGTCCACAAAGTCTTGAGTCAGTCCTCTGTACTCCTTGTCGTCCCCATCAGTGATGAGGCCGACTATTGCAGAGTCATCAGAGAACTTCTCCAGGAAGCACTGGGTGGAGTTGTGGGAGAAGTCTGCAGTATAGATGGTGAAGAGGAACGGAGCCAGAACCGTTCCCTGTGGGGCCCCCGTACTGCAGACGACCCTGTCCGACACACAGCCCTGAGTCCTCACATACTGTGGTCGGTCGGTGAGGTAGTCCAAAATCCAGGTAGTGAGGTGATGGTCCACTCCAGAGTTCTCCAGCTTGTCCTTCAGAACCGAGGGAAGAATAGTGTTGAAGGCACTGGAGAAATCAAAGAACATGATTCTCACAGTGCTCCCAGCGGTCTCCAGGTGAGCGAGGGAACGATGTAGGAGGTGAATGATGGCATCATCCGCTCTAATGCCAGGCTGGTAGGCAAACTGATTGAACACAAAGGAGTCACAAGGAGTCATGATATTTAGTTTTGATTCCAACATGATCTCGTTTTAACTCATTACATAACAACACTTTTCCTCACTTCTTCTTTTTATAACAGTGTGTTTGACAACCTCAGCTAGGAGGCATCTCAGGTGGCCGAACCACCTCAACGGGCTCCATCTGCAGGAACAGCGACTCTTAGCTCCTGTCCAATGAGCGAGCTCCTCCCTCTGTCTCTAAGCCACAGCCCAGCCACTCTTCAAAGGAGACTCATTTCTGACGCTTATATCTTATATCAGCCTCATTCTTTTAGAGCTTGTGATCGACGGTAGGAACTGTCTGTCAATCTTGTGCTCCACTCATCCCTAACTCGGGAACAAGTCCCTTACCTGAAGGGGAATAATTCAGGGGTCTCTTGGCTGGGCACATCTGGGAATAGCGACATGGTTCCCTCCTCCTGTGGGCTCACCATCCACAGGAGGGGCCGTAGGGATTTGGTGCTTAGTTGATTGGGTGGCAGGCAGTGGGCCTGGCCCTCCAGTCCACAGCCTCCAAAACTGGCTTGTGGTTTGTTAATCACACTATAACTTGTTTTAAAATGATGCATGGCTTCTTAGTGTGTCACTCACTCCCCCCTCCCATCCTCTCTCTCTCTCACACACACACACACACACACACACACACACACACACAGCTGCCAAGGCCATCTTTGCCCGAACAGGCCACTCTGTACGAAATCTCAGTGAGATCCTTTTTATCAGAATCATGTCATAGATTATCTTTTCTTATTAGTTGTAATGGTTAAACTTATACCTGATTATATTCTGATCAGTTTCTAAGCAGTTAAGCATTATTATTAACTTTTACCAAAATCACATTTATATTGTGATTCTGTGTTGAGCAAATACAACTTAACCATAACGATGGGCTGGAGACACGTTCCTGCAGCCAGCCTGATCTGCCAGGGTCGAATCATACTCAAACTGCGTTACTCATTCAGCATATCAATAAGACTTTGATTTATATTTTTGGTTATTAAAGATGTTAAAGAACATGTAAACTCTTGTTTTAGCACGATTATTTCAATCTAACACTGTTCTCACCAAACGATGTCACGTCCTCTCGTCCGTATAGACGTCCAGCATGAGGTTTTCTTATTGACGTCTGATGTGTTTTCAGACAGTGATCAGTTTCATATCTTAGAGACCTGTTTCTGTGGAAAGAGTGGGTATCTCATCATTTTGGGAGCATTACCATTGCGTCCAAGTGTAGATGTGTAGAACAGTTTTAACGTACTCCTCCGTCGTCTTACCAGGACATACGGTTGTGTTTGCTGACCAGTCAGGGATGGATGCCTCTGGACACGTCATGCTGGGAACCATGGATGTTCATCATCAGTGGACAAAAGTAATGCAGCTGCGGCTCTCCTGCTGTCATGCATAATCTCTGTGCTGCCTTTTGCTTTCTGACCCCTGCTGTGTGCCTCCAGCTTTTTGAGCAGCTGCCCGGTTATCACAGCCTGCAGCAACAGACGCACTGGCTGAAGGAGAGGATCAGCCTCCTCCTGGGTGGGACCCAAGTGGTGCACATGGACAGACTGGGACCAGTTCAGCCCATAGCTGAGCACTACAGTTCCCTAAACACCTTCCACAAACGCTTGATGTCCCACCACCTTCGTCTACACCCCAGGAGTCTGCAGGGCCTCACCATGTTGCTGGAAAAGTACGAAACCCTTGTAACTACTGACCATCACAAGCACGTGCAGTTTACTTAGTGGTAATGTTTGTGTCTCCTCCAGTGACCGCTCTAACCCCAGTCTTCATGAGATGGGACACTTCATTATTCCCATCAAATGTGATCTTCCTACACTACAGGTCTTCCTTCAGAACCATGCCCCTGAAGCCCGACGGCGCATCCAACGCAAAAACCAGTGAGTGTGATGTAGACTTTGCAGCCTGTTTGCTGATTGAAATGACTAGTTTTTATTTTTAGTATATTCAGTCACTGTGTTTACTATTAGAATGTGAGATCTTTTTGTCAATTTGCTTAATCAATCAGAACCAGAATACTTTATTAATCTCTAGGGAAATTATGTGGGTTACAGTTGCTCCAGTACAGTAGCATTAACAAAAACAAACTAGACTATTTATCAACACAATATGTTAAGATAAGAGGAATAGCACAATATATACAATATATCCAAGTCACCAAGTAATAAATATCAAGGACTAACAGATGTGGTATAAATAATTATCAAGAAATTGACGGCAATATTCCAGAGTAGAAAAGAGCGTGTGTAGCTGTTGCAGTAAACAGTGAGTGAGGTGGAGGAGTTGTACAGGGAGTCGGCCACAGTCGTTCAGTGGTGCTTTTCGGTAATCTCAGTCTCTCACTGAACGTGCTCCTGTGACTAGCCGGCACGTCATGTCATGGAGTGGGTGGGAGGTGTTGTCCAACATTGTCTTTATTTTGGGCAACATCCGCCTCTCCGACACCACCCTAAGGGAGTCCAGCTCCATCCCCACAACATTGCTGGCCTTATGGATCAGTTTATTGAGTCTGTTGGCATCTGTGGCCCTCAGCCTGCTGCCCCAGCATGCAGCGGCGTAGAGGATTGCACTGGCCACAACAGACTCATAGAAAATCCTCAGCATTGTCCGACAGATGTTGAAGGACCTCAGCCGCCTCAGAAAATAAAGACGACTCTGGCCCTTCCTGTAAAGTGCTGTGGTGTTTTTAGCCCAGTCCAGTATATTGTCAGTGTATACTCCGAGGTATTTATAGTCCTCCACAATGTCAACACTGACCCCCTGGATTGAAACAGGGGTCAAGTGTTTCCTGTCCTCCCTAAAGTCCTCAATCAACTCCTTAGTCTTTGCCACGTTGAGCTGCAGATGATTCTGCTCACATCACATGACAAAGGAGTCGACCACAGCCCGGTACTCTGTTTCATCACCCCTGCTGATGCATCCAACCACCGCGGAGTCATCAGAAAACTTCTGAAGATGGAGGTCTCTGTGCAGTGGCTGAAGTCTGTGGTGTAGAGGGTGAGGAGGAAGGGGGAGAGGACGGTCCCTTGTGGTGCCCCTGTGTTGCTGGTTACCTTGTCAGACACACACTGTGGGAGACGCACATATTGTGGTCTTCCTGTCAGGTAATCAACAATCCAGGACGTTTCCAGAGAATTAATATGTGAAGGCAGTGATCAGTCACAGGTAACTGCTGAAGCAGCTCTAGTAGAGTTCATTATAGGAACTCAATCATGGTAACACTAATACAACAACATGAGCATAAAAGAGACTAAGAGTTTTGATATCTGGTGCTTATTAAGAATCCTGTTTGTTCTGTACATTGACTTTGTTACTTGCCTGTTTGTGTGCAGACTGCAGGCAGAGGAGGAGGCTGTGGTGAAGCTGTGTCTTGAGACTCTGTCTCTGAGGAGCTTGTCTAAGGAGCCCAGTGTCAGCCCTGCCCAGATGATTCAATGCTGTGAAAGACTGTTGGAGCAGCGCTCCCCCCACATGCAAGGCCTCCAGATCTGTGTTTCTCACTTCTACTCTGTCATGCAAGATGGAGACCTGTGTGTCCCCTGGGACTGTAAGAGCTGACCTCCAGATTTACACGTTTTTGTCAGTCCATGTGTGAGAACTACTTTTAGAGATTGATACTGTTCAGCAGAAAATAAACACATTTACCAGGACATCACACAGACGTTTTTCTGCAAATGCTTTCTCA
This sequence comes from Oreochromis niloticus, assembly GCF_001858045.2. NCBI lineage: Eukaryota > Metazoa > Chordata > Actinopteri > Cichliformes > Cichlidae > Oreochromis > Oreochromis niloticus. The sequence goes on along the minus strand of NC_031976.2, from coordinate 1,610,114 downwards.
AGGAAATGTTTAGAGAACTTTAAGAGCACAAGTGAAGGATACCTGTACAGCCTGGAATGTTCACACACGACCAGCATACACTTCAAAGTGATGTGTGACAAACGTATGACTTGTTGTGTAGACATGGCTTAAAGCAAAGAATTTTCAAAGTTGTAACTATTTATTGCAATGAGTATGAAAAGTGATTTTTCACTTTGTAGAAATTTACAGTCAGTGTGAAAAAATTTTCACGGGAGTCCAATAAAAACCTCTGTACATCCACCCTGCTTCTATAGGAATTAAGGTGCTGCTAATCAAACGCATCAATCATCAGCAAGTGTGGAGGGAAAAACCTCTTCTCTGTTTAAAAAAAAAAAAACAACAACAAAAAAACAACCTAATTTAGGTTTGTGAAATTGCATCTTGACACACAAACCTGCAGGACACCGGCCCTCGAGGCCTGGAGTTGGACACCCCTGCCTTATACCGACTGTCAGCACAGTGATGGACCTGGGCATCTGAAAGTGGGTCATTCAGTAGGATGATGATCCCAAGCACAGAACAAATCCAAAAAATGGCATAAACAAGAGCTAAGGTGTTGCAGTGACTCAGTCATAGAGAAAATGACTTGCTGATGAAGGTGGCTCTACAAGCTTGAATCATGGGGCAAACTTTTGTCTTCATTCAGTTAGTGGGGTTAGGTTATTTGGTGATTCCAAATTGCCCACAGGTCTGAATGTGAGTGTGATTGGTTGACTGTCTGTGTTAGCCCTGGGTCAGATTGACAGCCTGAGGAGGGCTGTGTACAGTGCATGTTGCCCTGTGGTAGCTGGGATAGGCTCCGGTCTCCCTGCAACCCTGATAAGGATAAGTGGAAGAGAATGGATGGATAACCCTCATTCACTATAATGAGAAACAGGGAATCAGCTCAGTTCAGAACCTTCTGTGTTGTGTGGCACATACAGAGTAGTAAGTGGAACTGGGTGGATGGAGCTGTTGGGGAACTGTTGGACGTTTCGGACGTATGAAGCTATAAAGACGGTTACTGGAATCGCAGTACTCGCATCATTCTAATTTAAATTGACCTTTTTTCAAACAAAAAGATTTCATGTTGGAATTTTAATTCTGACTCGTATATATGACAATGATATTGACAAAAAAAGTTAGTTAACCCTTTAGAATTGGTGTTTCTTCATTTTTTCATAAAATTTGTCTTCTTGTCAAAATTCTGAACACAAACTGTTGGACTTTTCATGCCTTTATTGAACCCACTGAGCTGTACCTCATAGCACAGAACAAAATTAGGTAAATTCTTGAGTTTTGGAACTCTTGAACTTTCCTTAGCAGCAATGTGACTATAAATGATCCACAACGATGAGGAGGAATTTGTGAGGACATGGAGGGACCTCTGCAGGTCAGGACAGCAATCTGAAAACTTCAGTTTTCTTCTTTGTAGCCCTCGACAGGTGGGTGGCATAGACACCCATGATGGTGCATGTGATAACTCAAGAATGAGGTGGCATAGGATTTTAAAATTCATACCACAAGTGCAGCTATTAAAAGTTTAGGACAAGTTTAAATTCTGTTGACCTCAAGGTCAGAGGTCAAGTTTTCCGAAAATCGCCTTGAATTTTCAAATTTATTCTATGAAAGCATGAGGCTGAATGGTGCTGGCAGCTGCCAGTGTGTTTTTCTTAACCACACTGTTGGTTGGCTTGCATGCTTTGGATCATTCAAAAATCAACCAAAAGGAAGTTTTAAAAGTTTTTAGCTGTTTTTGAGTCCACAGATCTCAGGCTCAAAGGGAGAGAGTTTCAGAGTCTGGGGGCCACAGTTACAAAAGCTCTGTCACGTTTCGTTTTCAGCCTCATATGATGGACAACCAGCAAGCCCTGATCACATGACCTCAGGGACCTGCTGGGGATGTATGGATGTCAGAGATCTCTGATGTATGTTGGTGTCTGTCCATGCAGAGCTCTAAATGTCATAATCTTAAAGTGGAGCGTGATCAATGAGGATAAATGATTGTGGGTTATTACTTTAGTCAGATTCTGTTTGTACTTGTAACTTAGATGAAGATCAGACCACCTTTTATGATTAATCAGAAATTCTGATAATTCAAACTTTTGGTGGCAAAGCATTGGACTGGATATGGTCCACAGTTCAGGATGTAAGTGTAGCAACAATGATGGAACAATAGTGAGTGAAAACGTCATTTTGGTTCTCTGTTCAATGCATGCTGTTAAACTTAATGGAAAGAGAACTTCATACATAATATAATACATTCAATGATACTGTTTTAAGTCTCATTCGTTACTATTTAACAGCGTTTCCATCTCAGTTTGATCCTCCTGTGAGCCACGCAAAGTGTTTGCACTGTGTAGATGCATAAAGTAATCATTTAAACACAACCAGTGACAGGACTTGTATATATTATGTAAATTACAAACACCCACACAGAGTGGGAAACAATGTGAACGTGAAAACTACAACAACAAATATCTAAATATCTGGGCTTCTAAAAAAATGGGATTAAATGAATATATCTGAGGAAAAAAGATTATACTGTGTGACACTTGAGCATATAAGCTGGGTTAAATTGGTGGAGTGTGATGACTTTGTCAGAAATTTGCACTGCAATGGAACCAATGCACTGGGATTGGGAATGAGAAAGAGCTACAGTTTGACAACCTTAAAGCCAATCGGAACACTTCATGACTATAAAATAATATCAGTGTAGCATCTCCTCACAGTTTCACTTTGAAAGTATCTTCATTAATGTTGCCAGCTGGAGCCTATCCCAGCTGACACAGGACAAGAGGCACCAGCCTTTTAGTTAACCTAACCCCACTGAGTCTGTGTGTGTTCTCAGTCATCCACATCATGGTATTCCAAGGAGCTTGGAAAGAAACTGACTGGACTTCTTGAAGTTTGTTGAAGACGTTTCACCTCTCAAGCTTTTTCAATTCTACAACTGAGAGTGGAGAGTCCCAGGTTTTTAATCTGGTGGGATTTGTCCCTCATCGTGTGCCTCACCACATGAGCCAAGTTGTGAAAAAAGATGTTCGATATGTGACCCGCTGAGATCATTCGTTGCAAGATGTGAGTGGGGGGAGGGGGGGCCTTGGAAGGGATGTCAAAGCTGCTTTGTAGGCGGCAGACAGTTTGTGATAAAGCCAATGGACTACCAAAGATCCACAAAGTAGTAATTCCACTCAGACCCATCTCAGCACCATCCTAGCTCCCCCTTGTGGGGAACACACCCCATCACATCAAAAACTCTACTGTCCTCACCAACTAGGTCCAAAAGCTTTCACTGAATAAAGATGAAACTATAGCGTCCTCTGATGCGGTCTCCCTTTTCACGTGGATACCTACAACCATAGTCCGTGTAGGTGGAGACTGTCAGAAAACGACTACAAGACAGAAACAGCTTTACCCCCGATCAGATTTGCACACTATTTTAAATATGAGGGTTTCTATGGACACAAACATCAACAGCAACCTTTACATGGAAGAAGTGGAAAATAAAGCTCTTGTCTCTGTTAGAGGGAAAGCACCTAACCACTGGTACAGGTGGATGACACCTGGGTCAAAATTAAAAGCACGAAGCATGTTCCTTCACTGCGCACATCACATCAACTCAGTGCAGAAACACAAAGGAAAGATACAAGATAATAGTTTGCAGTTTCTGGACGGTGCCGTGCACACTGAGGAGAATGGAGACCTCAACACTGAAGTTCACAGGAAGCCCACACACACAGACCAGGACCTCCTCTTTGACTCCCATCACTCTCTGGAATAATCAGGACCCTGCAACTACCAGCCTCACAGTGGAGAGACGTATGCATCACACTACACTTTTATTTTTCTTTCTTTAGATATAGGTAGTGATGGGTCCAGCAACACTGACGCACCGACGCATGTATCAAGCTCACAGAGCGAAGCCTGTATCGGTGCGTGTGTCGCTTTAAGAAAAAGTCACGTGATCGATCCAGCTGCTGTATCGCTCATTGCCAACGCGCCAAACTGTGTTTAAAAGGTACCGCATCCGCACCTGTCAACGGAATGAGTCGCCACCAAAAAAAACAAATTACTCTCGCAAAGATAAAAAAAAAAAAAAAAAATACACATCTCTCCATAACAAAATGGAACCCAAAAGAAAAGTTTCTGCTGTGTGGGATCATTTCGATCTTTTAACTGCAAATAATGTAACTGTTTGTCTGTCTTTGTTTCAGTGTGATCTATCAGAATAGGAAAAACAGCAATGTGACCTGCAGTGTAAATTATTTATTTCATTTTATGCAGGTTAAATGTCGCATCTGTTCTGCGGAGCTTTCTTACACAAACAAAAGCACCTCCTCAGTGTTTAGGCATTACAGAGCCAAACATGAAAATGAGGAGACAAACAATTCAATTTTCAATTCAATTCAATTTTATTTATATAGCGCCAAATCACAACAAAAGTCGCCTCAAGGCGCTTTATATTGTACAGTAGATAGCACAATAATAAATACAGAGAAAAGCCCAACAATCATATGACCCCCTATGAGCAAGCACTTTGGCGACAGTGGGAAGGAAAAACTCCCTTTTAACAGGAAGAAACCTCCGGCAGAACCAGGCTCAGGGAGGGGCGGCCATCTGCTGCGACCGGTTGGGGTGAAGAAGGAAAACAGGATAAAGACATGCTGTGGAAGAGAGACAGAGATTAATAACAGATATGATTCGATGCAGAGAGGTCTATTAACACATAGTGAGTGAGAAAGGTGAGTGGAAGGGAAAAACTCAATGCATCATGGGAATCCCCGGCAGCCTACGTCTATTGCAGCATAACTAAGGGAGGATTCAGGGTCACCTGGTCCAGCCCTAACTATATGCTTTAGCAAAAAGGAAAGTTTTAAGCCTAATCTTGAAAGTAGAGATAGTGTCTGTCTCCCGAATCCAAACTGGAAGCTGGTTCCACAGAAGAGGGGCCTGAAAACTGAAGGCTCTGCCTCCCATTCTACTTTTAAATACTCTAGGAACAACAAGTAAGCCTGCAGAGCGAGAGCGAAGTGCTCTAATGGGGTGATATGGTACTACAAGGTCATTAAGATAAGATGGGGCCTGATTATTTAAGACTTTGTATGTGAGGAGCAGGATTTTGAATTCAATTCTGGATTTAACAGGAAGCCAATGAAGGGAAGCCAAAACAGGAGAAATATGCTCTCTCTTTCTAGTCCCTGTCAGTACCCTTGCTGCAGCATTTTGGATCAGCTGAAGGCTTTTCAGTGAGTTTTTAGGACATCCTGATAATAAAGAATTACAGTAGTCCAGCCTGGAAGTAATAAATGCATGAACTAGTTTTTCAGCATCACTCTGAGACAGGATATTTCTAATTTTAGAGATGTTGCGCAAATGGAAGAAAGCAGTCTTACATATTTGTTTAATATGTGCATTGAAGGACATGTCCTGGTCAAAAATGACTCCAAGGTTTCTCACAGTGTTACTGGAGGCCGAGGTAATGCCATCCAGAGTAAGAATCTGCTTAGATACCATATTTCTAAGATTTTCAGGGCCGAGTACAATAACCTCAGTTTTATCTGAATTAAGAAGCAGAAAGTTAGCGGCCATCCAGGTCTTTATGTCTTTAAGACATTCCTGCAGTTTCACTAATTGGTGTGTGTTACCTGGCTTCATGGATAGATAGAGCTGTGTGTCATCTGCATAGCAGTGAAAATTTATGCTATGTCTTCTAATGATGCTGCCTAAGGGAAGCATGTATAATGTAAACAGAATTGGTCCTAGCACTGAACCCTGTGGAACACCATATTTAACCTTAGTGTGTGAAGAGGACTCTCCATTTACTTGAACAAATTGGAGTCTATTAGATAGATATGATACAAACCACTGCAGTGCAGTACCTGTAATACCTACAGCATGTTCTAATCGCTCTAATAGGATATTATGGTCGACAGTATCAAACGCAGCACTGAGGTCTAGCAGGACAAGCACAGAGATGAGTCCACTGTCAGAGGCCATAAGAAGATCATTTGTAACCTTCACTAAAGCTGTTTCTGTGCTGTGATGAGCTCTGAAACCTGACTGAAACTCTTCAAATAAGCCATTCCTCTGCAGATGATCTGTTAGCTGTTTGACAACTACTCTTTCAAGGATTTTTGATATGAAAGGAAGGTTGGAGATTGGCCTATAATTAGCTAAGACAGCTGGGTCTAGAGATGCTTTTTAAGTAAAGGTTTAACTACAGCCACCTTGAAGGCCTGTGGTACATAGCCGATTATTAGAGATAGGTTGATCATATTTAAGATCGAAGAATTAATTAATGGCAGGACTTCTTTGAGCAGTTTTGTAGGAATGGGGTCTAAAAGACACGCTGATGGTTTGGAGGAAGTAATTATTGAAGTTAACTCAGAAAGATCAATTGGAGAAAAAGAGTCTAACTTAACACCGATGGTACTAAGAGTAGCTGTAGATAATATTACATCTGTGGGATGATTATTGGTAATTTTTTCTCTAATGATAAAAATTTTATTTGTGAAGAAGTTCATGAAGTCATTACTAGTTAACGTTAAAGGGATTGTTGGCTCAGTAGAGCTCTGACTTTTTGTCAGTCTGGCTACAGTGCTGAAGAGAAACCTGGGGTTGTTCTTATTTTCTTCAATCAGTGACGAATAGTAAGATGTTCTGGCTTTGCGGAGGGCTTTCTTATAAAGCAGCAAACTATTTCTCCAGGCTAAATGATGATCCTCTAAATTTGTGACACGCCATTTCCTCTCCAGCTTACGAGTTATCTGCTTTAGGCTACGTGTTTGAGAATTATACCACGGAGTCAGGTACTTCGGATTTGAGGCTTTAGTTTTCACCGGAGCTACAGTATCCAGAGTCGTACGTAGAGAGGAGGTAAAATTATTAACAAGATAATCGACCTCTGTTGGAGTAGCGTTCAGATAGCTGCTCTGCTCTATGTTGGTACAGGGCATTGAAGATGATAACAGTGGGTGGATTATATTCTTAAACTTAGTTACAGCACTTTCAGAAAGACATCTACTTTGATAAAGTCTACTCTCCACTGCTGTGTAATCAATTATTGTAAATGTAAATGTTATCAGGAAATGATCAGACAGCAGAGGGTTTTCAGGAAACACTGTTAAATGTTCAGTTTCTATGCCATATGTTAAAACAAGATCTAGAGTGTGATTAAAGTGGTGGGTGGGTTCTTTTACATTTTGAGAGAAGCCAATTGAGTCTAATAACAGATTAAATGCGATGTTGAGGCTGTCATTTTTAGCATCTACATGGATGTTAAAATCACCCACAATAATTATTTTATCTGAGCTGAGCACTAAATCAGATAAAAAGTCTGAGAAATCAGAGAGAAACTCTGTGTAAGGCCCAGGTGGACGATAGATGATAACAAGTAAGACTGGTTTCTGAGTTTTACAGCTGGGGTGGACGAGGCTAAGCATCAGGCTTTCAAATGAATTAAAAGTCTGTCTTGGTCTTTCGTTAATTAATAGACTGGTGTGAAAAATTGCTGCCACACCGCCCCTCGGCCTGTGCTTCGGGATTTCTGGTAGTTAGAATGACTCGGGGGTGTTGATTCATTTAAACTAACATACTCATCCTGCTGCAACCAGGTTTCTGTAAGGCAGAGTAAATCGATTTGTTGATCAATTATTAAGTCATGTACTAACAGAGACTTGGAGGAGAGAGACCTAATATTTAATAATCCACATTTCACTGTTTTACTCTTTGGTTCAGATGTGGATACTGTATTGTTCTTTCTTTGTGATTTTTTATGTTTAAGTTGTTTGTTGCTGGTTTTTAGTTTGTTTTTGTCTGTTTGGGAGCTGACACAGTCTCAATGGAGATGGGTTTTGGGGGGTAGCAGGAGGAGAGAAGCTGCAGAGAGGCGTGTAAGACTGCAACTCTGCTTCCTGGTCCCAACTCTGGATAGTCATATTTTGGGGGGTTTAATAAATTGGTCCATATTTCTAGAAATGAGAGCTGCTCCGAGAATGAACACAGGTCAGCCTATATAGACACTGAGCAGCATTATCATCATTTTTTTTCATTAATATGTGTTTTATTATTTTGAAATCAAGCATCTAGGAAAACTGTTCTGGACCAGACAGTCCTGATTTTTTTTTTATAAAGGATTAACAACCCCTTAGTATTGTGGAGAGTGTCGGAGAGAAACATTCCAAGATCAGAGGATCCTTTAACGTACTGGGGGAATAGGAAGACATCTTATCCCAACCTTTTCCACCTGGCTTTACAGTTTTTGTGTACCCCAGCTTCATCTGTGCCCTGTGAGCGTGTTTTCCAAAGCTGAGGAAATGGTGTCAAAACAACGCAATGGACTGAATGCAAAAACATTGGATAAACTTATTTTTCTGAATAGAAATGTATAATAAACTCTGAGTCAATTACATTTAAATGGGTAATGTTACATTCACAATACCTTCATTTTAATTTTCACTTAATGTCATTCACACTATATTTTAAAGATGTCTACAATATTTGGCAATGTAAACAATATAAAATGATTCCATGGAAAGTACAATATCTTACAGTGTATACAAGTACGACTAGGTCATTGAATCAGTGTCTGTTGTGAGTCTCAAGTAAGTTGCCTGCAATGATATTTAAGGTCCAGCAGGTGACAGGATGGAGCAAAACAGCAACACTGTGTCGACACAGTATCGATACAGTTTGGGGAATGTGCTGAAACGCCTCACGAGGCCTCATCTACCCATCAATATAGGATATAATTTACAGGGTAATAAAGAACTGGTTTTGGTTTAGAATTAATTAATTTATACAATCACACTGTACTGTAAAACACGTTAGTTTACACTGTTATTTATATGATTTAATCTTTCTTTGTTTTCTGAGTTACCAGTGGCAGCTGTTCCAGTCCCTTGGTTGATGAGCTAAGAGGTGGAAAAGGGGGCGGAGCAAGGCTATATGGAGCCCTGCAAATAGGGCTTTGGAGCGTGATGTCACGGGGGTGGGCGTGGAAAGGATTTTGGCCCGATCCGCCATTTTGGGGGTCTAGCGCAAGTGAAAAGGGAGCGAAGGCACACACCACAGCCATGGTTCGTATTTGCTGTGTGGTCGGCTGCAATGTGTGATCGCACGACCAGCAAGAGAATAAGCTTGAAAAGGGTTTATCTTTTCATTCTTTCCCAACCTGGAAGCAACATGAGGCAGCTCGTGTATCGATATTACCAAACGAAGGCGTCTAGCCTGGATTATACCACTACTCTGGATAATGAGGGGTAAATGGATTTTGTTATGTTAGTTTCAGTTAGGTTTTTGTGTGATCTAATCTTTTTGTGTCTTTGTAGGCTGATCAGCCATTATTTAAGTTTCCCCTTAGTCTCCTTTCAAAAGTTTGTTTGTGTTAGTGTTGTTTGTTACCAACTTTTGAGTAGAGTTGTGTTACTTAGACCTCTTTTATGGACCCAAAATTTAGATATAATTTAACCAAGTTTGGTTTTGTTGGGTTAAATAAAAAACCTTTTATTTGGACTAACCTGTGCCAGACTTTCATTTACTGCTCATCAGGAATACAATCAATTTAGTGTTGAACATATTGTGGCGAGCTCAGTCACGGAGGAGACAAAGGTTTCTTTGGGAGCACCCGTTTATTTTATAACCGGCCCCGAACACTGCCGCTACCTCCCTCCTCAGCGTGGCAACAACATAAAAAACACAAAATGGCGCTCTCTCACCCGGAAACACACAGTCGCAGAGGGAGCGTCACCCGTAACCATGGCAACATAAACAAACATAACTGTAAGACAGAACATAAATGTCAACAACAAATCCCCGAACAGCCCTGGCCCACTACATAGCCCCCACCTAAGGGGTCAGTCGTCCCCGACAACCCCATTACCCAACACAAAGTCCTGCAAATGTCCATGTGTCTTCCTTCGGCGCGCAGGCTGATCTCAACCAGCAGGGGAAGAGTCACTTGGATGAGAACCTGGGTGCCACCAGCATCCCCTGCCCCAGCGGCTGCTGGAGCGGGCGGGCGGTACGGTGAGAGCCTCTCCTGGTGCAACACCGCCATGTGCCCTGGGCCCGGCATGCGGATCCGGTACACCACTTCTGTTAGCCGCCCCACGACTTCCGCCGGCCCTTGCCAGTGACCGCACAGCCTGGGAGACACCCCTCTCTTGCGAACCGGGCAGTACACCCAAACCTTGTCGCCAGGCACGAAAGCTCCCCCTCGGCACCTGGTGTCGCAGGCTCTTTTCTGTCGTACTCTGGCGCTGACCTGGACCTGGCGGGTGTAGTCATGAACCACTCGCGGCCGCTCCCTCAGCCTCCTGTAGCAGTCCCTGGCCACCAACACGCGCCGGTTCCCTGCCTTGGGGACGGGGAAAGGCCCTAGGACGTCTCCTCCCACTCTCTCCATCGGGGCCCCCACCCGATGCTGCTGCAGGGGAGCAGTGGGGCGTTGAGTGGGGCCCTTCCGTGCCGTACAGGTGTCACAGCAGTGCACATGAAGTTCCACATCCCGTCGACAACCAGGCCAGTAGAACTGCCCCCTGAGACGGCGGAGAGTTTTAGCATTCCCATAGTGGCTGGCCCCCACCGAGCCGTGGACAAGCTCGAGCACCTGCGACCGCAGCGACCGAGGCACCAACAGCTGCGGGAGATCCTTGCCCTGTTCGGGGCCCGCCATCTCCGGTACAGGAGGCCGTCGTGGGTCTCCAGATTGTTGTACTGGGAGTAGTAGGCCTTCACTTCGGGCCCCTGTCCTGACACCCCTGTCCAGTCTGGGCATCGTGCTGCCTCCAGCCAGGCCCCCACCTGAACCAACGTCGCATCAGCCTCCTGCTCCTGCTTCAGCTGCTGCATGGTCAACGAGAGCCATCCCCCTCCGTCGGCTGTGGCCCGAGCAGTAGCCACGCCCCGTGCCTCCTGGGCCCGCTCTCCCCGCCGTTTCGAGAGGGGCAGCTGGAGTGGGCGCAGACAGATGGGTTGAGCAGAGCCGGTGTTGATGGCGTGCTGAACCAGCCGCGTCTGCCTGCAGTCTCCGGTTCCCTGCTTTTGACCGCGCTGGAGGGCCAGAGTCTCTGTACCAAGAGTGATAGCCAGCTTCGCGGTGTCAACGCAGGCCCTCCAGCGGGTCAGCAGATCAAGGCCGATGATGCACTGTTCTTGGATGTCAGCAAGCCAGAAGTCGTGCACCAGCTCCTGATCCTTCACTCGGATCCGCAACGGTTTCTTACCCCGCATGTCAGTTCTCTCCCCCGTCACTGTCATCAGCTGGGTGTCGGTGGGCGACCAACCCATCGCAAGCGGCCCGGATGTTCCAGGAAACACACCAGGTCGTATTAGGGAAATGGTGGACCCCGTGTCCACCAGGGCCTGGCAGGGCTGGTCCTCAACACAGCAGCTCAGGTAGAGTCCCTTGAGGTGCCCGACTAGGCCCGCCACCGTGCATCGTTCTTGGAGGGGGGCAGGAAGCTGGAGCGGTGGTCCCCTTGCTGTACCGCTCCCCCTCTCATCCCCCTGAGGCCACATAGTTCTGGCCTTTGGGGCGGACGTCAGGCAGTCGCGCGCCACGTGGCCAGGCTCATCGCACCGGTAGCAGCGGTCGGCCGGTCGACGGGGACGCCTCCAGGGCTCCGAGGGCTGCAGCTGGCATACCTCCGGGACCTCCCCCTCCCTGTCGTAGTCTGCGGCTCTGATTTGAGGGTAGTTTGGGGGGGGCACCTGCTGGTTAGGTGGTGAGGTGAGCACTAGCTCGGCCCTTTCAGCCCCAAGGAGCGCCTCACGGAGAGTTTGAGGCATGGCCAGGCGGACGTGTTGGCGTAGTCGCTCTGGAAAAAGTCCTCGCAGGAAAGCATGCAGGCTAAGCTCCTCACGGGCTGCTGCTGGGAACTCTGGGTAGCCACGACGAGCATACAGCAACACATCCGCTGCAAAGGTGCCCAGGCTCTCCCCCGGCCTACGGCTCCGGTTGGTCAGCTGCTCCCTGCTCTGCTCAGTGGAGTGCCGCTGCCCAAATCGCCTCTCGAGTGCTATGGTGAGGGCCTGGAGCTCATGCTGCTCTGATGGGGCTAGGTCATGGAGTACCTGCAGTGCATCTCCTTCCAATGCTAGCGCTAGGTGTGTAGCAGCCTCTTCGTCGCTCCAGCCATTATGCCTCGCAGCTAGCCGTACTTGTGAGAGGTAGGGCTCTAGCGGGGTTAGCCCGTTGTATTTCGGTACCTTAGCTGGCGTTGCAGGCATCACTGCTCGCTGTCGGGGGCCCGGCATGTCGGTCGACAAAAGCAGCCCATGAAGCATTGTCCTAGCGTCGGTCGCCACGGACCGCTGCCGCGGTGCGCTTGCACCGTCGGGACCCGTCGGGGGACTTACATGGCCGCTCGCTTGCTCCAGCCTCTGAGTGTATCTCTCCATTCCGGCGAGGGTGAGCTATCCCACTTCTGACACCAATGTGGCGAGCTCAGTCACGGAGGAGACAAAGGTTTCTTTGGGAGCACCCGTTTATTTTATAACCGGCCCCGAACACTGCCGCTACCTCCCTCCTCAGCGCGGCAACAACATAAAAAACACAAAATGACGCTCTCTCACCCGGAAACACACAAGCTGTGTCCCAAAACGTCGGCTGCATCCTTCGGAGGACCCGGCCTTCGCGGTCTACGTGGGCCGGGTCCTTCGAAGACCGAGAAGGCCGGAAGTGTGAGGCTGTGAAATGGGACGGTCTAGCCTTCAGATTTGCGTCACCGCTGTGTCGGTGGAGTTTAATAAACTCAGCCGTCTGCTCCTTGCTATCTAAAATATAACAGGACACTGGCGTAAATTCTCAAACATCTCACACTTCTGTTTAATCAGTTTTCTGTTTGACGTTTATTCAGCTGTGTGAAAATCCCGGAGGAACCCACCCGATGGATTAATAAAGTTTTATTTAATCTAATAATCTAATAACTTTGATCTCAGCCAACCCGATTTACTCACGAATAAATAAAACACCGAAATAAGACAAACAATTACATTTTTAAGTTATCCGAGTGACTTATACATCATGTTTAACCTGAGTAGCGAAAGAGCGGGGGTCTGAAAACGATGAAGCCAGGAGTCCGCTGCTCTCGCCGGCTCGGGGCGACCAATTGAATCCCCCGGTTTGCTATCGAGCGGTTGGGTAACAGACATCTCCGAAAACGTCGGCGCACCTTTGCAAATATGCGATGTCTTGATAAACCGAGCAGATATTTGAAATTTACACCGCCACTTTCTCGCCTGAAAATATGTTAAAAGTTTATTTTGTGACCCAGAAAGATTAATAAGACTAATTTTAAAACTTAGTAGCAGCCGCCATTGTTGGCAGCTGAAATTTGGCTGGACCGCGCTATGAATTCTGGGATATGGTGGGCCACGAAGGACACACCCAACCCATCCTTCAAATTCGGGGAAATGAAGGACGCATTTGTCGGACGCATTTGAAGGAGTCGACGAATTGGGACAGCCTTCGTCGCCGGGCTGTGACGTAATCGGCCTTCAAATGCGGCCTCCGGAGGATGCAGCCGACATTTTGGGACACAGCTACAGTCGCAGAGGGAGCGTCACCCGTAACCATGGCAACATAAACAAACATAACTGTAAGACAGAACATAAATGTCAACAACAAATCCCTGAACAGCCCTGGCCCGCTACAATATTATATTTACTTTATTACCAAAGTGTGATAGACTCTAGTCTCAGGAAGTACATTAGCTAGCTGTTACTAGCTAATTTCAAAATTACTGTTGGGTAAGGAGATGCAGCCTAACAATCCTGTTCTTACAGTTCTGTGGTGTCTCAGCATCAGATATATCACATACCAATGATCTCAGTGAAAGTAAAAGAAAAAGATTTTCACCTTCATTTCTGTCAAACGAGGCTGTATAAAACGTTTCTAGTGGTGAGTGTACAATGAATTTGTAGGTGCCCAACGCCAACTGTGCAGAAATAAAATATCAGTAGTAATTCCTCCTGTTTTGGCTTCCCTTCATTGGCTTCCTGTTAAATCCAGAATTCAAAATCCTGCTCCTCACATACAAGGTCTTAAATAATCAGGCCCCATCTTATCTTAATGACCTTGTAGTACCATATCACCCTATTAGAGCACTTCGCTCTCGCTCTGCAGGCCTACTTGTTGTTCCTAGAGTATTTAAAAGTAGAATGGGAGGCAGAGCCTTCAGTTTTCAGGCCCCTCTTCTGTGGAACCAGCTTCCAGTTTGGATTCAGGAGACAGACACTATCTCTACTTTCAAGATTAGGCTTCAAACTTTCCTTTTTGCTAAAGCATATAGTTAGGGCTGGACCAGGTGACCCTGAATCCTCCCTTAGTTATGCTGCAATAGGTGTAGGCTGCTGGGGGATTCCCATGATGCACTGGGTGTTTCTCCTTCAGTCACTATATGTTTAGACATCTCTCTGCATCTCATCCAGTACTGTGGACACATTCATTTACCGGGTTAATGTCCAAACGCACATTTTATAAATTAAACAACTTAACTTTTGTTGCAGGTTTTGTCATTACATCTGCCAACATCTCATCTGTTGGACAATAATCCAAAGTTATTTTTCCTTCACTCACAGTTGACCTCACAAAGTGATCCTGTCAACATGTTTACATCTCTGTCTAGTTACAGGATTCTTAGACAGTGCAATCGCACCCTGGTTATCTTCATAAACCTTTGGCAGCGCACGCTTCTGTCCCTACCTCCTAACACTCCTGTAGGTTTGCCGCTAAAGCCATGTGCTCAGCTTCACGGGTAGATAATGCAACAGTAGGTTGTTTTTTGGTTTTCCATGTAATCAATGACCATTCACAGCCATACTTATACAATAACCAGTTGTACTACGTCTGTCTGTTACATCAGCTGCCCAATCAGCGTCACTGTATGCCCACAACCTCAGTTCCTCATTCTCACATTTCCTGTAACACAGGTCTTTCTCAGATTCCCCTTTCAAATATCTTAGTGCATGTTTTACTGCAGTCCATTGGTCTTCAGTTAGCTGAACACTGTGACAGTTTACTGACTATAAAACTCAAGTGCATGTGGCCACATAGATCAGACTATCCACCGCCTCTCTGTGTCTTTTGACATCACTCATCTTTCTGCACCATCAGCATAGTTCAGTTTTTGCTCACAAGTTGTCAGTGTCTCTTTGCAATCCTGCATGTTGAACCTTTCGAGTATTTCTTCCACATATTCTGTGACATTTTCACACAGTTATCACTCTGGTCAAAATCTATTCCAATGAAAAGTCTCAGTTTATCCAAATCCTTCATTATGAATTTTGCTGTGAGCATTTTCTTCTCAACAGTTAGTTTTGTCGCTGGCAGCTATGATCAGGTCATCTACCCATATTATGAAAACCTTCACCTTCTTCTTTTCTGTCATCTTTGTGTAAACACAGTGGTCAGCAGGATTCTGCACAAAGTTGTTCTCACTCAGATATCCATGTTCCAATTTCTGCCTGATTGTTTCAGCGACTTTTTCAAAATATATACACCATTTTTCATTTGTGTCAGATTTCACGTCATAACCCTCTGATTGTTCCATGAATACCTCACAGTCTATCGGTGCGTGTAGGTGGGCAGCTTTAACATCCATCTGATGTAAAAGCATGTTTGTTGTGCTGCCTTTTGCACCAACGCTCTGATACTAGTCAGGTTAGCAGGAGGGGAAAATGTTTCTTCATAATCTCCGTCCATCGTCTTACTGGATCCTTTAGCAACATATCGTGTCTTGTATTTTTCTGATCTGTCAACATTGTTTATGACTGCATACACCCATCTACCCCCCCCCTTCCCCCACTGTCTTCTTACCCTCAGGCAGAGTGGTTAAAGTAAATGTGTTGTTTTCTCTTAGTGATTGCATCTCCTCATTCATTGCACTGACCCATTTCT
Source organism: Oreochromis niloticus (assembly GCF_001858045.2). Lineage (NCBI taxonomy): Eukaryota > Metazoa > Chordata > Actinopteri > Cichliformes > Cichlidae > Oreochromis > Oreochromis niloticus. The sequence continues at coordinate 1,594,210 of NC_031976.2, read as the reverse complement.
CTGAGTTAGATAAGTCATTGCTTCCTTGAATGTTTGGTATGTTACACATTGCTCTGTAACAATAATCCATGTTAGTGAGTATTTGATCACAATCCTCCTTCTCAGTAACATATTCACTTAACTATCCAGGTGTTTTCCTCACTCTGGAGGGTGTTTTGCAGCCTCACAGTTAATGTCACTCTCCTGTGACCGGCTGCTCATCTCAGACATGGTTGCTGGGATCTGATCCTGAGTATCTCACATCAGTCTTTTCTCTGGTCTTGCTGGACCTGTGTGTTGTACTTTCATGCCTAACAGCACTGCACCAGATGGCTCAGTAACCAGAGGCCTGGAGGGACTGAAAACTCTTATGTTACAACATAAGCAAACTGCTTTTACATTTAACGATCATTTCTGTTTAATTACATTTAAACATTTATTGTCAGTAACATTTATATTAATCAGGCTGAACTTTAATCATACTTTAGATCAGCCTGTTTTACTTATTGTTTTATTTGTGCTTTGGTTTGGGGAAGTTGTTTCTTTACTGATCTTTTCCTGTCTTCTGTTATTAGACTTGAGATATGACTGCACTATGCTGTTGCTGGTGACCACAGTTAATTCTACAAGACATGCTGTGTAAGTAAACAAACAACAACAGTTTGGTCTGCAAAGATCATATCCCACAGACTTATATACTGAAGTCTGCAAGTTTCTGAAAGTGAAATCTGTTTTGTGCCAAAATCATTTTGCACATCATTAGAATGAAAGTTATTGACCATGTTTGCATAGCCCTTTTTTAAAATGATGCTTTCATGACATTATTGTGTGTTGGGTGGTGGTCAGGGCTATCCAGACTGACAATTGGGACATTGAATGTCACCTCTCCGGTGGGGAGGGGGCCTGAGATCGTCTAAAGTGGAGTCTGTTCTATACCAAATGCAGAAAAAAATGTTTTAAGAAAGCAATTAAGTTCATGTTCCAAAAAATATGATTGTTTGCTTGCAGGACACCAGGAGAGACGAGTCCTCCGTCACAGATGGTGTGGTCAGTGAAGATGGTCGCCTGCAGGTTCAAGCTCATTGCATCTCCAACCCACATCCACTGCCACTGTACTTAAGGGAAGTTAAAGACTTTCTTCTGCACCTACATTTGGATCACCTCGATCCATGACAGTCATTCAGGCAGTAATGCCTGGACTGGAAACAAGCATCCTTAAAATAATACAACATTCCAGCTGCTGTGTTGGAATGGAAAACAAATGTGTTGTTTAAATTAGAGGCTGCACTTGTGACAGAACAATAAATATTTTATTTTGATTATATAAGTAATGTAAGTACAAAACAAAGTTGCGGTAAACCGAAACTTATTTTCAGAATAATTTAATCTGAGACTTTGTTTCATTGTAAGATTATAACAGTGATGGCAATATAATTGTTTGTTGTTCAGCAGAACAGTGTCCAGTATGTTGGCAGTTATACTTTGTTGTGTTTGAAAATAAAAGTTGGGCTGATTTTAACATCATTACAAAAAGTGTTGTTAAAGTAAGAATCATACACATCATGCATTCAGTGTTATTATTATTATTATTATTATTATTATTATTATTATTGTTATTATTATTATTATTATTATTATCATTATTATTATTGTTAGTTATAAGTGTTGTACTAGAAATGTCAAGGATGATAAAGCATAATGTGATTTTTAAAAAGTAAGTTACCACAAATTTTTACCACAAGTTTTTTGATTTAGTAGAACTTTAATGTTTGTCAGTGGGTAAACCATTAGTACTGCACAGTCTGAAACATCAAGTTATTCTTAGGTCTGCATACCTGCAATGAATAAGTTGTCCTAACAGGCATCTTAGGAAAGCTTTACTTAGTTTTTTGAGTTCTGGGAACTAATTCGATTTTACAGGACTTTACAATATTTACACATGACTCTAAAATTCGTGCTATGAAGGTGTTTCTAAGATCACAACCTGATTTAAAAACATGATCTAAAATAAACTTTGTTAGGTATTAAATAACTCTGAGTTATTAGGAGAATATACCAAATGAGATCACAGGATGGCAGAAATGTGCTGTAACATGAGCTCTTCTTGTTTCATTGGATCAGTAACACAACAAAGAATAAATGCTGCTGTGACAGAGGAGTGCCACTGCTGTGGAATTTCCTGTTTTACATGCAGACTCAGGTCAGGTCTCCTCTGCTCATCAGTGTCATGTGACTATTTTTTAATCATTATCCACAAAGTACACAAATACCAGATTAAATATTTTATTTATCAACGATACATGATCAGGCACAAACACAATGAACAAAGTTTTTATTTAAAAAAATTACACACTGTAAGAAAAACAGATTTTCAAAGCATAACATACTAATAAAAAGTTTTATGGCAATCTCTCATATATACGTGTAACATCAAATCTTTAAAAGAATAAAACACTAAGGATAGTGTTCACAAAAACAGTTCTAGAGCAAGTTATCACCTTTACCTGTATGTGTTATGAGAGTGTGAGTAATGTGGATGTGTAGGATGTGGATGTGAGGCACAGATGGACGGGGGCAGGGGAATGCCTCCATGTGTGGGTGGGTGTGGGAGTGGGAAGAGAGAGGCAGTGTTCAAACAGTTGCAACATCTCCCTCTTTGAATCAGTTTACCGCTGAGCTTTGTTCTGTTATTCATGGTTGTGTGTAGTGATGATCAACGACTACTGATCAATGGCCATGAGTACCATTCCAGAGCATTCTCATTCCAAACGCGTAACATACTGACCATTTGTCACAGCCCGAGGCGTCTCACTGTAACGCAAAAGGTAACCTTTGGCGTCCTTATGAGACGCTCGGGTTCTCAGTTGAATCCAACAGAATTGTTGGCATGTTGCGCCTTGGGATGAGAACGTGTTGACACTTTAGTTGTTTGTATGATCTTCCAGGCTCTTGGTGGTGTCAAGTCTAGTACATTATTTCTTTTGAGAATGTAACAGAGTAACAGAGGCCAATGAGGACTCTTTTAACACCTGAGCAAAGGTAAAGGACGCTCTTCAGAAAGGCCAATGCTAAAAAGACAAGCGTGATCAATCTGTAAAGGACAATTTTGTGAAAGACAAAATTTATAATCATTACAATGCAGGTTATACAGATTCCCTCAGATTTACTCTTTTTCCAGCCTGAAATTGTGAAATGTGCAGATTTAGTGAAATTCCAGACAGCACAAATGTAATTCAGAACGAAAAATAAGTATAAGTATTTTTTCTGTCTGAAAGTACAAAGTTATAAATTAAGTTTTCTTTTTTATGCATCTGCATGTTAAATGTTTCTATTTGGAAAAATGTTTGTGTTTCAGTGCTTGGAGTGAAACTGTGGAACAGCTGAAGCAGTTTAAAATAGAGTCTTCATGTGACATAAAGATGCTGAATTTCAGTAAATGTCTCGTTTATTTAGTTTCTATGTATATTCAGAATTTTTCATCAACATCTGTTTTGTGAATGACTTGTAGGAACAAGCTAATGTGCGAACTATATTCTGTGCAATCAGGAGAATGTTTGTTGTTATTACTTAAGTTTATAACAACATGGAAGCTGGATAAATAATTAGTGATGATTAAATAAGCATGCACTTTTTCCCACTCATGTTTGGGTATGTAAACTCAATCAGAAAAGGTGCATATGTTATTTTGCTTTATTTTGTACAGTTTTTTATTTTGTAGTTTATTGTTTTATTTTATTTTTTTCTCATTTTTCATACAAGAGCTTCTGTATATTGATAAGATAAGGTAAACCTTTACTTGTCCCACACGTGGGAAATTTGTTGGGTTATTGGTTACATGATCAACATAAACTGAATAAAACAAAAAGTGTGTCACCGAGGAGAAGGAGGAGGCTTACAGAGCGCTCGTGGATGACGGTGAAAGGTCCACGTCTATCATGGATGTTGATGTGCTGGCAGAGAACACGTACCTGTGCATCCACACTGACAACAAGCTGAACTATGAGACCAACAGAGGCATGAGCAGGATCTATTTCCTGGGGAAGCTGAGATCCATGATGGAGATTGTCTGTGGAGCACAGAGCACTGCTGTGGTCTGGGAGAGCAACACTGAAGCTGGGGACACCGCAGACTAGGATCTTTGCAGTGCAAGTGTCTTCAGAGGGCTGTTGTTGCAGTTTAGTGCAATTCTTCGTTCAGCAGCTCTTGTTAGGGTTGGTCTGCCTACAGCCTGCACCCTCTTCTATAACAGGAACCCTTCCCCAAAAACCTCCTCTGGCCCTCTTCTTTTCCTCTCACTCTTACAGATCACCCTCTGTTATAACAATACACTATATTTACAGCTGTTACTGTTAGTGTTCAAATGGCACACGGCTGTTTTTTGTGTTTAAATCAAGTGAAAATGTAAAGTAAGACATTTTACCCAGCAGTATTATTCATAAAAGGTCTCAAAAGCATGAAGTGTAAAAGAGGTAGGCAGCATCAGTGGGTTTGTTTGGTTTTAAAGTGGTTATGCTCTTCATGTGCTCATACTAGTCTTTGGTTAGACCACTGGGGGCAGCATTGTCATAAAGAGGCAGCTGTGGAGGCTTTTTCCTGAGTCACACTTGCACATTCAGTAAAATCAGTGCTGAATAGCAACAATCACGATGCAGTGTGTTGGTTATTTATCACTTCCCTGAATATCTGAATGACTTTTTTCCAGATAAAATCCCGTTTAGTTCATCTCTATTCCATCCTCCACGTCCATGACGGGTCTCTTTTCTGGTGGAAGGTTCATGTTTTCTGCTTTCTCCACATACCTCTGCAGGGTGCTGTAATACTGCTCGCTCCTGGAAAACGTGTAGTATGCAGAGATCTCTTCCCAGGCTTTGTGGTTGGGAAACGGGAATGGATCGGGTGCCTTGTTCTCAAAGAAACTCTGCAGGTTTCTCTCAGCCAGTTTGGTGGCATACTCTAAAGCAAGGGCATCAAACCGCTCCTTTTCTTTGTCTACGTAGCTTTTCCAAAATTTAAGCTGCAGGTAGCTGACTTGGGAGCGACAGTTTTTGTAGCAGGTACCCAGAAGGCCTACAAAAGCACCAATAATGATAATGCACCAGCCCAGAATCTGCAGACACAAATGATGCTGTCAATTTCAGACTGTCTTTAGGGAGTGGACAGCAGAGAATTTATAAGGTGGAAAGGACAGTTGGGGGACAACAGACACCGTCAGACTAACAATTGAATACATCACACTGAGATACCTGGAAGCACAAACCTCAATTACTAGAGTAATTTAGTTTCTTTTACAGATTTCTAAGAACGCCCCAATTTTTTGTTTGTTTTTGGCAGTGATGCAGTATTCAGAGAGTTATGTTCTTCGTACTTCCTTTAAACACAAAGAGAACAGCCTGAAGCATTTGGCAGTCAGAGCATGCAAATATGAAAAAGCTGGAAGTAAAATTTATGAACTTGATTTCATTATTTAGACATGCAACGTGAAGAGCCAGTGCAGCAATTCAGGACTGCACTTCCATAAATGACCAATATTGAATTACTAAAAGTTTCTGGCAGCTAGTTCTCCAGAGGCCTGCTAATGAAATAATCATGTGATTCAGGTGTGCTGACCCAAGGTGAGATCTAAAACCTGAGGCCTGGAGTTGCCTACACCTGAGTTACCTGAGTTGTTCATTGTTAACATAATGGTCTAACACAAATGATCAGTCTTTGTGCCATTACTTGACAGTTTTCAATGATGGCCTGCTGTTTAAACTAAATTAGAAACCCCACTACATTCATAATAACCATAACAAGCAAACAGCAAAATACTAATCAATCGAACCCCATATTTCAAGTCTGTAATGTTGGATCTTAGGATGATCCCCCTCCCGACATCACTATGAAATCTTACCTGAGACTGAGCCCTGAACATCAGCAGCAGCTCCATGCGCTCCTCGCTAGACAGTTTAGAGCGGTCGCAGGGCACCCGGGCCAGCTCCTCACGACACTTCAGTGTCTTGTTTTTGCAGAAGAGATCGACCACCAGATTATCATCAAGACCACTAACAGCACACTCATAAAAGGTTCCATTGAGCAGAGCCACACAGAGCCACATCAGAGGAGCCACACAGGCCCCGGTGAAAATACTCATGAACACCCTGAGGCAGCCGAAACAGTTCCCACGGGGGCAAAGCTTCATGGGATTGAGGCAGCACCCAGTGTAGAGCCTCCAAAAGCGGGTACTGGAGAAAATACCAAAGATCAGCAGCACTGCAGCTGGTCCCAGCAGAAATGTCACGCCATAAGCAAAGTTCTGGTCGTGGTTGCAGGGACACTGAAAGGAGACCATGGAGAAAATTCGTTCCCCGCCTATAGTCAGCAGAGCCATGAAACTGTAGCCAATTGTGGTTTTCTGGTTCATGAGGAAACGCAAGATACCCTGGAAGTTATCCATGATGTCGGCCAATAAATCCGAGTGAAACAGCAGAGAGCTGCAAGTGAAAGAGCCAAGTGTGAGTGTGGAGTCAGTTCCTTTGTGCTGTTTTCCACAGCCAGACCAAACTCATCTGCCAAGCCCGTATGTGCCCCTCCCTTTGGCGTTCTATCTTCTCTGCAGGCCCCTCCTTCAGTGAGGCTGCACTTCCTCTCTCCCACTTCCTCTTTTATTACCATATCGATTCCATCTCCAGAGAAGAGTCGATACTAAAAAGAAAGGTGAAAAAGTTAAACTCTGCTTTCTTTTCTTTTACCATCCATCTTTACTGCCCACCCCCACCCCCTCCCCCTCCCCCACCCCACCCCACCCTAGCACCAGCATAGTTGAGTCAGTCTTTTAGAAAAATCCTGTTAGTTCAGTTACTCTGGTTGTCTTTTAACTATTATGCAATCCAGACTGTAACCTGAAACTATCTGAGGAGCAAAAACATGACAGAACATGCAAAGTGGGAAGACACACGGTACACAACAGCAACACAAGAGCACATTATTAGAGCACACACCAGCGGCGTCTGTAGTAGAGAGACAGTCAGCACTTAAGCGTGCGGGGGAATTGCAAACATCTATGTGGTTTTTCTGTTCCTGTCCCACAGGACTGAAGCTTGCAGTGCATTAATGCTGCACACTGAGAAATCTGTTCATGTATAAAACACATCAACAATTCCTACAGCTCGCATTTTTGTTTAGAAAATGAGTGTTAACTAAGTGTCAAATGAAAAACTTGCACTGGACTGATGTTTGTATGCAGAATGCCTACATCTTTGTCAGTGATGTAAATTAAACATGAAACCCATCAAGTAAACCAAGGCATGATCTGTCTGTGTGGACAGGAAATGTGGTATCAGGTGGTGGGGTGATCTGTTGGCAGACTGTAGGCATTCTGCATACAAACATTAGTCCAGTGCAGGTTTTTCATCAGGTTTAATTTATATCACTGATCTGTTTTAGTCAAGCTATAAAGTGCCGTCTCATTCTATTCTATTTTGCTTGTTTTAAAAGATATAATTCATGAAAATGTGAATTAATTTATAACTTATTTTCTGGATTTTTTTGCTTATTGTTCCATCTTCCACTGTTCAAATAAATCTACCACTGAAGTTACAGGCTGATCGTTTCTTTGTTCGTGTGCAAACTCACAAAATCAGCAGAGTTCACATAATTATTTCCCTGACTGTAGTTTTTAAAATATTTAGCTTTTCATTCATTTTTTGGGCAACTGAAATAACAGAACCTTCAGATCCACCCTATTTTGAGATTGCAGGCAGCACCCAGTGTGAGCAAAACCTTTCAGCATTCACATATATTATATACATTATATTGGTCACCCATCCAAATCAGTGAATTCAGGTGTTCTAATCACTTTTATACACAGATGTATAAAATCAAGCACCTCGGCAAGGCAGCCACAAAGGTTCGGCCACGTAACATCACAGAGTGGGGTTCAGTGGATGGTGACACCCATAGTGTGCAGTCAGTCCCTACAGACCTCCAAACCTCATGTGGCTTGATGAGCGCTTGATGGAAAAGGTTTGCATGGCTGAGCTGAACCACATCACCAATAATGCGATGCACAGGACGGAGCGGTGTAAAGCATGCCGTCACTTAACTCTAGAGCAGTGGAAGTTTTGTAGAGTGACAAATCAGACTAATCCAATCCGTGTCTGGGTTAGGGAGCTGCCACTTGTCTGACTTCATTGTGCCACCAGTGTAAAGTTTGGTGCAGGGCAGTGGCGGAGCGGGGGGGTGGCTTACTGGGCTTAAGCCCGGGTTGTTTTTTAGAAGCCCGGGGTCTTTTGGAGTGTAATTTTTTCATAGTTAGATGCCTGGCTGACAACTGTATAAAACAAAAACTACACACAATATCCGAAGCACATATTGCACACTGTGGGAATTTACGACTGTGCGTAAATCCCCCCTAATATTGGTATGATCCGAGCTCAGACACTAAGCGACTGAGCGAGGGGCGGGGCAGCTGCTGCCTCGAGTGCGCTGTTGGAGAAGCGCAGCCAGGCAGACAGAGGAGAACTGAAGTTTGACCAAGTACCAAAGCAAATCATTCGTACTGTACAGATGATATAAATATGACGGTGTATCACGAAAGATTGATATAAACTGATCACTTGACCCATATTACGTTACTTGCTCTTCGAGTGAATCAACAAATGGCGAAATGAAAAGCCGAACAACAACAACGCTGTTTCTTTAGAGAGTCTTAGCTCACATGTGTGTTTATTTCATATTTTCAGTTGTTACCCTCCATGGCTAAATAGTGTTTCAGTAATGTACTGATATACAAGAATGGACATAAGGAGCTTCTTTCAAAGAAAAAACTCTGGTAGATGTTATTTTATATGTTTTGTATGTTGTTCAGTATATTTCTCTGCAAAACAAGAGGAATTTCAATACACAGCAGTATATTCACAGTTTAAACCAGATATTTACATACACTTTATGGAAAACACAAGAATATTTTTTTTACTGTACAACATCAATTTAGAGTAAACTTGTTTTGTTCTGGATAAATAAATATTGAAATATCTTTTGAATTAGTTAAATGTCAGAATAAAGAGAGACAGAGCTGTCTATCACTTTCATCATATTTAGGAGTACATATACACTAAGTTTATTGTTCATTAATAAAAACACTCCAGACGATTCCATTCTGAGCTGAAGAAGCTTCTGATAGGTTAGTAGAGTCCATGTGAGTAAATTGGTGGCACACCTGTGGATGCATATAAGGCAAAACACCAGGAAAAGAACTGTGGAGCTCCATAAGTGTGGCTCAATTTTGAATACAATTTGGTGCCATTTACAATTAAGAAATAGACAATTTCTCTCTTTACTCTTAAAGTTAACAATATGATTTTTATATTTATCAACCTAAAAAAAATTAACATTTAGTCTGATTTGATGTTACAATTAAAAACGTGTTTGTGTTTTGATCTGAAGAGTTTATAAATATCTGGTTTCAACTGTATATTTGATGATTGTCAGCACAAAGAGGGAGAGAGGAACAGAGATGGAACAAGAGCAGGTGAGACACACATGTTAGTCAAATGGTTGTTTACCAAAAGTATCACCGTATCCAATGTTCCCTCTAATTTTTCATGTGTCTGAGCGAACACACAAACTCCCTGAGCGTCCCTCGGACCACTGTGAGGGACATCAGACGTGTGCACTGTGGTCACGCCAGCATCTAATCCATCCAAGTTACATGGTTTATTAAAATAATCAAATTACAGCATTTACATTTATGTTAGACTACTTTTAAACTACTTTAGCCCACTTACAATGAAAATTTTAAAAAAAAATCTTGTTCATGACCTGTGTAGTATGTTAACACTATTGGAAGTAAAAATAACATTAACTCCAAACTCAGTTTGGCAAACAACAAAGTTTTTTTGCAGCTATTTTTTTTTTTAATGCAGCCAAGGCGTTCTTAAATAAACATTTCAAACTATTTACAGAACAATCAGCTGTTCTGCATCAAATCTGATGCCACACAAATTATTTGTGCCACTCCAAAAAATAATTTCTGTCCACTATGAGATAAAGGAGAACAACAGCCTGATACCTGCAGGCCTGACAACAGGAGATGTATCACTGCTGTAACACCTGTAACATTCAGCAGCCGCCTCATTGTTCTGACACACACAACAAAACTATTGACTACACTACACACTAACTACACACTAACTACACACTAACTACACAAGATTTGCGCTAAACGTCTCAAATCTCTCACATCTCAGAACACCGCCGTCACTCCTAAAACTTCCCCCCGTTTCTTAACAACTAGATGCCACGTTGCCATATCATTTTTTGATTGGTCGACACGGTACTTTTTTCGACCAATAGGAAAGGGTGGGGGTTTTTTGGTTTTGTTTTTGCTCACAGGTGGAGAGTGCTTTCGAGCGTTTTCCTTATAAAACGCCGTTTTTACCGTTTCTTCCCGCAGTAAATATAAACAACGACAGTATTCAGGAAGAAAACCAAACATTGCAGATATTTTTATCATAACTCTGGTTTTACGTGGCCGATCAACACAATTTAAAAACTGGTATAAAGTCCACACTTTTTCCGTCAGTTGTTCCGTCTGTCCTGCTCACATCTCCAATGGTTGGACACGTTGTCATTAACGTGGCTTCACTGCACATCAGCCTCGCCGCTTTGCCAGCTAAACACCGGTGTCGGCACATAAGGACGCTGTCATAGCCTGTTAACGACGTTGATTGGCTGCGTATATACGAATGTGAATCGCATTATTGGCTGGACTACAGGATAAGGTGGCATCGTTCTAATCCCATACAGGAGCAGCCAGTCACTCACTGACTAACACTGCAAAACAGAATTGTTAAAGTTTTAATTTCAATTCAGGTTAGATTTTTTTGTGTGCAACGCAGATTTTCTGTGCGCAGAGACCGTGCCAGCAGTGCGCAATTGCGCACGTGCGCAGCTTAGAGGGAACATTGACCGTATCATAGGTACTCATGTATCTCGTATCTAGTGTTTCTTTTTAGGTTTGTTATTTTTCAAATTCTATATTTATTAAGTTATGCAGGCTTGTTTGCACAACAAGGCTAAATAATTATATAAACTTTTCTGAATCTAAATAGTGGACTTTGGTAGAATTAAAAAATAAGTGTAGTGCAGGTCTATGATGATTTTTAGTGCTACTATCATCTAGTTCTGATTCTGGTTCTGTTTTGGTTAAATCCTAAGTAGTCCTGATTTTGAACTGTTGTAGTCCTGTTTTAATTCCAGATCAGTTCTGGGTCTGGTTGAATTGGGGTTTAGTCCGCGTGTCTTGATACAGCCCCGACTTTGTTCTGCCTTGCTGCTTAATTAAAAAAAGTAGTTTAAGGTGTCCTGCAGATGTGATATATATTTTCCTATATAAAGTCATTCTTTTTTGAACAAAACTCAAAACAGAGCCTATTAATCTTTCAGTCACCCCCCCCCAAAAAAAACAAAAACAAAAAAACAAACAAACAAAAAAAAAATCCCACATGCATACTACCCTTTAGGGCTAAGCCCCGGGTGTTTCGATTGTCTGCCTCCGCCTCTGGTGCAGGGTGAATTATGATGTGGGGACGTCTTCAGGATTTGGGTGCAGCCCCTTAGCTGCAATGAAAGGAACTCCTAACGGTTCAGCATACCAAGAAACTTTGGACAATTTCACACAAAGTTCCCGCAAAACTGGGAAAGTCTGGGAATATCCCCCTCCTGTTGCCTGTTAAAGACATGAATGAGCAAGCCTGGTGTGGAAGAAGTTGACTGGCCTGCTCAGAGTTCTGGCCTCAACACTTTGGAATACCTTTGGGATGAATCAGAGTAGAGACTACGAGCCACACAGCCTCATCCAACATCAGTATTTGACTTCACAAATGCAGTTCGGGAAGACGGTGAAAAATTCCCATAGACACACTCCTACACCTTGTGTGAAGCCTTCCCAGAAGAGTTGCAGCTGTTACAGCTGCAGAGAGTGGGACGACATCATATTAAACCCATGGATTCATATGCATGTGAAAGAGGACGAGCAAATATATCTGGTAATATAGCGAACTCCAGAAAAACCATCATTCAGCTCCTTATTTAGAAGTTTGCTAAAATATTGAACCTATTAAAACAAAAGAATGTTTAAAGCCACATCTGTCCTATTCGACCTCCAACTCTAACTACTTCCACACACTTTCAGCTGCAGGAACTATTCAAACTTTAAAATGTTCCCAAAACATTGAACTATTGAACCTGTATTCATCTGTTTTCTTATCTTTTATGATTTTTATTCAGTTCCACTTTAAGTTTCATGCTTATTTTCAGCTTTATTCAGAGAAGGTTGCACAGGATGTTTGTGAGTATAGTGAGTCCGAACATCCATCTAAAAGATTTCTCTTTTAGCTGCTGCTGAATTCATCTTCTTTCAAACAATGTTTCAAAGCTTGCCATATTCTGAGTGCTGTGTGGAAATCTGGGGAAATACATACAAAACTTCACTTCAACCATTATGTAAAATTCAGAATAAAGCAATCAGGATGATTACTAAAGCAGAATTTAGAGACCACACTAACATTATCTTCTTAGAATTATAAATCCTGAAGTTTATGGATCTTATAAAATGTAAAAACTGCAAAAATGATGTACAAATAGATATAATATGTTACCAGGAAATGTACAAAGGATGTTTTTTGACAGAGAAGGGGGCTATGATTTGAGGGGAAAATTAAATTTGAAGACTTTTAAAGCACGGACAAGGGTTAAAACGTTTTGTGGAGTAAAACTGTGGAACAGTTTTCCTGTGGACCTACAGCAATGTTCAAGCATTACTCAGTACATAGAGGTTTCAAAAAGTGCTTCTGGTGGAATATGAAACTGATAAATTTGATAACCGATAGTATATATAACTATGCTAAATTGTATCTGAATTATATGTATCACTGTAGCTATGTTTATGCATGTCCTTCAGTCTGTCTTTATTATGTGGGGTAAGTGATGAGGAGTAACACTGAATATGGTGAGTCAATCGAGTGTTGAGCGTGGGGCAGGGATTCATAAGTATGTATAAGTTCATCCTACTCCATTTCAGACCTAATGATTGTCATTTCATGTAATTTAGATTCTGTTTATTATTTAAATTTTTTTGTTTTGTTTTTGTCTGAGCACATCCGTGTGTGTATGTACATACATATATATTCAGATTTGTACATGTAAATGCAAGTATGTGTACATGTATATATTGGTTTGTTGTATATGTCAAAGTAGAGGGAGTACCACCTAATTGGAGCATGGTATTTTCTCTCAAGAGCAGGGTGAACCCCGTTTTTTAAAATTGTTCCCCTGACATTCATGGGGGTATTGGTACAGACAGCCCCTTCACCCTGATGCTCTCAGTGCCTAATAAAAGCTCCATATATACTGGATCTTTACTGACCTTGGGCATTATTGTAAATCAGAGGTCAGTCTGCAAAGGTGCATCATGAAACAAACGGGTTATGATCCTTCTGGTGACCAGCAGCCGCTAATTGATGCTGCGTGACATCATAAACACATTAAGCCTGGCTTGGTGCTCAGTCACTCAGTAGCAAACTAACCAATACTGGGTCCTTCAGCGCCTGTAAAAACATGAACTTCTGCAAATAAAGCCACTACCCTTTGTGCTTTGACAACAACAGGAAATAAATCACAGTTTCAGTTAGCTGGGTCGCGTGCATTTTGTGGATAGTATTCTATTCAGTTTTTATATATAGCACCGTCACCTCACAACACTTTATATTGTGAAGCAAAGTCTCTACAAAAATAGAGAGAAACCCTCACAGACAGTCGACCACCTATGAGCAAACACTTGGCAACTACAACAGCCAGAAGGCATGCAGGGAGGCACGTTTCCACACACACACTAGTGGATGACGAATATTATTCTTCTTATTATTACTATTAATAGTAACAGTACTAGTTATAATTGTGGGGTGGCTGTAGCTCAGGAGATAGAGCAGGTCATCTACCAGTGGGAAGGTTAGTGGTTTGAATCCCGGCTGCTCTGATCTGTATGCCAAATATCCATGAGCAAGATACTAACCCCACATTTCTCTTCAATCCGAGTGTGAATGTTTGTGAAGTTTAGATAGAAAGTACGTACTTAGACAAAATATGTTTATAGAAATGGGAGAAGGCAAATTGTAAAAAGCACTTTGAGTGCACAGGAAGAGTAGAGAACCAGTCCATTCACCATTTATTTTCGAAAAACCGTGTGTCATGATGTCTGATTTTCTGGTGGAGTCCAAATGCAGGACTCGGGATGGGCACCGAGACAGTTTGTTTATTTACAGTGAAACAACGTACAAACAGTGAAAACATAAGGAAGTGTGAGTTGTGTCTCCAGGACTCCAATATTTACAAAATACAAAGTTCAAGGTGTTTTCTTCACAGGGGAAAACTCACCTGATGTCCATCAACCATCCTCGTTTCTCTGACCTTTTCAAATATAGGATTTAAAACAAAGTTTAAGCTTTATAATCACTTTATTACATTTCCTCCTCTTCTGTGTTGCACTTAACATATTTTATTATTAATTCCATCACATATGAACATTCAGTCACAAATGAATTCTTCATGTTTCACTCAGTTAATACTGTTTTACTTCAGTTACATTTTCACTCACTTTTTGTCTTCAGAACTTGTTTTTTAAGTCATAATATACTCAGTTTAATTTCTTTTATTAAATCATATATTAAAATACTGTCTCTGAATATTTGCTTGGTCATTCTGACCAAGCACTACAGCCCTCAGATAAATTCTCACTGGTACAACGAACCCCAACACACACAACACTAAGAGGCTGGATGTTCAGACCTTTTACTCTCTCATCATTGTAATCAGAGGTAAACTTTCAGCCCCACATTTCTCAACAAAATAATCAGTGAAATGGAAACCTTTGCCTGTTCTCGTTCATACGACTTCTATAAAACACACTGTGGCCATGAAAGATGAAGGTTTCATGGCCACAGTGTAGTTGTAGTTTTAATGTGACGGAGATCTGATGTCACGTTGTTAAGGAGAGACGAGCGTAACACATTAATTCAACTTCTGTGTCAGATCTACATTATAACTAACACCATACGTCACCATACGTACACCTCCCGAGAAATTTAACTACACGTCTGCTCGATGCATACCACAACAACTTGAACGGCATGGAAGGTTGCAGAAGTTTCTGGTTACTACCTAAGTTAGGACATACATTTCTTGCACAAGTCTAAATTTAGACTCCTGCGGGACTTAAAAGGTCTTAACATCCATGCTTTTATGTTTACAGTGATACAAAATGTTAGAATAGATTTCATCTATATGTGCTTTTTCTTTTCTTTACACTTCTGCAGGACGGTCAAAGAAAAGAGGTTTTTTTTTTTTCTTTTTAACCTGTCCCGTTTGGTTCTTTTGCCATCAGAATTATTGTCTAAAGGCGAAGAAAGATGCCCAACGGATTTACTTTACCAAATTGACCATCCCAGCCTTGCCGTAATGGTCCATTTGATTCACCTTTTATTGTTTATTTTATTTTCACTTGCTGAATACGGGACAGACTTGACTGGGGGAAGGAAAGGGGAGAAAGAAAGAGGGAAAGAAAAACAGCGGGGAAGAGGGACGGGGAAAAAGGGCAAAAAACCAAAAACCAACAGAATAAGCAGACAAAAAATACATATATCGATCACCTGGATCACCTGTTGAGAAAGAAAGAAGAAAGCAAGCAGAAGAAAACGAGAGTAATAAACAACATCACAATGATCTATGGGAATATGACAGTAAATACTAAATGTTAGACATTATTGTGCAGCACGTAAGATCGACAGCGCACAGTGTGCTTTGAGGTAAGAGCCAAAAAGGGTGTAGTTTGTGTGTGTGACCACCCGTGTGTACACCTGTGAGCATGGACGCGCTTGTTTTTTTTAAAAGGTTAGAAAAGAGGTTATTAATAGAATATAGGAGGTACTGTGGGTAGGGATGGGTATTGATAAGATTTTAACGATTCCGATTCCATTTTCGATTCTGTTTAACGATTCGATTCTTTATCGATTCTCTTATCGATTCTTATTTTTAAAAAGGAGAACACTAAGGTCGATTAGCTTAGAATTTTGTTTTATATCTTCTCTCTGAACAAGATAGAAATTTAGGAGTAACATGGCCTTATAAACCCAACAGTGAGATCTTAAGAGATCCACAGCCTACGGCTCTTCAATGGGGTGTCACAGGGTCCCCGGGGAAAATTGTAAATGTAAAATAATAAAATAAATATTCTTCTGTAGCAATAACAAAGTATAACATAAATTATTCTGTAGCAATTACACAAGAATATCCAGTAATGTCCCTGCCTACAATTAAACACATTCACTTACCATCTGCTGTGGCAAATGGCTGCAAGGTTTTGACCACAAACTTAATCACTGCTCGGTGACATTCGGGCCTGAAAAGAGACGCTAACGGTAGACTGCAGCGACAACTGCCAGCGAGCGCCAGCCAGACTCTGTCTGTCTGTCTCATCATGGTCACCTAAATGCACAGTAATGGCAGGTTTTGTAATAAAGCAGATCGCGCTAACATAATATGCACTGTTAGTTGATTATTTACCTGCCGCATTAACGGGAGAGGACGTGCAAACGTTACCACTGCTGCTGGGTTGAGATTCACGAGTCCGGAGCGGAATTAAAAACACGACATTCATTTAAGTTCATCGCGTGTTTTGTGAGCAAATGCTTTTGCATATTCGTAGTGTTTCCTCCCTTAATGAAATATCTACTTTGCAAGTATTGCAAGTTGCCCTGTTGTCATCCGTTCTGGTAAAGTATAACCAAACTTTTGAGCGTTTGAGCCGCTTAGGCGCCGTGTTTCCTGCCAGGTACGCTCCGACGCTCCGCAACGTGGTGACGTCATTCGGGGCGACTGGAATCGATAAGGGAATCGTTTGCAAAAATGGCAAACGATTCCAAGGAATTGAAACAGTGGGAACCGGTTCTCAGCAAGAACCGGTTTTCGATACCCATCCCTAACTGTGGGAGCGCAGCAGGTAAATGCAGACACACAAGCTACACACAGGATGAAAGACTCGGGAGGATCAGACAGATTCTCCCGAGTCTGCAAACAGAACATGGAATTAAAAACTAAAGACTCACATGACAAAGGAAATACATAATAATCTAAAGATACCAAAGTTGCTGCACACTATCCTTTCACTGCCCCACTTTATGCAACTACAATATTAAGCATACAAATCATTATTTCATGCATATTTCATACACTGTTCAAAATTACAAAGTTAACAGCATTTATAGAGGTCCTTCTTTACTTCACACCTTTTCACAGTTGAATGTGGGTAGTCTGTGACTCACAGTGGCATTCTCCCATCATCTACAAAACTAAGAACAGCTGGGTTATCTTCTACAGACTCGTTTGACTTGATTGAAGTCAGCCTCATCGTCCCGTTGTCAGTCTCCTGGGAGTTCTCCACATATCGGTGCAAAGTGCTGTAGTAGTTATCTTTGGTGGTAAACTTGTAGAGAGAGGAGATCTTCTCCCAGTCTCGGTTGGATGGTGTGATGAAATTTTCAGGTGGTGTCTTTTCAAAGAAGCTCTTTAGGTTTCTCTCAGCAAACACTTTGGCGTGCTTAGCTGTATAGGAATCAAGTAGATTGCTCTCCTCGTGCACATACGCCTTCCAGAACTGCAGCTGCAGGTAGCTAATAGGGGAGGAACACCGAGCCACACAGGTGAGCAGCAGGTTTGTCAACATGATGAGAGTGATGAGCAGCCAACCGAGGATCTACGGACAGTATTTATAGTAAATAGTAAACAGGTAATAGAGATAATAAAAGCAGTTTTACCGTTTAGTCACACACAAGGAAATTAAAGCAAAATAAAAAATAACAAGGGAAAAAGGTTTCTAAAATTCTTTAAGTTAACGGCTACAAATGACAACAGAACACTGGTACATTTTGTAATTGTATATCAGTGCAGGGCTCGCAAAATCGCTAGCCCGACGTCCCGGGGCTAGCGATATTTCCAGTCGGGCTACCAAAATCTATCTCAGCCCTGCCCGTCGGGCTATCATAGGAAGGGAAAATATATGACAATGCCTTTGCTTTCTTTCGCAAATGTAGCTGAGTAATTATGTCATTGGCATCGATGAGCCTCTGTCAATATGTGCCGTATTGAAATCGCGTTTGAATTTGCGCTTGTTTTTTACCTTCAGTTTCACTTTGTGATCGCGCAAACTGTGTATAGAGAGTGGCAGTATTGAATGGTGAGTGACGATTAATTGCGCACCAATTCCTCGGCAATCCTGTTATCATTTGTAGCAGCGACAGGTAATAAACCAGTCCTCATCAAAGAACAGTGCTCTTTAATGAATGCAGCACATAACTTTACATCGTAGAGGTAACAGGGAGACGCATCGAGTTATCAGTTAGAATTAGTGATGTTCGATTCGTGAATGAATCGGTCAGTACTCGAGAATCACTTTACTGACTCGTGAATCATGATTCACAAGTGCAACTGACTCACTGACTCATCCCTGTTGCTGTTAGAAAACTAATTCCATTAGTAGAAATATATCTAGCTTATAATTAAAATTGTGGGGAAAAAAACAACAGCCAGTTTCTTAACAAAAACATTTCTGCTCTGAACTGGAAGAAAAAACCCTGAGTAGAAGCTCGCATCAAGACAATAGCTCCTCAGTTCACAGTAGCATCGCTCAGCTAGCATGCTAACAGCACATTTGAGTTACTCACCCCCTCCCTTGCTGTGCTGAATCATAGCATAAGCGAATCACTCACTCACTCACCCCCTCCCTCCTGGCTCATAGCTTCTTCTTCTTCTTCTTGGTTGGCAACCAGTGTTGCCAACTTAGCGACTTTGTCGCTATATTTAGCGAGTTTTCAGACCCCCTTAGCGACTTTTTTTCTAAAAAGCGACTAGCGACAAATCTGGCGACTTTTTCTGGTGTTATTGGAGATTTATTTATGACGACTTTTTGACGTGAAAGTGGGTATCGCTTTTACTCTCAACAAGCAGCGGGTGCTGCCGTGGGCACCTCGCCCGTACCAAAGCGCTCACAGGCGGAGGATAGTCCTCCCCCAGCTGCTATCAGGGCAGACGATGTTCACACCTATGCGTCCGAACTGCAAATGAATCGCGCATGAGCGAAGCCGCTGCTCCCGCACTGACTGTAACGCAGTCAGTTCTTCTTTTACTCTTATGCTGTTTGGTGGATCACGAGGTTTAAAACTACTTATAAACACACACACACACAAAGTAACTCCACCAGAGTGCCTATTTCGGGTCTTTTTTGCCGGTCCAAGCACGGATAAAGGAGCAGGGTTGGAATTCTGACTTTAAAAAAAACAATAATTGCTAAAATAAATTTAATTTGTAGTTCTAAATAAATTCTAAATGCATTTAGGACGTTTTTTACTCACTTTATGTCTCTTCCACAATGTTATTTCTCTCTCCAACAACGTAGGTTACAATTATATTACCATGACCAATTATGCAAATTAGGCGATGATGTCATTTGGCGACTTCTGGCGACTTTTAGGACAGCCGATAGCGATTTTCCTTACTGAGGAGTTGGCAACACTGTTGGCAACCAATGTTAAGGCACTTTACTGCCCCCTGGCTCATAGCTCAGTGGACATTTAGATGAGATATATTTGACACATTTAAGGAAAATACCAATAAAATAAAATAAAAATAAATAAATGTTCCCTTTAGACTTTTTTTTGCTCTTTTTTGCTCTAAAAAATAGTTGTTTTCTTTTA
This sequence comes from Oreochromis niloticus, assembly GCF_001858045.2. Lineage (NCBI taxonomy): Eukaryota > Metazoa > Chordata > Actinopteri > Cichliformes > Cichlidae > Oreochromis > Oreochromis niloticus. Next base: position 1,574,450 of record NC_031976.2, on the reverse strand, counting down.
CAATCATTCATCTTAGCAGTAGGATTTACATTAAAAGAGAAACAAATTAAGTTTGAGTGAAAATATACATTTTTGCACTCTCTGGTCAACTGACTCAGTGACTCAAATGACTCAAGAAACCTGATTAACTTTGGTGAGTGACTCATTAAAACTCGATTCAGTAAAAAGAATCGAATTTACCATCACTAGTTAGAATATAGTTAAGACGGCTAACTCTACAGTCTCCCGACTGCACTTTCCTCTTATTTCACGACACCACCCTCTAGTGGTGCAATATGGTATAGTCAGACAGGACACAACATCACTTACTAGCTTACTCTTCAAACGTGGCAAGTGAAATCTCCCGCAGCAAGCTTAAACGTGCTAGAGGTTGATTGCGCAGAGAATAAAAAAAAAAAATCGCTGGCATGTGTAAAGACAGATGGATTTACGCAGGTATTTTAGTTCTGCTGAGCCAAAAAAGACAGGTCAGGATGAAGAAGGGACAGGCAAAGAAAGGCCGACCACAAAGCGGAAAAGTTACGACAAATCAGACTACGAGGCAAAAAGAAAGTGCAGTTTTTTGGTTTCATGGACAAAAGAATTTCTGTGGCTGGAATATGACGAGCTAAATAACATCATGTTCTGCCGGGTGTGTCGGGAGTTTCCCTCGATTTCTGAGTCGACAAGCGCCTTTGTTACTGGGACCAGTAATTTTAGGAAAGACCCCATCAGAACTCATGAGAAATCTCTGCATCACAAGAAATGCATTGGTGCTCAGTCTGCAGCATCTGTCCCAGAACAAACACCAATTGCAAAAACCATACTAAAAAATGGAAAAAAATTACACTCCCACTGTTGTTCATATGGAGAACATGGCAGAAGGAAGTGATGTCAAAGCCGAGGATGCAGCCAAGGCTAAGGGGGTGGTGCAGGAGATGAAGACTGAGAAATTTGTTCGCTTCCTGCATTTCATGTTGGACTACAGTACCATCTTATCCAAGTGCTGTACTGATTTTCAGCATGATAACCTAAACATCACACGAACAAATCAGTTAGTTGAGAGCACAACATCACGCTTACTCAGCCTAAAAACAAAACCAGGAGAATATCAGAAAACCTTGGACACAAAGTTCACAGCGAACCAGGATGGTAGCATTTGCTACTGTGGAACTCAGCTAACAAAAAGTCAGCGACCTGCTAGAAGAGGTGAGGGAACAGACCAAGACACCTTTGGTGCAGAGATCCAGAAGATTATTGACAACACAGTCAAGTACAAGTACAACAGATTTAAAAATCTCCATGAAAAGCCTCTCTCTTGTTTCAAGGTTTTTGACCCTTGCACTCTTCCCTACCCCAGAGAAGAACTAGCAAATTATGGGGATGAAGAGGTGGATTATCTTGTCACACATTTTGCCTGTTTGCTAGATGCAGACGAGAAAGAGAAAATTCCACAAGAATGGATGGATCTAAAAGTGTGGCTTGCAGAACGCCGGGGTCGCAAAGTAGATTGCTTGTACAGAGATCTCCTCTCTGAGAATCCAGAACACCTCTCTCATATCTTGTTGCTGGTGAAATTAATGCTGACACAGTCCATCAACAGCCATCTGTGAGAGAGGATTTTCTTGCATGAACCGAGTGAAGACAACACATCGTACCTCTCTACACCCTGAAACACTGAATGACTGCATGTAACTCTCCATTAAACCCAAGTGAGCAAGTGTCACAGTCATGCAGACCTAGTGTTAGTGTGGAAACCCAAATGTAGACGTGCCAGGGTGCGTCCAACGAAAAATGAGCCGTTTATAATGCTGAGAAAACTGAGAAGTGAAATCTAGACAAATACACACGCGCGCACACACGCACACACACACACACACACACACGTGTGTATTTATATCCTTGTGGGGACAACTCATTGACATAATACTTCCCTAGCTGCTTACCCTAACATACACGCACACACATACACACACACACAAAACACCAACCAAACCGGGAATAAAATTGCGAAATAAAGACTAGAAAAAAACCCCAAAACAAAACAAAACACTGGGTCCAATGATGTTTGATGGTAAAGCAGATCGATTGGATAAACAGGGGTGTAAACTAAAACTCTGAGAGAACATAAACTGACTCCTGAACACAACTGGGAACCACTGCAGAATTAACTAACACAAATAATAACATTAAAAATATGATAAACAATACCAATGAAAATAAAAGCATTTATCCCACAGGCATCTTTAGCTGTTCTATTGAAAAAATAACTTTCAGTTTGCTGATAATTTTTAGATAAAAAAAACAAACAGATCTAAAGAACTGTTGAGTGTGAAAAGCAGCAGAGCATTTTACGTACCTGAGACTCAGCTCGGAGATTAAGCAGAACATCTTCTCTGACAGCCTGCGATACACTAATGCCTTTCCCACAGGGGAACCTGTGCAGCTCCTTCTCACACTGGACCTCAGAGTTCCCATCTCTGCACACGTGTTTGTTGTAAATGCTCACATTGGTCCCCGTCATGGCGCACTCGTAGTAGTTTCCATTGAGTAAAGCTACAGCTATCCAAGTAGAAGGCGCAACAAGCGCAGAGGTGCCGATCTGAAAGAGGACCACACCAGCGGCAACCAGCTTCTTGCAGCACAACGACTTGTCCCTATGCTGGCACAGACCCGTCAGCAGCTTCCACGTTTTCTTACTCAGGATGTAACCCAGCAGCAGCAGAGCCAGAGCTGGCACCAGCAGAAACACCATTCCATAGACAAAGTTCAGCTCGTTGCAGGGACACTTAAATACCACTGTAGAGAATATCTGCTCTCCTCCCGCTGTCAACAGAGCTATCAGGCCAAAACCAAGGTTGGTCTGTTTGCCTGCAATGTTCAGAACAGTCTTAAACTTGTCCATCTTCAACTGCTGCGTAAATGAGCGATTGCTGAGAAACAATGTCAGTTTCACTTCCAGCTTCAACGTCAGCTGTACCGCTGAGTCCTCTACCACTTCCTCTTTGAAAAACAGCATGCGAGATGACAGTGACTGCTCTTCCTGCATTATAGGGCACCTTACACCTGCATAAAGCAGATTTCACCACATAAAGTGAAAACAAAGCAGGCTCTGTAAGATCAGGCGCTGCTGTAACGGCATAAATGTCAAACGTTGCTTTTGGTTAAAAGGAAATCCCAGTCAGCATATGAGAGTCTACTAAACAGCAGTTCAATTTCCAACAAACTTTGCAGAGAGTAATAAAGAACAAGTTGATGTTCTGTTCTTTTTGAATGTGTTATTTTAATCCAAACTTGAGAGAGGCTCCAGCGCCCCGCGCCCCTGACAAGGATAAGCAGAAGAGAATGGATGGATGCAATCCAAACTTTTTCATTTTAATCCCGAATCCAAACTGGAAGCTGGTTCCACAGAAGAGTGGCCTGAAAGCTGGAGGCTCTTTTAAATACTCTAGGAACTACAAGCCTGCAGTGTGAGAGCGAAGTGCTCTAATAGGGTGATATGGTACTACAAGGTCATTATGATAAGATGGGGCCTGATTATTTAAGACCTTGTATGTGAGGAGCAGGATTTTGAATTCAATTCTGGATTTAACAGGAAGCCAATGAAGGGAAGCCAAAACAGGAGAAATCTGCTCTCTGCCTGTCAGTACTTTTGTTACAGCATTTTAGCTCAATTGTCCTAAATTTTTAGGACATCTTGATAATAACGAATTACAACAGTCTAGCCTACAAGTAACAAATGCATGAACTAGTTTTGAATTTTAGAGATATTATGCAAATGGAAGAAAGCAGTCCTACGTATTTGTTTAATATGAATTCCAGTAAATTTGGAAAAACAATATTTTCTTTTTTTGCTTCTTAGCAAGGTAGACACATTCATCTATCATATCATAATACAAAAAACACAGCTGCAGCACAACAACGGATCGGGCCTGGTGAGTATGGCTCGTTTAGCAATTCACATATTCACAACAGTGACAATACAGATTAAATGTTCAACAATCTTACTATTGTTTATATTCACAGCCACCTACTTGACTTGTTAACTCGGGGTTGGTGAAACTACTCCTGCCAGGAAACAGCTGTGTGACGAGCTGAGCAGAATCCGAATCATTTTTCTTAAATTAGGCTACATATATACAGTGTTGGGACTAACGCGTTATTAAGTAACGCGTTACAGTAACTACGTTATTATTGTGGTAACGAGCACGGTAACTAGTTATTATGCCAAAACCAGGAACGCGTTACTCGTTACTGGGATTTAGATAGGCTCGTTACTCGTTACTCCGTGTGGTGGATATCGCGGAGCTTCCACAGATTCAGTAACATTAGCAAGTGGTGGAGGCCAGCAGGTGGATGAAGGAAAAGGGAGGCAAGAGGAGAGACCCGAAGCGGCCGCCGGTCCGCGTGTCAGGTGAACTGAACTTCAGGTAAGAAGTTATGACCTGCAGTCTATCAGTCAGATATAAACCAAGTTTAGGTGGAGTTTATTTTCGGTATGCTGACATTTTCGTACTGCGTGCTAGCTAGCATGACGGAGTTTCTATACAGCTGGGTGGGTGCTATGTTACTGATGTTGAACTTTATTTTGTTCATACGGTTAATTATTAGAGTTGCCAACCGTCCCGTAAAAAACAGAATCGTCTGGTATTCAGAGAAAATATTATGCGTTTCGTACTGAGGTGAAAAGGAACACAGTTTGTCCCGGACTTCAGCTACAATGAAAAAGACACAAAGCTGAAGCTGCACAGCTGCCTCTTCTTCTCTCATTCTCTCCTGTTTCTACTTCAATCATGAAACTGATCAATGATCAGCTGATCGGCTTTTCTCTCTTGTTTATTTATCGCCCACTTTGCGCCAGAAAGAGGAAACCAGCGGATGTCGCGTTAAACAACAGCAGCAAGTTTAAGCTTGATCAGCTGTTGTTAGAATTTATTTAATATTAATTTCTAGTATCAGCTGATGTTTGCTGGAGCCACAGCTGTAAAGCTGCTGGTGTAACAGGGTCATAAATCACATTGTTATAATTACACAAAATGTGTTCTAAACCCCCAAACTCTTCCCTCTATACCTGACTTTTAGGACCTCCAAGCCTGTAGTTATGTTCATTATCAGTTAGAGCCCCTCCTCATTCTTTTCTTCTTCTTCTTTGGTGCAACCATATAAATACAGTGTACCCCTTTTGCCTCTCCCCTTTTCTACAATTCCCCTGTGGGAGAGGTTGGTGTAATTTCTTTCCCAACACTGTAAAACACTCATATAATGCATATTTAGCCACCTGGATGTTTCTGATTGTGATTTTAGTTCAATTATTGTCATTATTAAGCCTGTTTTTTGTTAGATGTTACAAATGTGTAGTATGTGTGTGCCATATGTGTGTTCTAGGGAACGTGAACACTAGCATGAATAGATAATTCTTGCTAGCTTGGAAGTTGTGGTGGGTTAAGCTAACCCTCTTCCCCACTGTTTGTGTTTGGTCATAGGAGCTGGAGTGGGCAAGCTATTTATTTGGAGGTCTTTCTTTCTTTTACCGTTTTTATCAGGTATGTCGGATTTCATGTTGTTGTTTTTGTTTTATCAAATATGTTACGTGTAAATGCATATTTTATGTTTAATGTAATAATAAATGCCAGCCCTTTTCTACAATTCCCCTGTGGGAGAGGAGCTGGAGTGGGCAAGCTATTTATTTGGAGGTCTTTCTTTCTTTTACCGTTTTTATCAGACACAACGCAGAAACACACCGGTTACACTGGTCATGATATCGGTTTGGTTATCTGGTGAGAGGGAAACATGAAGATGAAACCAGGAGATGTCCTTACTGAATCATCAGAGCTGAACAGGTGATGTAGAAACAGGTTTACCTTTTAGGTGACATGAATGAGTTGAAGTTATGAACTGTTTCTGAGAGACAAATAACACCAGGATCCTTTTCTACGTAGCTGACAGCTGGTAACTGTGCAGGGGCGGGTCTAGCAAAGTGTTGCCAGGGGGGCAGGTAGGGCATTAACAGGGAAAGGGGGGGACAAAGAAATACTTTTCTTTATTATTCTCATTTAAAATGTCTCGCTTTAAAAAAAAAATAATTATCTGAGTCTTACAACAAACGATTGATAGATTGATACATATATACCATCAGAACAGTGTACATCACTGTCACAACAGTGTTTATTTTCATTCAAAGGCTTTATGATTTTTCCTATAATGGTGGGCCGGTCTCTAGTCAAAATGCCCGGGACGATTTTTTTGTCCCAGTCCAGCTCTGTATGCAGCTCATCTGCAGTCTGGTGTTACCTACATCTTCCTATTCAGAAGGCAGAATTTCCAAGTTCTGAGTACAATCAAAAGCACCACGACTGCAGTTTTTGTGTTGGATGTAAAAAGCAGGCTAGAATCATGCGGCGGTCAACGATGGTCCAGGCGTGGGATTTCTCTCATGGAAATGTGCACATTATTTTTTCCTTTCTGTCGGTAGGTGGCACAGTGCACTTGTGGCAAGTAAGCAAGCTAGAAGACTGACAATCTTGCTGGGTATCCAGTTATGGAAGCAACACATTAACAAGAGAATTCTGAGTAAAACCAAAGTTACTTTCCCTAGTAACTAGTTACTTTGAAAGTAACGAGTAACTTGAAGTAACTGAGTTACTTTTTTAGAGAAGTAACTAGTAATGTAACTAAGTTACTAATTTAAAGTAACTTACCCAACACTGCATATATATATACAGCTGACACAACATAGATGAGACAAGGAAAGTAGAACAAAATACAAAGCACAAGACAGAAGACATTATGAAGATAAAACTGGAATTAACACTGAGACAAAGACTCGAACCTAACACAAAGGTAAATGAACACAGAGAAAAGACTTCAGACATGAGACAAAAACATAGATGAAACCAGGACAGAATGGACATGAAGGGAAACTAACATCATCAGAAGAAGAAGTAAAAGACTAACAAACTAGGCCCGGTGAGTGAATCTTTGAATTCCAGGAACCTCAACTGATTTTCCTGACAGGAGTGGGAGGAAGAAAGGAAAGGGCGATTGGTTTTACAAAATCCAAAAGAAAACTGGAGAAATGAGAAGCACAGGAAGAAACAGGAGAGGGGAGACGGTTCTATCTCGACTCACTGGTTTGAATAGCACGTTGTTTATGCTGAAAGAAGATAATTATCAAAAAGCTTGGTGATATGACAGTGAAACTGGAGTTGATTGATTTATTTCATAAGAACTCAAGAAGTGAAAGTTATCAGGCATTACTCTGTTTTTTAAGGCAGATTTATTTGTTTGGGACGATTTGAGTGTTTTTTGGTTGTTGTTTTTTGACGTTGTCCACACTCCACACCAGAAGGTGGCGGTATTGCACCGTTTTGCTGTTTGCCAACCGCCAATAAAGGAAGGAAGAAGATTTTCCTTACGCGCGGACATCGACAGGGGGCGGGACTGCCTTATCATGCGATGTTTGAAGCTATCGCCAAACAGCAAAGAAGAAACATTGCCGTGATAATTGGATAGATTTCGGCTAGGCTAACCTCTGTTTGAAAAAGTTTACGCATTTATCCGTTATACTGCTGTTGTTTTTGCTTATCGCAGTAACCCGGTCTGATCTACTTTTAATTTTCTCTTAAGAAGCCCTCAGAAATGGCAGAAAATACAGGTGAGTGTGAAAAGTAGCCAAGTAGCTCGCTGTGGTTGATATAAGCTAGCTTTAACCCATTAAACGGACCCATTTGTCTCTTATTAAAACCCGCCCATGTATTTCACTGGGATTTACTCGTGTCTTGGTCTTTCAGTCTTTATTGATGTGTTCTGGATCCAAGTGACTTCTCTCGGTTAACTTAGACGGTTTGTGTGCTGCAGCAGGCGCTTTTTCCCTCTCTGCCTTGGTTTGGGCTAAACTAAGATGAATCAATAGAATTTTAGTCCTCGCTCGTTTACAGCATGAGCTTTGTGGTACATTTAATCCACCCAATAGTAAAACCTCGGTAGTAAAACCGTAAGCCCTCGTGCCCTTTCAAAAACAATCAACCGCTAGCAGCTAGCAGCTAATGCATCACCAGTTCAGAACACAGTAGCCCTTTATTATCGTTGCACACGTACAACACTGTCCACGCCAACTGTGTAGGTATAAAGTATAAATAGTAAGACAGCAGGGATATATACAAAACAAGAGAAAGGCGCACAGTACAGAACAGGTTGTAAAGGACTTGGTCTGAATAGTCTGTGTGAGTGATGAGCGTTACACAGACCGTGGGTGGGATCGTGTTCGATACCGGTGTTGTGCCAAAAAAAATATGTCTGCAAGAAACTGATTGCTCGTATTTAAACTGCTATAAGTAACTTGTTGGTCTGTAATATGTGAAACATGTCAAATGTATCATGAATGATGTCAAGTCATCTTGAGTTACAAACAACATTCCTGTAACAAGGTACAAGCAACAATCAGTTTTTGGCAGTGACTTTTATATTTAAGAAAGTCTCGTTAAGATTAAAAATGTCTTTTGTAAGAGTAATCTGGCCAAGCGGACAGCAGAAATTCCAACAAATATTACAATAGTTCTGTAAACATATTTTAAGTGGAGAAAAGGGACCGGATTGGTTATAATGTAAGTACAATAACACAGAGTTATGAAGATACTTGAAAAACAGGTAATTTTTAAATTTTATATATAACCCCTTTGTAAACCCTGTTCACTGAGGTTTGTTTACCCACATGCATAAAAATATTACACACAAAAAAACCACGCAAACATTGAAATCAGTTTTTGGCAGGCGATCACTATTTGGCACAACACCGGTCCGAAAGGCTCCGGGGAAGAAGCTGTTTTTAAGCCAAGATCAAACAGGTGGGGGCGAGGTGTGAGGGCTCACCTGTGACAGGAGGAGCTGCTCCTGGCCTCCAGACACTCACCCTGTTTGGTGAATGCTCTGAACAGGTTGGTTTTATATAGGGCTGTTCGATATAACGATATATATCGGATGACGATAGAAAAACGTCTATCGTTTCATTTTACGCTATCGTTTGTTTCGTGGTGTCGCAAAATAAACTGTTTACGGCAATATTTTTTCATTATTTTGATGGTCACTGTAGTGGCTATATTAATTTCCTAAAGTTCTCTCTTTCTCTTATATTTAATATAACCACACTACAGACGGACAAGCGCTTATTTTTAAGCATTGTCGTTAGCAACAACAACGGTAAAACCACCTCGTGTCCGCTTGTTTATTTTCCACATAAACCTTTCACAATAAAGCTCAAGATCCTGTTGAGACTCTTCAAAATAAACTGAATCACGTGAAAGATGCAGAGTATTTACGGATGAGAAGCAAAAAAGAGCCGTCAGGTGCTAAAAAATAAACCTTAGACTCAAACGTTAGAACAGGCTTTTCCCCGCAGCACGCCGTGTAATAAATACTCGCAAAGAAAACGGCGGCCGTTACAACCTATGTCTAAAAATGTATCGTTTCATGCATCAGTTAAAACACTCGACTCCAGGTACGCGACGCCCAGCTGGAAACACTTCACACAAGTCGAGCTGCCCGACAATCACAGAATTTACAGAAAATGTTACATTTTTGTGATTTATATCGTTATCGGACGATAGATGTCTTAATATCGGGATATGAGATTTTGGTCATATCGCACAGCCCTAGTTTTATATGGATAAATCACACCCACAATGAAAGAGGTGCACGGTGGTTAGCACTGTTGCCGCACAGCAAGAAGGTCCTGAGTTCAATTCCACCATCAGGCCGGGGTCTTTCTGTGTGGAGTTTGCATGTTCTCCCCGTGTTTGCGTGGGTTCCCTCCGGGTACTCCGGCTTCCTCCCACCGTCCAAAGACATGCAGTTTGAGGGGATAGGTTAATTGGATAAACCAAATTGTCACTAGGTGTGAATGTGTGAGTGAATGTGAGCGTGAATGGTTGTCTGTCCCTGTGTGTTGGCCCTGTGACAGACTGGCGACCTGTCCAGGGTGTACCCCGCCTCTCGCCCTATGACAGCTGGGATAGGCTCCAGCGCCCCCCGCGACCCTGGAAAGGATAAGCGGATGGATGGATGGATGGATGGATGGTTTGTTTGTATATTTTTATGCTTATTATACTCAGTGGCACTTTATTAGGTACACCCCCTTAATGGAAGTTCAGCAAATATTTTCTTCACATCAGCTGTGACATCTGTGTGAGTCCACTTTGCTTCATTTTAACTTTGGCTGCAAAGCAGTTTCTAAAAGAAAAATACTCACAAATTTCAGGGCTCGCAAAATCGCTAGCCCGACGTCCCGGGGCTAGCGATATTTCCAGTCGGGCTACCAAAATCAGCCCTGCCCGTCGGGCTATCATAGGAAGGGAAAATATATGTCAATGCCTTTGCTTTCTTTCGCAAATGTAGCTGAGTAATTATGTCATTGGCATCGATGAGCCTCTGTCAATATGTGCCGTATTGAAATCGCGTTTGAATTTGCGCTTGTTTTTTACCTTCAGTTTCACTTTGCGATCGCGCAAACTGTGTATAGAGAGTGGCAGTATTGATTGGTGAGTGACGATTAATTGCGCACCAATTCCTCGGCAATCCTGTTATCATTTGTAGCAGCGACAGGTAATAAACCAGTCCTCATCAAAGAACAGTGCTCTTTAATGAATGCAGCACATAACTTTACATCGTAGAGGTAACGGAGACGCATCGAGTTATCAGTTAGAATATAGTTAAGACGGCTAACTCTACAGTCTCCCGACTGCACTTTCCTATTATTTCACGACACCACCCTCTAGTGGTGCAATATGGTATAGTCAGACAGGACACAACATCACTTACTAGCTTACTCTTCAAACGTGGCAAGTGAAATCTCCCGCAGCAAGCTTAAACGTGCTAGAGGTTGATTGCGCAGAGAATAAAAAAAAAAAAAATCGCTGGCATGTGTAAAGACAGATGGATTTACGCAGGTATTTTAGTTCTGCTGAGCCAAAAAAGACAGGTCAGGATGAAGAAGGGACAGGCAAAGAAAGGCCGACCACAAAGCGGAAAAGTTACGACAAATCAGACTACGAGGCAAAAAGAAAGTGCAGTTTTTTGGTTTCATGGACAAAAGAATTTCTGTGGCTGGAATATGACGAGCTAAATAACATCATGTTCTGCCGGGTGTGTCGGGAGTTTCCCTCGATTTCTGAGTCGACAAGCGCCTTTGTTACTGGGACCAGTAATTTTAGGAAAGACCCCATCAGAACTCATGAGAAATCTCTGCATCACAAGAAATGCATTGGTGCTCAGTCTGCAGCATCTGTCCCAGAACAAACACCAATTGCAAAAACCATACTAAAAATAAACCAAGCACAACAAGAAGTCCTGAAAAAGCTGTTTAGAGCAACGTACTATGTTGCAAAGAGTGAACTACCACTGGCAAAATTTAGCAGTCTTTGCAAACTTCAGAAAGCAAATGGCCTCGATCTTGGTTCCACTTACCTCAATGACCATGCTTGCAGAGAGTTTATTGGAGCAATAGCACAAACTTCAAGAGACCAGATTGAAAAGGAAATTCAAGAAAGCAGGTTTTTATCCATTCTTGCAGATGGCAGTACAGACACTGGTATAATAGAACAGGAGTTGGTTCACGTCAGGTATGTGAGGGATAATGGTGACATATCCACATACATGATCAAATGTCAGCCAGTCAAGAGTGCAAATGCTGCAGGTATTTTAGAGGCTATTGATGAAGCAGTGAACACCATGGGTATCAGAGAAGACACATGGAAAAAGAAAGTAGTGTGTGCAAATTTTGATGGTGCTGCAGTGATGATGGGTGAGAAAAAAGGAGTAGCTGGGAGACTGAAACAGAGGATACCTCACATCATAACAATCCACTGTGTGGCACACAAACTAGAGCTAGCCGTGCTGGATAGCGTGAAAGGCTGTGAGTACCTGGTGAAATTTGAAGATACACTGAAAACCATCTTTAAGATGTACTACTATTCCCCAAAGAAGCGAAGAGAGCTGACAGAAATAAGTGAACTGCTAAATGAGAAGATGGCACATTTCAGTGGCCTGAAGAGCACACGGTGGCTTCCAAGCCGGCTGAGATGTCTAAAGGCTGTGGAAAAAAATTACTCCCACTGTTGTTCATATGGAGAACATGGCAGAAGGAAGTGATGTCAAAGCCGAGGATGCAGCCAAGGCTAAGGGGGTGGTGCAGGAGATGAAGACTGAGAAATTTGTTCGCTTCCTGCATTTCATGTTGGACTACAGTACCATCTTATCCAAGTGCTGTACTGATTTTCAGCATGATAACCTAAACATCACACGAACAAATCAGTTAGTTGAGAGCACAACATCACGCTTACTCAGCCTAAAAACAAAACCAGGAGAATATCAGAAAACCTTGGACACAAAGTTCACAGCGAACCAGGATGGTAGCATTTGCTACTGTGGAACTCAGCTAACAAAAAGTCAGCGACCTGCTAGAAGAGGTGAGGGAACAGACCAAGACACCTTTGGTGCAGAGATCCAGAAGATTATTGACAACACAGTCAAGTACAAGTACAACAGATTTAAAAATCTCCATGAAAAGCCTCTCTCTTGTTTCAAGGTTTTTGACCCTTGCACTCTTCCCTACCCCAGAGAAGAACTAGCAAATTATGGGGATGAAGAGGTGGATTATCTTGTCACACATTTTGCCTGTTTGCTAGATGCAGACGAGAAAGAGAAAATTCCACAAGAATGGATGGATCTAAAAGTGTGGCTTGCAGAACGCCGGGGTCGCAAAGTAGATTGCTTGTACAGAGATCTCCTCTCTGAGAATCCAGAACACCTCTCTCATATCTTGTTGCTGGTGAAATTAATGCTGAGACAGTCCATCAACAGCCATCTGTGAGAGAGGATTTTCTTGCATGAACCGAGTGAAGACAACACATCGTACCTCTCTACACCCTGAAACACTGAATGACTGCATGCAACTCTCCATAAATGGGGAAACAGTTGAATCTTTTTGCCCTGACAAGTCGATTCGTTTCTGGATGTTTTCTGGAAAAGGTTCAAGACACCTGGATCATAAAACCCCGACAAGAACAAAGAGCAGTGAAATGGAGGGCAATGCACAGGAAGAGAAAGCTGATAAAGGAGATGCTATGCCCTCAACGTCGAGTGGCATTTTCTCATCCGAGACTTCAGTGGAAATTTCAGATTCAGGATCTGACACAGACTAATTCATGTTCTACACAGTTCTAACAAGTTCACAGAAATTTCTGTTTAATTAGAACCAGATATTTGAGTTGATTGTAATGTTTATACAGTTGTTGTAATTTGTGTTTGAACAATTTTTTGATTGATGTTTTGTTTCCTTTATTTTTATTGTATAATATTGTAATCTTTTTTTATTCGGGCTACTTAAATTTATTTTGGGCTACCAAAAACTAAAGAGTGCCTGCCCGAAGGGCTACCAGGGATGTTGAAATTTTGTTTGTAACCAACAAATAAAAATATATATTATTTATGGGTATTCACAAATTTGTGTTTCAGCTTATACTTAATATTATTATTTATTTTTAAATCAGAGCAAAATGAGGCAAAGCATGACGGCTCACCGTCCCCGGCGATGACAGACCAGGAGAAGGAGATGGCAGCCAGCGCATATGAAGCATTTACGGTAAATAATCAAACATTTCAACTTAACCCACAATGTTTTCTGACAATGAATGTGTGTATATATATTAAAAAAAAAAAAAAAAAATACCGCAAGTGGTTCTCATTTCTTCTTCCTTTGAGAAGTAAGAGAGGTGTGAATATGAACACGTTCAGTACAGAGTACTTGGAGCAGAGCAACTGTCACTTTTATGTTGTTTCGCTGTGTTTGGTGGTTGTAGAAATGGTTTATATGAGCTTTTAGCTGAGATCTAGAGGTTTCTGTGGATACCACACATGCTGGGACTTATGTTACAGCTGATCTGCCCCATTTTGCCCCCAGTACAGGAGTGCTGGGGCTCAAGAGGTTAACTGGATAGAGTGGAGGCAGTGTCAGAGTATATTATGTTAACCGTTGCACTGCATGTGGAGGGGGTCTTCTAGGTATTTTAGATTGTCTTTTTGAGTGCATCATTATGACGAGTGAGTTACACTAACCAAAGTCCAAACGAGCAAACTCCTCGTTCCAAAAAGCTGCCGTGATCAGCTGTTCTTTTTCTTGTTATTTGTTGTCAGTTTCACTAATTGTGAGAAGAAATCCAAACATTGTGAAACATTGTTTTTTCTTCTAGGCTGGGAGATGTGACGAGGCACTCAGACACCTTGAAGGCCTGCAAGAGCTCAACAAAGAGGACTACAAGATTGCAATGAATAAAGCTGTTGTTGAGTTTTACAAAAGCGGTCAGACCACCACAGGGCTGCTGAAGCAGACCCTGATGTCAATGAAGAACCAGGTCATTAAACCGAGTTCTTTTCATGGTTTTAATCCTCGTTTGCAGTAAACTCAGAGCCTCGCTTACTTTTTGTGTTTCAGGTTCACACGTCAGCAGAGGATGTTGATGGTTTGGATGATGTTGAAAATAGTTTGCTTTACTACAATCAAGCTATCATCCACTATTACATGCGGCAGTTCTCTGAGGCAATCTGCATCGGAGAAAAGCTCTACCAGTTTCTGGAACCGTTCGGTATGTTGTGCTAACTTCCATGGATTTAATTGGCAGGATTGTTGCAAAGCATCAGCTCCAGGATGTGATGTTGTCGGCTGCCATTTTTCTTCTTCGTAAGGCTAACCAGTTTCACACTGTTGACAGAGCAAAACGAACGGCTCAGTTGTGCGCTCTTTCTGAAATATCTTACCTACTTTGAATGGAGAGCCGGTCCCCTCTTATGTATGTTTAAGGTGATAAGTTCAAGTGCAGCACGCAACAGTTTTTATAATGACTTCTATTTATTTATTTTTGTCTGTATTGTGTATTACACTGATGGTGACGATACTTTGAATACATGAAATGACAAAAATAATCAGGTAGTGCAGAGTAGGGTTTGTCTGAGACCTTACCTGTAGTTGTATCAGCAGCAGCAGTAATACTGTCACAGTTTTGCTCGCACAACAATTTGACCAATAAGCTGTACAAGAAGATGGAGCTTTAAATGGCTGCAGAGCGAGTGACTTTGAAACAAGTTGGGCTCTTTCCCCGTTTCAAAGAATACATTTTCTTTTCTTTCATCCTGTCAAACAAATACTTCACTATAGAAACTGTGGTTGAATCAACAATAAGGCATTTAAGCATCAGAGTAAAGATAACCTTAAGAAGTAAAGAATTCATGATTTTCTTCACTAATAAAATTTAAATAATTAGAGAAAAATTACTCACAACCATCTCATAGAGATTAATAGTTTAGTAGTACTGATATGTATATAGAGACTCTGATTGATCTGAGTTAACTTTGGTAATCAAAACCATCAACATGTCTGTGAGATCCCATTCCTTCAAGACTGCTCAGAGAAGTCCTTCATTAATTAATGCTTCATGATCGATATCTATCAATGAGCTGCGTACCACAGGCCTTTAAAGTGGCAGTAACATTACTTAAAAGTCATCACCTGAACCAGCTATCTGTGCTAATTATAAGACAATCTGCAACCTTCATGAAATCTCCGAGAAATTCTTGAATTAGTGGTTGTAGAACAGCTAACTGGTTGTCTGCAGAGGAATGCTTTATTTGAAGAGTTTTAGTCAGACTTCAGAATTCAACAAAGTACAGAAACTGTGTTAGTGAAGGTTACAAATGATCAAATCTAAACAACCTTTAACAGATATGTCTGTGAAGGTTCTCAGTCATCCAGGTCATCGTAGTCTAAGTCCTAGAACTGAAGAAGCTTCTCGGATGAGAGGTGAAACGTCTTCAAGCAACTTAAAGAAGTGCAGACGCTTTTCTTTCCAAGCTCCTTGGACAACCTTTAACAGACAACCAACTGTTGTTATTTATTGTTATATTAAAAAAATAAATAATTGACAGTGGACTCATCTCTGTTTGCCCGGCCAAACCTCAGTGCAGTGTTTCATACTGTTGACCTGATTTTCTTATTTTATTACAGTGATTAGAGCATACTATTGGAATTAAAAGTACAACACTGCAGTGCTGCAGAGTCCTCTTAACACACAGGTTAATTATGGAGTTCCACAGGTTTCAGTCTAAGGGCCACTTCTGTTTCCATTATACATCCTTCCCTTAGGCAGCATCATTTGAAGGCTTACCACAGAGTTTCACTGCTATGCAGATGATTCCCTGCTGCATCGTCAGTGAAGCCAGATGACACACACGATAACCTCAGGTTTATCTAAATTTAAAAGCAGGAAATTTGAGGTAATCTTGTGTCTTTAACACATTCCTACAGTTTAACTAAGGTGAATGAGTGATCTTATCTGGCTTCATGGAATAATAATAATGATAATAATAATAATAATAAAGCAGTGAAAATGTATGCTATGTCTTTTAATGTTACTGCCCAAGGGAAGCATGTGTAATGTTAATAGCACTGGTCCTATCATTGGAACCCTGTGGATTTACATGGAAAAATTGGAGTGCATTGGACAGATGAATCAGCAGTAAACTGTTTCATACCTACGTACGCTCTAATCTGTAATTAATATTATGGACAACTGTAACGCTGCACTGATAGCAGGACAAGAGACGAGTCCAGTGTCAGAGGCCGTATAAAGGCTATTGGTAACCTTCCCAGTACTTTTTCTGTACTGTGGTGACGTGTGAAACCTGATTGAAACTCTTCAATCAAACCACTCTTCTGCAGATGACTAGTTGAGTCGATGATATTCAAAGACTTTGAAAAGCTGGGAGAGCCAACTCAAGACCAGGTTAAAAACAAAGTCTGGCCCCTCGGGACCAAAGTACGAAGGAGTTTGGCTCAGGACTTTTGCACAGTTTTGTACTGCTAATAATAATAATAATAGTTATTGTTTTTGTACTTGTTGTTGTTGTTGTTGTTGATATTTTGTGTTATTTCCCCTAGAAGAAAAGTTTGCACAGTCTGTGTGCTTCCTGTTGGTGGATCTCTACCTGCTCACCTTCCAGCCAGAGAAGGCCCTCCACCTGCTGACTGTGCTGGACAAACTCTCTGTGCAAGGAAGCAACAAGAACGGCAAAGGAGAGGTAGACAAAGATATGATATGTGTTGCCATCATAAAAACGGGACTCTGCCCACAACAAAATCAAACCCATTAGTGTGCACATTCAAGATCGTCTCCTCGGGCAGCACTGCAAAACATCTGGTGCTGCTACTTATAGAATACTGACAGACTTCCACATCATCGTATGTTGTAGCCAGAGATTTTATTCCAGTTTTCTTTAAATCTCTGGCTGTGCCCACAAATCTTTTTCCAACATCCATGGTGTTATGCATCAACAATGTGTCTTCACAGCTCAGACTGTCCATCAGGAGTTTTTCATGTGAAATGGCCTGAATTGTTGGAAGCACAATGCAGTGAAAAAAGTCACTTTTTGAGCTACACAGTCATCGCTCACCACCTTCCCAATTTATTTAAGTTAAGGCATCTAAAAACATAACAGTACTGAGAGCTTTGCAGCTGCAGCTTAAAAGGTAACTTTGAAGAGTCACAGTTGTGATATTTCTTACTGCAGTGAGCTGAATTCAGTTTGCAGTGGTCAGTGTTTAAAGAAGAACAGTGTACTCTCTTACAGAAAGTGTTTCTATCGAAACAAATGTTGCGAATGAATCTTTCAACCACAAATAGAACTAACATCAAAGAGTCAATGAATAGCTGAGCTTTGCCTCTTTAAATGATTAAACTTCAAGGATTTTAGTCATGAAGCTGTTTCTTAGGTCACCGACTTCACAAGTTTAAGTCTGTGAAATGAAGCAGATTTAGAGGCTGACTAAGTTCTGTGCTTTATTTCAGAAAGATGGAGGAAACCAGAAGGCCGAGTTAGCAGCTATGATTGAAGCAGCCAAATCAAAAATTCACCAGGTGAGAGCTCAGTTCACCCATGTTTATGTTCACTCTTTAACTGCTTCTGTGCTTCAGCCTTGGTCTGCATGTTCTAACTGATGTTGTCCTTTCTGCAGTACAAAGTGAGAGCGTACATTCAGATGAAATCCTCCAAGGCCTGTAAAAGGGAGATCAAGTCAGTGATGAACACAGCAGGGAATGTAAGTCTGCTTGTTAGTGCTAATGTAAAGGGGAGAGGGTACAGTGTTCTGCTCAGGTCACGATGCCTTATGCGATTGGCTTATAATGTCATTTAAAATTTGTCTCATAAATATTTCTTTGCGTGCTGCAGTTCATTGGAAATTGACTTTGCTTCCACGCTCTCTCTTGTTCCCTGTCCTCCATCATCAGTCTGCACCTTCACTATTCCTCAAGAGTAATTTTGAGTATTTGAGAGGAAACTACCGGAAAGCAGTGAAGCTGTTGAACAGCTCCAATATTGCAGAACATGCTGGACCCATCAAGACGGGTAACGGCTGCTCGCACGATCATTTGGCTTTCTGTTATAATCCTGCTGTTTACTTTGTCTTCCTCAGATTTTGTTGGATAATTGCATTTACAGATGTTGACGTCATTAGTGGGTAACTGGCTTTCATGATTTGCTAATTGCACGTGTGTTGTTTTCATTTAGGTGAATGTGTTCGATGTATGTTCTGGAACAACCTGGGCTGCATTCATTTTGCAATGGGGAAACACAACCTTGGCATTTTCTATTTCAAGAAGGCTCTCAAGAATGCCACATGTTGGAGATGTCACAGTGTAGTATCTATTCACTTCAGACCAGCTGGCTATCACGCCAAATAGGAAGATGCGGGGTGGACAAGTGGACAAGTCACCAATCTGACACATTCACACCACGAACAATTTAGAATAATCAGTTGACCTAACCCCATGAAATGCGAAGGCTGAGTACCCCGAGAGTAACCACACAAACAGAAAATGCAAACTTCATAAAGAAGCCAGAAGGTGGAGTCAAACTCAGGACCAACAGTGCTAACCACTCCACCAGTATGCTGCCCCAGTTTACTTATATTCTATTCAATTTTATTTATATAACACAAATTCAGAACCACAGGTGCCTCAAGGCACTTTATAATGTAAAGAACCGGCAAAAATGCAGAGAAAACCATAGCAATCAAACGACTTCCTCTGAGTGAGCACTTGGTGACAGTGGGAAGGGAAAAGCTGCCTCTTAGCAGGGACAAACCTCCGGCAGAGCCAGGCTCAGGAAGGGGCAGCTTGGGTAACCAAGTTAAAGATATACACATTACTGTTTCCCACAGTTGTGCCCATACTCAAAATAAAAAGTATTTGGGTTTGAAGAGAATTTGAAGATTTTCCCATTGTCTTCTCTTTCTCAGCATTCACATTTATAAGCAACAAAGCTTTGGATACCAGTAATAACACAGACTTTAGCTAGCATAACAGGGATTGTTTGCTTTGCTTTTCCCATCAGCTACCGAGTGCTAGTAGTTTGTATTTAGTATTACTGTGACTATCCTGTTAGTGCTGTTTGTATCCTTTCACGTATACATCAGTTCCTCTGCTGTTAAAAACTTTAAGATATGTGCACATAGTTGGTATTATGAAGTCAGTGAGACAGTTGTGAAAGCCAGCATTAAATGTGGCCCGTGGTTTTGATTTGGTTTTTTATTTTAGGAAGGGTGGGAAAAAAAACTTTCCAGTAGCAAAACAAGTTTCACTGCTGCGTACTGTAAGCAAAAAGATGAACCTGAATCTGGCCAACCTTGTTTGTTGTTGGGTTATTTTTTATTTATTTAATTTTTTGGCTTTTGTTTTAACCTTGGTGAACAGTGTGTTAAATAAATAACATATTTAGTCTGTAATACTTTAAAGTCTGAGAATGTCACTTTTCACCTGGTAGGAAAAGAAACGATCACAAAGAACACAGCATACCTCGTTCACCAGTTATTATGGAAAAACTGGTTCAGATCTGAGAAAGCCAGTGAAGCTTGGAAAGAAAGCGACTGGACTTCCTTAAGTTTTTTTTTCCCGTTCTCTATTTTTGTGAACCTCTGCAAATGACAACCTCACCAGAATACTGTACTGGGACATTTTAGACACCCTGATTGTCATTTACACACGTTAATAACCACGTTAACTTCCCAACCAGAAAATACATTTCATAGTTTCTTCTTTCCACTTTTCTTTGTCTTTGATCTCTTCTGACATAAACCATGTAGCAGAATCAAATAAGACAAACAAATTATTATACCCTAAAAATTACTGTTAGCCAACAGTCTGTCGCACTAAACCGAGGGCTTCATAGAACCAGATACTATTACTCTACCAAATCTGATCTCAGTGCTGAAACAAAATCCACCCAGTTTTTCCAGAAAAACGTAAATTTGCCCAGCTCTAGTCTGCCAGTCAAGGTCAACATTTCCATCATAAACATATTATGCATCACTTCAGTCCAGACTTCCTTCTTAGGGGCCTCGGTCTTCAGCCAATTCCTAGTAATGGATTTTTTACTAGTCACTAACATGATCCTAAACATTAACTTTGTACACGTTTGTTCCCATGTAAAGGAAGTCGAATGAAAATGGAACTACACTTTTAAAACCTTTTCTATACAATTCTTCAACTCCTGCCAGTATGGAACAATTTAGAGACATTCCTGAAAGATGTGATAATGATTGGCTCCACCTCCCAAACCTGAATCGATAACCTCCCTCCAGCCTCTTTTTCTCATTTGTGTGCTTCACTGCTCGCTTTCAAATTTTCCAGTGCTATGTACAATTTTAAATATTTTGGGGGGCTTTTTCAGCTTTATTTGATAGATTCAGTGAAGAAACGACAGGAAAGCAGGGGCAGAGAGACAAGTGGGGAAGACATACGGGCCGTGGGTCGGACTCGAACCCGGGCCGGCCGCTCTCAGCCATATGGCATGTGGGCGCCCAACGTGCTGAGCTAAACTGGCACTGTGCTATATACTCCCAAGTATGTCAGTTTGAATCTGTGTATTTCCACCCTGAGCCTTGTGAGTGGTTTATATAGTTATCATTTTTTCACTTTAAAACATCCAGTGTCTGTCACCCTGCTGATCTTTGTTTTTACCCCTCAGCCGTAAAAGGCTGATGGGTTATTGCCTTCGCCCTAGAAGTTGGGTGGGGGGCGTGGACACCTGTGTTCGTGAGGGCGATAACTCAAGAACGAGATGATGTAGGATTTAAAATTCACAAAAGTAATTTGTTTTTTTTGTTTTTTTTTTTTATCCCCTTTTGGTTGTTCTTGTCTTGTGTAGGACTTGATCAGCTGTGACACAGTATAAATGTTTTATATTGGTATATATTTTGTAAGTTATGTGTTCCTCAGTAACAAAAAGTCCTTTTCTTCTGTTTTCAGCTAAAAAATTCACAGGTATCCCGATGTGTGCTTTACTAGCCAACAAACGTTACGAGCTGTTGTATAACTGCGGTATTCAGCTTCTGCATATTGGCAGACCTCTGGCAGCATTTGAATGTCTGATGGAGGCGGTGCAGGTTTACCACTTCAACCCTCGGCTGTGGCTGCGGCTTGCAGAGTGCTGCATCTCTACTAACAAAGGGGTATGTATGTATGATGTGCATGTTTTCGAGCATTTCGATTTTACCTGTTTGTTCTTTGTCATTTTTACCCCTCAGCCGTAAAAGGCTAATGGGATATTGTTGTCACCCTGCTAGGCCGGCAGTGATGGCACCCAAGTTTGTGAATGCAAAAAGTCTTGGACAAGGTTAAATCTCTGACCTTGACTTCAAGGTCAAAGGTCAAGTTTTCTCAAAATCTTATGAATATGATAACCCAAGAAGAAAGACTTTGAAATTCATGCCATAGGTGCATCCATTGAAAACCTTGGACGAGTTCATATCTTGAGAACAAAGTGACGTCAAATTTTCAAATCGATACCGTATGTGTAGCTAGTAGGTAGCTGAGGGTACCACTGGCTACAACCAGTATTGTTTAATAATACTTCCTTACGTCTCAGTGGAGTTACTGGTCCGCAGCAAAGCCCCCCCAACCCCCACCAACCCAACCAATGTTGTCATCAAGTATGCTGATGACACCGTGGTTGGGTTTAATCGTTGATGGAGATCAGATCAAATTGTTTTCACATATGTACATATTTTCTCGTTTATTATTTTTGATGCCCATTTGGTGGCTCACGGATGCGTAAGGACGTCCTCCTGTAATGCTTTTCCTTTCCAACTTCTTTTCTACCATGGACAAAGCCACACTACTTCACTACTTCAGTCTAATTTCTTTGCATCTTTGAATGGATATATGAATGTATGGGGGTAAAATCTAAAATTATTTCATCTTTATTTTCTCATTTCAAGGGTTCAGAGCAGGAAAGCAAAGGTTTGCCTTGTAAAAAAGGTATTGTTCAGTCTGTTGTTGGCCAGGGCTACCATCGCAAGATCATCCTGGCGTCCCAGTCCATGCAGAACACCATGTACAGGTCAGTGCTCACTACTCCCCAGAAATCCACACGGGAGCCAATAAATTACACACAAAGCTCCTCGATAAAAGAGTTCTGCCAGTTTGGTTTAAACTATCCACAGTATTAAACAGGAAGTGGTTAGCAAAAGCTGTTTTATTAGCATCTCAGCCCACATACAATGATTACATAAGTTAATATTTGTTGTGCTACATCACTGACATTCTGGTTATTATGTTTGCATTATCATGTCATGAAATTATCACATTTTACAGGTTGTCCATACATTTCATGTATACATTTTAACATCCAATTTATATTTAATCTTACTGCAGTTTAATGTGAGGTAGACTGACCTCATAGTGTTGTCTTTGCATAGTGAGGGCCAGTCAGCAGCTATTCCAGTGGCCAGCATGGAGTTTGCAGCTATCTGCCTGAGGAATGCGCTGCTGCTGCTGCCTGAACACCAGCAGCAAGAACTCAAGACAGAGAACAGCTCCAAGAACTCGAGTCAGTCAGGAAGCACTGAGAGTGGCAGCGAGAACAGCGACGCCTGCAGGTCAGACACATCTGTCCGCTCCACTTACCTGTTACAGAAAGACAGTAATGCCTTCTTAACTCGCTGGTTCCAAACTATATTTCTGTTTTTCCATAAAGTGTTCCTGTTTGTTCTGTATTCCCAACACATCTCTCCGGTAATTATGTTCAGAAACTGTACAAAGGAAAGCTCACATAATCACATAATGTCTAAATTTGTATTTACTGCTGAATTTAAAATGCACGCTCTTCTGCTGCATACTGAATACGACTCTATCCGTCATAATGAAATATACACTCATTGGTACCCTGTAAGTCTGTAACTTTCAGTGCATTATATAACTAGAATGGAAAAACAAAGAATAGATCTTAGTAACATTGTACATAATCTTTAAAATGCATTTTCTGGATTTTTTTTGTATGCATAAAGTAATGTAGTATCCGATATTGAGGATCATCAGGCTAGATTCCCAATCCTACCCAATGCAAAATGATATATAGAGATGGGCGATGTTTACATAAACTGAGGCTCTAAAACTACTACATTCAGGCTACGTCCACACGAGCCCGGATAGATTTGAAAACGGCGTTTTGGTCTGAAAGCGCTCCGCGTCCACACTAGCGTTTTCAGTCGTTTTCACAGAGTTGTGCGTCCACATTGAAACGGCCCAAAACGCTTACGTTCCAGTCCTGTCCATGCGCAAAAGCGAGTGAGAATTAAAGAGTTTGAAGAAAAGCCATCTGGAGCACGTACAAACTGATATTAATCGTTTTTAGGGCTGTCAAAAATGAGAAACTGCTGTATAATGCCCTCCGCTATCTTTGTTTAATTGGTCACATGCATCACATGACTGAAATGCGTCATCGTTTTAGAAAGTCTGTGTTTTCGAGCGTCCAGACTGCGACGGGACAGCTCCGTTTTGAAATGTATGCGTTTTCGAGAGCGGTTCCAAATCGCTGCGTTTTTCCTTGAGGAAAACGCCGTCTCAGTGTGGACGGGAGGCCAAAACGGAGAGAAAACAATGCGTTTTCAAACGAAAACGCATTAGTGTGGACGTAGCCTAAGGTTCATATCTGGCTATATCTCTCTGGCAACAAGATACACAGAAAAAGATTGCCTATTCTCCCAAGATCCATTCAGGCTGTACTTGCAGCTTCAATGAAATGATGCCACAAAGACAAACCCAACCAGAGCCTCAGTTAACAGCACACTATGGATGCCTGGTTACACCAGTTAGTGGGCTGCTAAAAACAGGTCGTCACCCAGACTGGCCTAACAGCAACAACATGAAGCATCCTTACAGTGATGCCTTCAGCTGTTGGCAGATTACCTCTACATGACAAGTTGGATCCACTCAATCATCATAGAAGTCATGAATACAAACTGCAAACAAAGCTCGTCATTCTGAACGTCGAAATGGGGTCAAAATATAAGCTGCTGGTCAAGAAGCGTACACACCAGACAGAGCAGCCTGACCACTGCCTGGGTCCACTACAAGAAAGCCTGTAACTCAGTGCCACACTGATGGATACTGCGTATCCAGCCAGCTCACCACAAAGAGCAGACACAGCTGTAGATCCATGAGTGAAGCTAAACACCAGGAGTAAGCAAAACTAAACAACTGATCCAACTCACCAGGATCTACAGTGAAAAGATCTGGAATGTCATTCCAGATCCATTACAGGGGGAGATGATCTGGACTGAAGGGTGGAGTTGCAAGGAGAACTTTATCTCAGAATCTTTTCTGATGCAGGACTGAGAAACAGTGATGGCTGAATTGTAGTGGCCTCAGAGTTGATATGTGCTCTGATGGAGGGTCTGGTGTTTCTTTGCAGTGGAAAAGGTCAGGATGCTGATAAATTTTTGTCTGCTGCTCCCTCTTCTCCTCTTAGAAAACAGGAGGTAGAAAACCTCAGGTAATGATGCGTTTCGTATTCTCTGCTCATTCACACTTTCTGACGGTTCATGTCATTCGGACCAAAATGCCACTCGTTGATTCTCGCTGTGTGAGTAGGTGCTCCATCCTGGCCTGCAGCAGTTATGTAGCATTGGCGCTGGGAGACAACCTGATAGCCCTAAACCACGCTGAGAAGCTGCTCCATCAAACCAAGCTGTCCGGATCGCTCAAGTAAGTGGTTACACGAGGCGGGGAGAAGCTTACAGAATCCTTCTGAAATTATTTTAAAAATCAAAAAGTCTGTGAAAAGGATATAAAGTCTGAGAAAGAAGGACACAGAAAAGAAACCTCTTATTATACGATCTGCAGGGTCTTCCTGTACTTGAGTCAGTTACTGTTCTCTGTTCAGGTTCCTCGGTCACCTCTATGCTGCTGAAGCCCTCATCTCATTGGACAGGATTTCCGATGCTATCGCTCACCTTAATCCAGAGAATGTCAGTGATGTGTCAGTGGGCATGTTGATGAACGAACAAGACCAGGGTGTGTGGGCTGAAATCATTCCTCAGCTAAACATTTGCTGCAGTCTTGTTTTCACTGAATAATTTCCTCTCTGTCAGCAGGGTCGGACAAAGGAGATGAGCCTGTTGAATCTTGTGGGTTTGTTTTTAAGCAACGTGTATGCTTTTCATTCCAAAATCTTATATACAGCATAACAATGAAAATAACAATGCTACTCTGTGTGTGTGTGTGTGTGTGTGTGTGTGTGTGTGTGTGTGTGTTGCAGCAGGGAAGCAGACTCCACTGTGTTATCCCAGCAGTGTGACATCAGCTCGAGCTATGATGCTCTTTAACCTGGGCAGTGCCTATTGTTTAAGGAGTGAGTACGACAAGGCCCGCAAGTGCCTGACTCAGGTAACCATGGCTACTTCATGCAACTCATGTTCACAACCGGCCAATCAAAATCTAGTTACTCTCGAATAAGACATGTTACATTATTGTTGCAGTGGTTCGAAGAAATGTTTTTATGGGGAGAAAAGTGAAACTAATAAACGTTTAAGAATCTGGAACAATCACTTTTCAGTGAAGATGTTTAGTTGATTCAACTGGTTGCTGATTATTTTTGCTGCATTTTATGGTAGAAAAATGTATTAAAACCTCTTTAAAATTCATTTTGAAAACTGTTCAAAAGCATCTGATTAGCCCCGTTTCTTTCTTTAATGCTGTAATTATGTGTGTAACCCACTAACATTTTCATCAGGAGGCTTACAGCAGTAAGGATCCTGACAGTTCAGTAATAATTTAATTTGTGTTGTCACCATCAGGCTGCATCGATGATGAACAGCAAGGAGATCCCGCCTGAAGCCATCCTGCTGGGAGTGTACCTGGAGCTGCAGAATGGTCAGTGAGCTACTCTGTTGTAACATGTTTTTCAGATTTTTTTGAGACGCCCTGGTTTGGTGTTATTGTCACACTCGTACTCCACATCTCAAAGCGTCTTATTGGCTTTGCAAACAGTGGAAACAGGCTGAGCTGTTGTGTTTGTGAGGGCATTTTAAACTTGAACCTGATCCTTGAATGTTATGTTTGGTCCTCAGGAAACACTCAGCTGGCTCTGCAGATCATCAAACGCAACCAGCTGCTGCCTACCACGCAACAGAGGGTCTCCCCGGACTTCCGCAAGAAACCCATCCAGCCGCTCCAGTTGCCCTCCTCTTTTACACAGATCCAGAGGAAATGAGCCACCTCACCAGACCACGCATCCTGGCTGAACCTTGATATTTATGAAGCTGTATGAACTGAGGAGACTTTTGACACCATCTGCGTTGGTGTCAAATGACCGAGAAGAGCGGCCTTTTTTATTTTCACTGTATGAGGAATTTGTGTGTGAAGAATGAAAATAAATTTTATTTACTGAATCACACGTGGCTCGGTTTATGTTTGCCTGGAAGGATGTGGAAGAGGACAGCGAGAAGAATCATGGTGTCTATTCAGTGACTTCTGTCAGCTCTTTACTGCAGTCTGCAACAAAACATACTGTGTGTGTGTAAAACAACGTTTGTAAATGACTGTGGAGGTGTAGCTGGTCTTCAATGGTTAGCCCGTCCATCTGTAGTCTTTAAGGTGTAATTAATTATAATAATGATAATACATTTTGTTTATAGGTCACCTCACATTAGTACAACAAAATAAAAACATGAGGTAAAGGAAAAATAAAAAACAATATTAAAGTATAAAAGCTAAACAAGGTAAAAATAGACTTAGAATCATAATGAAGTGTAAGCAATTCTGAATAGATGAGCTTTGAGACGTGATTTAAATGTGGAGAGACAGTTTGTAGTCCGGAGATCTGGTGGAACTGTGTCCAAAGTCTCGGGCAGAACGACTAAAGGCCCCGAGTCTGAGTGAGGCGAGCAGGTGGAGAAGATCAGATCAATATGGAGGAGCGAGGTTATGAAGCGCTTTGAAATTGACACACAGGTGAACTGGAAGCCAATGGAGCTGTTTAAGAACAAGTGTTATATGTTTGGTGGATCTAATTCTGGAAATAATACGAGCAGCTTGAACTAACTGCAGTTTATGGAGAGATTTATGAGGCAGACCATAGAGAAGAGAATTACAGCAATCTAAATGAGATGTGACAAGAGCATTGACAGGTATGGCGGTACTGTGTGGAGTGACGGATGAAATAAAATAAAGCAAAGTAAAAATAAATCATTGTTACAGGTACTGACCTGCAATGATGATTAAAAAAATACGTTTCATCAACAACCCACTGTTATCATCTTCAATGCCCTGTACCAACATAGAGCAGAGCAGCTATCTGAACGCTACTCCAACAGAGGTCGATTATCTTGTTAATAATTTTACCTCCTCACTACGTACGACTCTGGATACTGTAGCTCCTGTGAAAACTAAGGCCTCAAATCCAAAGTCCCTGACTCCGTGGTATAATTCTCAAACACGTAGCCTAAAGCAGATAACTCGTAAGCTGGAGAGGAAATGGCGTGTCACAAATTTAGAGGATCATCATTTAGCCTGGAGAAATAGTTTGCTGCTTTATAAGAAAGCCCTCCGCAAAGCCAGAACATCTTACTATTCATCACTGATTGAAGAAAATAAGAACAACCCCAGGTTTCTCTTCAGCACTGTAGCCAGGCTGACAAACAGTCAGAGCTCTACTGAGCCAACAATCCCTTTAACGTTAACTAGTAATGACTTCATGAACTTCTTCACAAATAAAATTCTTATCATTAGAGAAAAAATTATCAATAATCATCCCACAGATGTAATATTATCTACAGCTACTTTTAGTACCATTGATGTTAAGTTAGACTCTTTTTCTCCAATTGATCTTTCTGAGTTAACTTCAATAATTACTTCCTCCAAACCATCAACGTGTCTTTTAGACCCCATTCCTACAAAACTGCTCAAAGAAGTCCTGCCATTAATTAATTCTTCAATCTTAAATATGATCAACCTATCTCTAATAATCGGCTATGTACCACAGGCCTTCAAGCTGGCTGTAGTTAAACCTTTACTTAAAAAGCATCTCTAGACCCAGCTGTCTTAGCTAATTATAGGCCAATCTCCAACCTTCCTTTCATATCAAACATCCTTGAAAGAGTAGTTGTCAAACAGCTAACAGATCATCTGCAGAGGAATGGCTTATTTGAAGAGTTTCAGTCAGGTTTCAGAGCTCATCACAGCACAGAAACAGCTTTAGTGAAGGTTACAAATGATCTTCTTATGGCCTCTGACAGTGGACTCATCTCTGTGCTTGTCCTGCTAGACCTCAGTGCAGCGTTCGATACTGTTGACCATAATATCCTATTAGAGCGATTAGAACATGCTGTAGGTATTACAGGTACTGCACTGCAGTGGTTTGTATCATATCTATCTAATAGACTCCAATTTGTACATGTAAATGGAGAGTCCTCTTCACACACTAAGGTCAATTATGGAGTTCCACAGGGTTCAGTGCTAGGACCAATTCTGTTTACATTATACATGCTTCCCTTAGGCAGCATCATTAGAAGACATAGCATACATTTTCACTGCTATGCAGATGACACCCAGCTCTATCTATCCATGAAGCCAGGTAACACACACCAATTAGTTAAACTGCAGGAATGTCTTAAAGACATAAAGACCTGGATGGCCGCTAACTTTCTGCTTCTTAATTCAGATCAAACTGAGGTTATTGTACTCGGCCCTGAAAATCTTAGAAATATGGTATCTAAGCAGATTCTTACTCTGGATGGCATTACCTTGGCCTCCAGTAACACTGTGAGGAACCTTGGAGTCATTTTTGACCAGGACATGTCCTTCAATGCACATATTAAACAAATATGTAAGACTGCTTTCTTCCATTTGTGCAACATCTCTAAAGTTAGAAATATCCTGTCTCAGAGTGACGCTGAAAAACTAGTTCATGCATTTATTACTTCCAGGCTGGACTACTGTAATTCTTTATTATCAGGATGTCCTAAAAACTCCCTGAAAAGTCTTCAGCTAATCCAAAATGCTGCAGCAAGAGTCCTGACAGGGACTAGAAAGAGAGAGCAGATTTCTCCTGTTTTGGCTTCCCTTCATTGGCTTCCTGTTAAATCCAGAATTGAATTCAAAATCCTGCTCCTCACATACAAGGTCTTAAATAATCAGGCCCCATCTTATCTTAATGACCTTGTAGTACCATATCACCCTATTAGAGCACTTCGCTCTCGCACTGCAGGCCTACTTGTTGTTCCTAGAGTATTTAAAAGTAGAATGGGAGGCAGAGCCTTCAGTTTTCAGGCCCCTCTTCTGTGGAACCAGCTTCCAGTTTGGATTCAGGAGACAGACACTATCTCTACTTTCAAGATTAGGCTTCAAACTTTCCTTTTTGCTAAAGCATATAGTTAGGACTGGACCAGGTGACCCTGAATCCTCCCTTAGTTATGCTGCAATAGACGTAGGCTGCCGGGGATTCCCATGATGCATTGAGTTTTTCCTTTCCAGTCACCTTTCTCACTCCCTATGTGTTAATAGACCTCTCTGCATCGAATCATATCTGTTATTAATCTCTGTCTCTCTTCCACAGCATGTCTTTATCCTGTTTTCCTTCTCTCACCCCAACCAATCACAGCAGATGGCCCCGCCCCTCCCTGAGCCTGGTTCTGCTGGAGGTTTCTTCCTGTTAAAAGGGAGTTTTTCCTTCTCACTGTCGCCAAAGTGCTTGCTCATAAGGGGTCATATGATTGTTGGGTTTTTCTCTGTATTTATTATTGTGCGATCTACTTTACAATATAAAGCGCCTTGAGGCGACTTTTGTTGTGATTTGGCGCTATATAAATAAAATTGAATTGAATTGAATTGAATTCATATGCTGAAAAAATGTGAACTTTATTGCTCTTTTCCCAAAAAAATTTAGTAATAATACGTAATCTGACTGTATTCAAAGCGTATAATTTCTGAATTTGAATTATATTTTGGTTTTCATGACTAGGACTGGTGCTAATTTAACGAGTCAAGTCAATGAAAGTAGAAAAATGTTTTAATATATATGAATTTTATAGCATTTTGTAAGCGTAAACAGGGGGTGGCCATTTTTGGCCACGAACAAGCTGAGAGGGAGTTTTTTTGTTTTTCTGTCACTGCACAAAAAAACAAAGATGCATAAAACTCATTGATACTTTTAATTATTGCTATGCATCTAACCTCCATCATGGTTAGAAAATAAATCAGTTTGCATGTATTATTTAGAAAAAAAATAGAGATTTTATGCTTTTATCCCTTTGTAAATCATTAAAATTATGTGATCTAACTGGTATTTAAAGGGTTAAAATTCTGAATTTGAATGAAATTTTGAATGTTATGAACAGCACTGATGCCAATTTAAAAAATAAAGTCAATGAAAGTGGAAGTTTTTTTTAATGTATGTTAATTTTATAGCATTTTGTAAAAGTAAACAGGGGGTGGCCATTTTTGGCCACGAACAAGCTGAGAGGGAGTTTTTATGTTTTTGCTCTCCCTGCACAAAAATAACAATGCATTATAATCAATGTTATTGATGGGTAGATGAGGCCTCGTGAGGCGTTTCAGCACATTCCCCAAACTGTATCGATACTGTGTCAACACAGTGTTGCTGTTTTGCTCCATCCTGTCACCTGCTGGACCTTAAATATCATTGCAGGCAACTTACTTGAGACTCACAACAGACACTGATTCAATGACCTAGTCGTACTTGTATACACTGTAAGATATTGTACTTTCCATGGAATCATTTTACATTGTTTACATTGCCAAATATTGTAGACATCTTTAAAATATAGTGTGAATGACATTAAGTGAAAATTAAAATGAAGGTATTGTGAATGTAACATTACCCATTTAAATGTAATTGACTCAGAGTTTATTATACATTTCTATTCAGAAAAATAAGTTTATCCAATGTTTTTGCATTCAGTCCATTGCGTTGTTTTGACACCATTTCCTCAGCTTTGGAAAACACGCTCACAGGCACAGATGAAGCTGGGGTACACAAAAACTGTAAAGCCAGGTGGAAAAGGTTGGGATAAGATGTCTTCCTATTCCCCCAGTACGTTAAAGGATCCTCTGATCTTGGAATGTTTCTCTCCGACACTCTCCACAATACTAAGGGGTTGTTAATCCTTTATAAAAAAAAAATCAGGACTGTCTGGTCCAGAACAGTTTTCCTAGATGCTTGATTTCAAAATAATAAAACACATATTAATGAAAAAAAATGATGATAATGCTGCTCAGTGTCTATATAGGCTGACCTGTGTTCATTCTCGGTGTGTTTGTCTCCTCATTTTCATGTTTGGCTCTGTAATGCCTAAACACTGAGGAGGTGCTTTTGTTTGTGTAAGAAAGCAGAACAGATGCGACATTTAACCTGCATAAAATGAAATAAATAATTTACACTGCAGGTCACATTGCTGTTTTTCCTATTCTGATAGATCACACTGAAACAAAGACAGACAAACAGTTACATTATTTGCAGTTAAAAGATCGAAATGATCCCACACAGCAGAAACTTTTCTTTTGGGCTCCATTTTGTTATGGAGAGATGTGTATTTTTTTTTTTTTTTTATCTTTGCGAGAGTAATTTGTTTTTTTTGGTGGCGACTCATTCCGTTGACAGGTGCGGATGCGGTACCTTTTAAACACAGTTTGGCGCGTTGGCAATGAGCCATACAGCAGCTGGATCGATCACGTGACTTTTTCTTAAAGCGACACACGCACCGATACAGGCTTCGCTCTGTGAGCTTGATACATGCCTCGGTGCGTCAGTGTTGCAGGACCCATCACTAATCAATGTTGATGTGAATCAATTACATGTCCCTGACTCTACTATTAATAATACAAGAAATTCCAGTAGCACTGCAAATATATAAAATTGTGTGATTTGAGGTTGTCTTCCAGCTAGTGCAGTGGACAAACAAACTGGTGTTTAAAGGGTTAAAAATTTAAAAAGTAATAACTATTTTATATTTATGAAAAGAACTGAAGTTAGTTAAAAGCTTTATGCAGAAAAAAACACAAAAAACATAAAAATAATAAAAATTACAGACCCAATCTGTTGGTGGCCACTTTTGGCCACCAACAAGCTGAAAGGGTGGTGATTTTGAACAAACCCAGAGGGTTAATTAACAATAATATGATTATTAGTTGTTTCAGACATATGGAACAGTAATTCATAATTCTGTGTTGTTGTCACTTTGAACAAAAAAGTCACTTTTTAGACAAAAAAATGTCAACTTTTTGTATTTGTTTAATCACTGAGCCAGAGACAGCTGGACACAACGCAGCCACTTTATATGTAATGACACGATGAGACCCATGACTGAGGGTTTCACCTGCAGTGGGCCCAACCTCGAACAAATGAGAAACAGCTGTTGCCCTCCCTCACCTGAAGCCAAAGGTAGGAGGATCATGGCATGTTCATTTTTTGTGTGAAGTCCAATTGTCCTGATGATCTAAAAAATGTGGTATCATTTAACAGGTCTGAAATGGTCTTTTTAACAGCACTGCAGGCCAGGAGAATGGTGAGTTACCGTCTCTTCTTAATTATTCTCTTTATCTTTGCAGACTGTGCAGATTTAACACTTAAACTTCGTGATTATTCCTTTTACAGGTGACTACACATTTAATCATAGTACTCAAAAACGGTGAAAGGAACAGAAGACAGCTTATTTCCTTGTTATTTATCAATGTTTGAATAAAAGCCAGTCTAAAAATATTAAAGACAAACATTTTTAACAGGCTAACAAAAGAAATTTGGATTATATTAGATTCAAACTTCTTTTTTCTTCAATTCTTGCATAAGTGACCAAATTTTCACAGCCCTGCTTTTATTTTGCTAATCTGAAACACGCTAAAAACCAGCAGCATATTGTGGAAATCTGATTACAAATATTTGTAATTATGCAGTAAACGCAAGTACATCAATAATCAAAAGTCATCAGTTGATTGTTAATAAACTAGATTCATATTTCTGCATCCACATCAGTGTAAGGCCTTTTACAAAGTACTTGCACTGTGACATCACATGGTAAATGTGTGCTCTCCCAGAGTACTCAAAGCGCTCTATACAACATGCATCATTCATACAAGCACAACTAATAAACACTCACACACAGTCACACTCCGATGAACGCATCGGAGGGCAATTAGGGGTTAATATCTTGCCCAAGGATATTTGGCATGCAGACTGGGGGAGCCAGGAATCGAATCACCAACCTTCCAATCAGTAGCTGATCTGCTCGACCACCTGAGCCACAGCCACCCCATGGCAGCAGTCAGTTGTCATTTACAGGATAGTTTGAACTTGAGTAGAAAAAAAAAGATTAAAGAGGAACAGATGGTAAAGATCACCCTGAACGGCTTTAACTTGGATCCTGTCATCAGTGTTGCTGGTCAGTATATCCTTGATTATCTTTGCAAATAAATATAATGCTGTACCGCAGCTTGAAAACCTCCATGCCCTGCATACAGAGCAGTGCTGCCTCTGGGGAAGAAGACCAAAAAGAGAAAAATCAGACAGCTTTTAGTTTCTCCCTGGTGACGAGGGATTGCGCCGCGTGCTTGATTTGGAAGATTTTTACACTGGATGCTCTTCCCGAGGACAGTCAGTCATCTGGTTATGAAGCATAATCTAAATGCTGAACAATCAAATGTTGAGTATCTATTGATCTCAAAACTGGATTATAGATGGCAGACAGTTGGTGTGGTAAGCCCCGCCCTCTGTTCAAAGATGGTCGTTCACAGTGGACATAGATGGCTTCTTTCAATCCTCTTTCAAACCATCTGTCCTCTCTGTCCAACATGTGAACACTGGCATCCTTGAAAGAGTGACCTTTGACCTTTAGATGCAGATGGACTGCTGAGTCTTGTCCCGTGGAGGTGGCTCTTCTATGTTCTGCCATGCGTTTATGAAGTGGCTGTTTGGTCCAACGTAGAGGTCTGAGCCACACTGTTTGTCTTTGGGATGAACCAGTCTGAGTGTTTGGCTGGGTACACTGGGATGTTGTGCTTGGAGAAGACTTCTCTGATAAACCTGCTTCATGAGGAATGACAATATTGTCCCCTTTGTCTCCCGTGTTGGTGTCTGACTGTGTTTTCTGTGCATCTTATCTGATGTGATTTAAGCTGCTTGACACTCCCACAGGGCTTAAAATCTGGAATTCTCCACCAGTTGCTCTGAGCGCTGAAGAAGCTTCTTGGATGAAACGTCTTCAAGAAACTTAAAGAAGTCCAGACGCTTTTCATTCCAGGCTCCTTAGACTACATGCAACTTAGATAGTCATTGTATGAACTTCACCCCAGTTTTTTAAAATTCTTTTCAGTACTGTCAGTACAGCATCTGTATACACTTGGATTTGAAGGTTAATTGAGGTCTAACTGTACATCGTACACTGGCCTTGAAGAAAAGGGATGTAGTGCACAAGGTAAAATTGTATTCAAGCATATTATGTGTATTTTGAACTGCATTTATTTCACTGTATAGGGTTTCCACTTAAGCTGAATGTTTTGGTGGGGCCAGGGGTCTGTAGTATTTTGCACTTCCAATAGACTGACATTTTGTCATCATCATCATCAACTCACAACATCTCCTTCATCCTCCGCCTTTAACTCCACTTTCATCCATCATATATACTTAGTCTGCTACAAACAAGGAGGCGTAAAGCAGGATGAAGTTTGAACCACTGTATAAACTTCATGCTCTGTGTTAGATTCAGTAATTCTGTAACTTTTTAAATAACTTAAATGACAAAATCCATCCCTCCAGTAAGGAATCAATACTTCTGTTTTACACTGCAATGGCACAGAGATTAAAAATGTGGTTTTAGTTGAGGTGAACTTTTTAGGGAGTATCTGGCACTACACATACTAAAGAAAGAAAATGCATTAAAATCAGTTTTGTTGCTGATCTTTGAAATGTCCAAGACTCTAATCACCCCATACTATTTATTATATGGAAAAAAGCAGTTTTCTGTTAGTTTTTTCAGTAATTATTTAGTAACTCAAATGTTTAAACTGACATTTAAAGGGTTTAAATCCTGAAAATAGTTTAATCATTTCAAAAAGGGATCAAATCTTAATGAACTCTTAGTACCGTATTACCCCAAAAGAGCAGACTTAAAGCACACTTTCCTTTTTGATGACACAGTTAGGGCTGGATCAGGTGACCCTGAATCCTCAGTGTCACTGCAATAGGCTGCTGCTTCCCATGATGCACTGAGTGTTTCTTCACTATCAGTGAATCAGAGAACGGATCTTTGCAGTATTATTACAGCCATTTCTACACCAGAGCTTGCGTGGATATCCTCAGAGTATTTAATTTAAAAATGCATGACTAAACAGAAAACAAGTGAATTTAAAATAAAAAAAAAGGTCCGACATTTGTTCAATGGCACCTTCAATGCTACAGAAATGTACCCTTCGCCCGATCTGGGCCTCAATTACAATCCTGTCTTGGAAGTCTACAGGCAACTTCTTAGACTCCTGGACTGGTTTGTGCTTTAATATAAACTGTCAACTAGGGGAGCTCATACAGACAGGTGCATACCTTTTCAAATCATGTCCAATAAACTGAATTTACGACAGTCAATAAAGTTGTAGAAACATGTGACAGATACTCAGCGGAAACAGGATCCTCCTTAGCTCAGGTCTGACTGTGAAAACTATGAAAACCTATGCACATGTAGTATTTAGTTTTTGTTTTTTTAAATACATTTTCAAGCAAACATTTTCCCCTTTGTCACTGTGGGGTATTGTGTGTAGGGTTTTAGGGTGAAAAAGCACCGTAACATGACAGGATATGGAACTAGTGACATGCTCTGAATACCTTCTGGATGCATTGTTCATACATGTGATCACATACATTTAATACACGGTGAACTCCAAATCAAACATTTGTAGTAAGAACTAAGAACATTATAGTGTAATATGGCATAATGTATCAACTTTGTTGCTGTTTGTTCAGGTCTGAGACAATAGAAAATAGAAAAATGTGTACTGATGGTAAATGAACAGCACGTTTCTACTTGAGCACTCAAAGTCAATACAACATGCCTCATTCATGTATTCACACCCATTCATGCAAGACCTTCTTCTATGCCTAAGTGCTTTCTATCTAACATCTCACACATTCATATTCTGATGAGTGCATCAGAGAGCAACTCTGGGTTTTGTATCGTGCCTAAGGAAACTTCGGCGTGCAGACTGGAGATAAGCCAGGGATCAAACCAGCCAACTATAGACCATCTGCTCCGCCTCCTGAGCTGCAGCTAACCCAGTTAGTGTGCTAAACATATCTATAGAATATGGATCTGAGTGATGTACTATGAAGCAAGATTAAGGGTTGGTGAGCTATGTTGGGCTTAAAGACAGAGGTTTGCATCATGACAGTGGCTCTCTTTGTAAACTCTGTGGTTTAGAGTTTCAGATTAAAATTAGTACCATGTTTGACTGATTCTTAAAAGGATTCTTTCAAATGATTCTTTGCTGGGAGAGTAAATTTTATATGAGAAATTTGTTAAGTTGTACCTTACTAACATCACAAATGAATTGCCACAGCAGTGCATTGTCACAGCAAATTGCATGTATTCAGTTGGTGATGCAGAAAATATATAAATGTTTTTATACTTCAAAGGTTGATTCTGTCCATCTGGATATTTTCAGTGAGAACAGAATGAACCTTTTGGGATTTACTTACTTGTCTCCTTTACACTGCTTGAATTGCTCCCATAGCCTTTATTAGGCTTTTGAACCTTTAATGTTTAAACTCAGTGGTAAAATAAATATATTACCTCAATTAAAAATGTTTACTTTGTGCTAAATCACTGTATTAAAGATTTTTGCAGCATTAACTTTGGTCCTATTTGCAAGGATATTACATTTTAGTTTTATTTTTGAAGCTTTTTAAAGATTCTTCTCTGATAACATCTCCTAATTAGTATGTTGCGGTCACAGGGATGATTCTGTGCAAAAGACATATGACACATGAAATGCACATTTTTATGTGAGGAAACATAAGAAAGTTGACAACCACCGTCATAATACCCATCATGTCTGACTGGGTCCTTCAAGCTAACACAAGGAAAGTTGTGTCCGCTGTGTTGGACTTCATAGCATGCCCCTGTGACCACTGCTGGCTACACATTCTCAGTGGAAGTGTTGGGCATGTGGTCAGACGAAGCAGATTCTTCAAACACATCATCCTCCATGCCTTCTTCTATAGGCTTCATTTTTGAGGAGGCTTTGGTGCCGGGTGAAATCTCTAAAAAAACACAAAATGACAAAAATATGAAAACATTCTGGCTAAACAATCTGAAGTCTGAGCATATACAGCACTCTGTATTTGATCATTAGTCATTATTAATCTCTCTTCCACAGGGTGTCTTTGTCCTGTATCATCCACTGCAGCTGGGCGCCCCTCCTTGGTCGTTACCTTACAATATAAAGTGCATTGAGGCAAATGTTGTTGTGATTTGGTGCTATATGACAAAAGTGAATGAAATGAATTCTCTGCTGACCCCACCATGCAGTTTACCTTTCAGATTGCATTCGCTGCATAAGATAGTCCACCTGTGTGTACCTTCCTTCACCGTTATGTTATTCCCTTGCGTTGCTTCCAGCCAACAGCATAATATTTGCTACTTAATGTCATCCTACAATCCTACAATGCATCCTTTTCCCCCTTCTCATCTTTATGCATTCATGCTGCACAGATCAATTAAATTAAGGGTGTGTACAGCATTTAGCTAGCACTACAGAAGAACTGTTTATCATATACAGCGAGTAAAGTAAGTTTTGAACATGTCACCAATTTTTGAAGTAAATATATTTCTAAAGGTGTTATTGACATAAAATTCACCAGATGTTGGTAACAACCATCCCAAGTGGGACCCCAGATACTGTCCCTCCCTCCCTCCATCCAACCGCATACTTCTTCAGGTTGGCTGTGAGCCCCGCCTGCCTCAGGTGTGCTGATGCACAGGTGTGCTACAAGGAACATCAGGAACGTCAGAGTTTCACTCTTACCCGGGCTTGGACCTTCCTCCCGGTTTTCTTTAAGGTCCAACAGCCCCTACAGCTTCCTGCTAAACAGCAACTCATGGATGCCTAGGGCACCTCCTGAAGTGCCAACAACACAGGCTCCAGCCAGCTATCCCAATTCCATTCGTCCTCATGAATGAACTTATGAAAGCGATATCCTGTGCACTGAAATGGCCATGCCATGATGCCATGATGGGGTCCATGCCAATGTGTTCAAACAGGACCCCCATTAATGGCTCAAACTAGCACACAATCTGCCCTACCAGTAGAATCAGCATAATGAGAGTCAGTGTTAGACGATTTTGCATCACCACTGAGCGCAGCACAAACATCACATGTCCCTACAGGTTGTGAGCGCACCTCTTCACAATGCCCCATTAACTTGTCGAACACGGGGCAGTCTGTTCCCAGAATTAGGGGCTGTGTCTGGTGCGAGCCACCCACAGCCTCGAGTCTATGTGTTTTACCCCATCTGTTATTTCCACTGGCACTGTGGGATATTTGTGACTATCCCCATGCATGCACTTAATTTCCATCCACTCTGCGTCCAACAACGTCTCGAGTCAAACCAGTGTTTCGTGGACCAGGGTCTGCATGCCACCCAAGATGGCCATAGCCTCCCCTCAAATCCACTGCACCAGCCCTCCTCTGCAGCTGAGCCAGGATTTCAGATTTCAGCTGGTGGCATGACTATTTGCACCTCACTGTGTTCGTGTGTTCAATACATGTTCCCTGTGTCGTTTCTCACTGTTATACATATTTTAATTTTCACGTGTGGATTGAATGGATTGTTACCAACATCTGGTGAGAATTTCATCTCAGCAGCACCTTTAGAAATATAAATGTGTGCGTGTGAACAGCCTGCGAGGAGGCAACATGCAGAAGTTCAAAGATAATAATGGATTGCATTTCTATAGCTTTTCTAGGCACCCAAAGCGCTTTACAATTCCACTATTCATTCACACACTGGTGGAGGCAAGCTACAGTTGGAGCCACAGCTGCCCTGGGGCAGACTGACAGAAGCGAGGCTGCCATCGGCCCCTCTGATGGTAGGGTAAAGTGTCTTGCCCAAGGACACAACAACCAGGACAGAGAGAGCAGGGGGATCGAACCGGCAACCTTCCGGTTACAGATGAACTTCCCAATCCCCTGTGCCACGGTCGCCCCCAAAGATAAACCTCAACATCACTGAATATTTATGGAGGAACTGAGAGAACCCCACATTTCTGACTCGTTTGAGTTGCTGGGAACACTGGCAGAGCTGTGGATCCCTGTGTAGTACATGCTGCAGTGACAGAGTAAATATCCCATTAAGACTCACGGAGTGATGATCCAGCAGATCCACCTCGTAGGATCTGGTTGAGAACATCATCGGTGTCGCTGGTGCTCGCCATGCTGTTTCTCATCTGCGTCATAGACAACTGGGAGCACAGGCTAGGCTGTCGGTCCATTTTCTTCACAGCCTAAAACATATCCATGACCAACATCCTCATCAGGACAGTGAGCACTCTTACAGCTGTCATAAAGCACGATGTTAATGCCTGTTACAATAAACAAGATGCTCGTGCTCCAATAAACCGACACCAGCGGGACCCACCTTGTCACTGAGTGTGGGATCATTCAGAGAGTACAGTTTGTTGGTGATATCTTTGCCGATGAGGAACCTGAAAACCTCATTAAGGAAAGTGTCTGACTCCAGGAAATAGGTAAGTCTCTCTCGAGACCAACACAGGAACTTACAGTTCTCTTCTGCCATGATGGTCACCTGTCAATCAAACACATTAACAAGTGTTAAGGTGTCAAAAGGTAGGGATATATATTTTTATATGCTTTGTTTCATGGTTTTCTCGGGCCTGTTTGTTCTCGTCTTCTATCTACAGATTGACTGAGACACTGTGCCGGTCTCTGCGTGTCTATAGATGAACAGAAGTCTGTAAGGAGATGAATAAGGGAACGCTCAGAGACCTCAGAGGATTTAAAGTCGAGGGGCAAATATTAAAGCAAAAAGGTCCTGAGTTCAATTCCACCATCAGGCATGCATGTTCTCCCCGGGTACTCTGGCTTCCTCCCACCGTCCAAAGACATGCAGTTAATTGGAAACTCTAAATTGCCCATAGGTGTGAATGCGGGAGTGAATGTGAGTGCGACTGGTTGTCTGTCTCTGAGTGTTGGCCCTGCGACAGACTGGCGACCTGTCCAGGGTGTACCCCGCCTCTCGCCCCATGACAGCTGGGATAGGCTCCAGCGCCCCCCGCGACCCTGAAAAGGATAAGTGGAAGCGAATGGATGGATTTGTTGAGACTGCTTACATGTGACGTGTAGTTAGGAAAAAAGAAGAAGGGAAAGTCAAATTATATCTTTTCATAACTTTTTGAATTAAGCGCTTTATTTTAAGACAACTTTCTCAAAAACTCTTTGTTATTTCTGAATGCAAAAGAACATTTATTTTACTATTATTATTAGTAGTAGTACCCTCCAATTCATTGTGAAAATTAATAACAAACATTGCTGAAATACTTTACTATATAGTATTATTCTGCCTGACGTCCACTTGTTGCCTAGATACAGACATATAATACAATTATTATTATTATTTTTTATTGCTATTATAAGTACTTCAAAAATATACTACAGTGAATTACAATGCATGTGAAACTTTATGATATTCCAGAGCTGTGTTTAAAGAAATTTGACCTCCTTAAATCTTTATTTGAATCTGCATAGTCAGACCTCCCCTGCACCCACTGAAACACGTAGCATCGGCTGTATCTTTCAGACCTGCAAACTATGTCCATCTTTTATGTCAGATCTAAGCTTTCATGCAAGTGAATTTACCTGAAACTTCTCTCCTCGGTGCATCTCAGTGGACCTGAACTCTGGAGAGTCAATGAATGAGTTGGTGTAGATGTTGTGGAGAAAATGGCCTCGGTATGAAACTTTCATCCTATCACACACAAAAAAACTAAAATTCAAAATTCTGACCAACTAAATCAGAAAAGCACAGTGTTGAAGCCTGTGGTGTTAAAATAATTCCCTTAACCGTGTGTATTAGTCAGACCTATGTGACTTTCATTAGGGAAACAAACAGCACATACTTTCCTCTGAGCAGAATGCTGAGGCGTTCGTCTACAGACGTCTTGTCCTCAGCAGCGTAGGCCTGGCCTTTCTTCAGCGTCTGAATGGTGCAGAACTGTCCCGTGAGTCGCTGGAACAAAGCCTGCTGCACATGCAGAGGCTCAAACATCCTCTTGTAGACTGACCGCAACTCCCTGTCAATCTTAATCTGATAGCAACAGTTGGAGACGGTTATTCTGAAGTGAGCATTCATCCACAGTCAGTGTAGCCCAGTGTACCGAAGCACAGGCCTAGTTTGGACAATGACATGAGCCATTTTTAAATTATAGTATAGAAAATAACAAGTATATATGAATTATATGAATTCAAAATATAATAGTCATATACTCATCTGTACATAAATCGAATATCATCTGTAGCTGAAACGATGCAGCAATAACCGAGTTAATGAACCAATAATATGATGCATATTGTTCTTAAATGGGGCATTGTTTAGCTACTTTGTTTGGATACATTTTTAAACTTTTGTACTACAAATAAAGAGAATAAAGAGCAAATAGTCACAAAAAAAAGTATGTTTAAAAAACCCTCACACACAGAGATTTTAATCATTTAAGAAAATGGAACCAGCGTCTGAATAAACAGGATGATTCTGTTCCTGCCACAGTCAGTACACTCCAGTCGTGTCTCTTTTGCACTGAAGACAAAAACACCTCTGGCAAGTTTCCAAAACAGCTGTAATTTGTCCTCCAGATATATTTCAGAAACACACTTTAGCGGCACAAATGAGGGAAGTGAGAAATGCCTCGTCTCTTCTGTCCAAAGGAAAAACTCTAATTCCTGACTTGATTCTGCTGACACTATGAAAATAGCTTTATTC
The DNA here is from genome assembly GCF_001858045.2 of Oreochromis niloticus. Taxonomy (NCBI): domain Eukaryota; kingdom Metazoa; phylum Chordata; class Actinopteri; order Cichliformes; family Cichlidae; genus Oreochromis; species Oreochromis niloticus. Next base: position 1,532,099 of record NC_031976.2, on the reverse strand, counting down.
CTAATCGTACTTTCCTGGTTAATTAAAGGATGAAATAAATAAAAAATAGTTCTTTTATGTTAAGTCGCTTATTAAGACAAGCAAACTAACTTGAGAGAAAATGTTTTTTATGAAAGTTATAAAAATGTTTTTTGAACTTTAATGAATGAAAGGCTTTAATTCTCTGATGAAAAGTAGAGCATGACTCAACTACAGCTGCACTTTATTGCTCCTCCTCCTGTTTCTCCAAAGTGTAGGTGTGTGCTGCTGCAGACATAGTCTGATTGTGTTACCATGAAACAGAACTGAACCCATATTTATTAGCTAGAAACTCCAAGATAAACACACTGCTCCTCTGATGAGCACACAGGGGCGGCCTACATAGAAATGATCTTGTATAATGTGAGTGATGTTGATGCTGAACTCACCGGCCTGCGTTTATACAAAAGGTAGAAAAGGTGTACGAAGTTGATCACCAGGAAGACCACGTTCCAAACCATTAGATCCATGTTGCACCTGAACAGCGTGGCCCACGCGATGAATAAACCACATCCTGCAAGGACAACCTGACTTACACACTGCACGTAATTACACACCATGCTTACGCAACACTTCATCTTATTTTGGAGAAATTATCTGGTATGGTTGTAATATCAGGAATTACTTTAATGTACACTACTGTGCAAAAGTCTTCAGCCACCCCATCATTCATTTATAATTTCTCCCAATTAATTTCTTCTGTTCACTTATTTTTTGCACATTTGGAACTTCAGAATCTGAATTTACCAGCAATGCAACAATAAAGCTTTGGGCAGTAAGACAAACAAGTTTAATTGTTCCAAAAATAATGTAATAAATTTAAAATAAATCGCTCTATGGGAAACTTACGGGACAACGCTGAGCCCACACAGTGATCTGTTTTTAAGCTCATATATGGGAATATTGTCCAAAACTTTACTTTTGTATTGCTCACAAATTCATAATCATTGCATTCACATATTTTGATTTTAGACATCATGACAACTATTTAGAAATGTGCTTCTCTGATTTGTATAACACCTGGATAGATACATGAATGTCTTATTAATGCATTTACTCAGTTTTGTTTTACAGTGTTACATAATGATTACCATAATACCATAATGATCCAGTTTGATAATAAACCACCAAAACTGCTGCCTTACACATTTCAGCACTCTTATTTTACTCCGTCTCTGAGAGACTGAAACTTGACTTGCTCTAAAATAGCAGCATAAATAACTGAGCTGTCAACATTACAACCACAGTCTCAATAAGTCCTGCTGCTTCCTGTCTCCATTCTCTTGCCAAGCAAAAGATAAACATGTTGGAAGTGCTTTTTCCATCCTGCTTTTATCTTCCACTGTCACAGCCTTTTAGGGTCTCCCCTGTTTGTGCAGAACAGTTTCCAATAAATCTTTCAAATGTCAGCGTTACAGTCAATAAGCCTGTGCTAGTAGAAGTTTACTAACGCACGGGCAGCTTTTACTCAGAATAGGCATCTGCATACGATGTGTTAGCTTTATGTTCCTTAAATCTTCCCCACTACATTACTTCTGGATCCCATCACGGGAACGAGCTGTGAACTGACCTGCTGTCAGGAGGAGACGCAGCATGATCATGTGCAGAGCCAAGGTAGTCGGGATGGCCAGGCCCAACAGCAAGGACAAGTTTCCCACATGGAATAGCAGGTGGTGGGTCCGCTCCCACTCCTGGCACGAGGTGGCATTTAAATCTGTAGACGTGACGGCCGGGATGGAAGAAGGGAAGGAGGACAGCGTGGTGAGCAGGAGGGTGGGCACATCTGGGGTGGAGGACATCCTTTGGCTAGGCACCTTGGACACTGGAGTAAAGCGAGTACAAGTGAATGTGGGAGGATGGTTGTTCAAAGCATACAGGTAACATGCTACACAGCTACGAAAAGTAACTATGTATACTTATTCAAGTACTTTGCTTCGAATATTTTAAGGTACTTATATGTTAATATACTTCTCAAAAAATGTAAGGAACACTTTTAATCAGAGTACAGCATCGAGTCAATTAAACTTCTGCTAAACTTATCTGGGGAGTGAAGTGGGTTGTTAATGAACTTCAGCTGCTTTGGTGTTATTGGAATCAGTGGCGGTCCTAGCCTGTTTGGTGGCCTGGGCGAACACCCCCCCCCCCCCCGGTACCCTCCACTCCACCCCCAACATAAAATATATGTATATTTTATGTGTATATATGTATATTAAGGATTGTACATACATATAAAACATATTTTACTGTAAAAACTGTTGTTGGAACCATACTGAATTTAACCAGAGAAACACACACACACACACACATACACATATATATATATGAAGAGAGAGAGAGTATGCATAGTATGCAAATGGCTTACAAGCAGCCATTATAATTCATCAGACAATGAGAACAGGACAAATCAACAATTGACAATGACTCATTAACATTGTGCTGAACACAGTCCAAAAGATTCAGTAAGCTACATCAGTGTCTACTGTTTACTATCAAAGCCAAGTGGCTAGCAAACGTAAACAGAAGTTTTCACTATCCCTACTAATTAATGTTATCTTGTTGTATCTCTGTTGTGGTCAGTGCGATCCTCTATGCTGTTGCATGCTGGGGCAGCAGGTTGAGGGTCACAGATGCCAACAGACTAAATAAACTGATCCACAAGGCCAGTAATGTTGTGGGGATGGAGCTGGACTCCGTTAGGGTGGTGTCTGAGGCGGATGTTGTCCAAGATAAGGACAATCATGGATAACACCCCCCCTCCACTCCATGACATGCTGGCTAGTCACAGGAGCATGCTCAGTGAGAGACTGAGATTACCCACAATGCACCACTGACCGACACAGGAAATCATTCCTGCCCGTGGCCATCTCCCTGTACAACTCCATCTAACACACTGTAAACACTGCTATAGTTACACTCTTTTCTAATCTGTAATATTCTTGTCAAATTTCTTGATATTTATTTATAATCACCTCTGTTAATCCTTGATATTTATCATTGAGTGATCTGTATATATTAGTGCTTTTTCTTAAATGTGTAAAATCTGTAACATAATGCATTGTTTGGAGTTTAGTCTGTTACTGTTACTAGTTTTACAGTTTCTTCTTGGACCAACTGTAACCCACATAATTTCCTTAGGGATTAATAAAGTATTCTGATTCTGATTCTGATTGGTTCAGGATGACCTGCCATTATCCAATGACACATCTGCTTACCTGTATCTTTTGCTCGTTTCTCCTCCTCTTCTTTTCTCTTTTTTCTAAACTGAGGACCTGATGGTTTTGAACTTTTCTTGTCCATCTTCCATTGGTTTTAATTTTGCACTTTTGAACACCCATCCCCCAACCCGAGGATCACCACGACATAACCTAACAGACCTACACCTTAGTTCACAGATTTCCTTTGTCCAGGGTGTATTTCTGGGACAACCCAGGATTCAAGTCATGAATCCATAATGGGATTGGATTTACAACATTATGAATTAAATGTGCTCTATTTGGAAGCAGCCCCCCCCCTCCCCTTTCGACAGGTTGTGTGTGAGACTTTAAATCATCAAACTGTGAATTATAAATTTTAAATTGTTATTGATCCCTTTACCCTTCGTCCTAAAGTGTATATTTATTTTCTTACTCTTCTTATATTTATTGTTTGTTTACTTGCACTGCTGTAACTGGAGCCTCGTCGTCTCGTCTCTCTATATACTGGACTGTATGTAGCGGAGATGACAGTTTACTTTGACTTCAGCAGCGCGCAGGCGCACCGAGGGCTCTCGCGCTCACCTTTATAGAATTTTGAAAAAACATCGGCGCAGATTATAAGTCTGTATCATGATGTCTGGTGTTTTCGTGTTTGTTGGTTTGTTTTTATTTTGTTTTATTTTGCGGGTTGGTTATTAGATGCTGCTCCAGCCAGCCAGAGAATCCCCCGCCGCCCCACCCTCTCCTCCCTGTGCCGCAGGCAGCAGGCGCACCTCGCAAACGGAGGCGCCCTTACTCCCAGCAAACGGGCGATAGAAAACCGATCGGTGCCTATGCCATTCCCGATATGCACTGGCAGTCGGGGCAGCATGAGTACGAGCAACTTTTCTGGAGATGCCCGTGATGCCGCCCCCACCACGATGCCGCCCTGGGCAACCGCCCATGTCGCCCCTATAAACAACCGCTATTGATTGGAATTAACAGCAGGCAACAATGAGACAAGCTCCAAAATAGGAAGGGCTTTAAATATATTCCGACTATAGTTTTCACTAGTCCTGTTCCTCCAGGATGGCACGTCAATATGAGGTTTGCTGCGCTTCACAGGCAGACTAATGCTAGAACATTTTCCTCCATGTAGACAAAATACTTCTCATTTTGCTCCCATTCCACTAAACATTGTTCATGTAGCATTAAACCAAATGAGAATGTCAGTTACACTGGTGGACATTTGCCCTACAAAAATAATTTGAGGACAATATCTTGAGCTGAACCAAACCAGTGTTCTTACAGGTTAGTTTGAACGTTACTCATTGAAACTGTGGGAATGACCAGGAGGAAAGACAATGATAATAATAACAGCTTTTATTCTTATATTACTTCTATGAACTGAAAGGTCTTTTAGATGTCAAGACCTGCCAAAATCTCCAGCTCGAAATTTCATCTGAGAGTAAAGTAGATGGTTTCAAATACTTGCATAATTAACTGTCGTCTATTTTCACTCCAGGACAACAAAGGTGAATAAGAGTGGAGTGGACCAGAGTCTGCTTTAAAGTGAAACTATTCTCTGCTAGTTATTCATATATGCTGTCCTATACTCATTTCTAATTTTATCCTTTCTGGTCCCTCCCAAAAAATAAATCTTATCTTCCCTCTGCCACTTCAGCTTCCTGTGGTTTTAGTTGGTCCCACAGTATCCACACCATACGTCAGAGCAGGTTTCACTCTATTTTGGAGCCTTCCCTCTTCCTGCTATCCTTCTGTCACCACCCCCCCCCCCCCCCCCCCCATACACACACATACACACATACATTTATTTTATAATTTGGTTTGTTTGAAACCTAGTTGCCCAACATTAAGTCACTCTACTGATTCTAAGTTTAGATTAACTAACGCAAAAGTTCACGACAGAAACACTCCTCGTGCCTCCAAAACGGGTTAGTGAATGCAACAGTGACTAGACGGCGGGTCTAGCTGAGCTCCGTCATGTTTGTCATCGGAGTAAGAAGACTCGCATACATACACAGCTATACATTTACAATCATGAATGACTTAATGTTTCTGTCTTTTTAACGCCGCATACAGTCTATGCTGCAGTAGTCAGATTACACAACACGTTACAGCTCATGGTAACGAAGCTCTTTTATCAACATCTGACTGTAAATGTGGACGCCTACGCTCTGAGTATTTCTGTACAACAGCTGTAGCACTCGCAGAGCTCACATGTAAAAATAGATATGGTCCAGTTGCGCAGCTGCACTGGATTTTCTTAGGTTCAACTTAAAAGCCCGTAAAAGTGAGGACTTCTTCACTTACCGATCTGAGGAGCAGCCGGAGGAGCTCTGGACAGCAGTGAGAGTGAGAGGGAAAAGCGGCCGTATCGGCTGGAGCCTCTGATGCTGTCTGCGTCTCACATTCCACACAGCTGACAGGAAAACGCTAAAATGGGAACAAGGTGAGAGCAGTACCCAAGAGTTCCGACAGGGGGCGACAGATCAAAGGTTATCTTTCAGCAGAAGTTCTTAAGAAAATTTGCTTCGTCAGAATTGCTCGGATCATCCTTCTCTTCTCGCCAATGGATCAAATCACACAAAACGACCCTCTGTTATTCATACTTTATTAATACTCTTATATTTGAACTTTTTAAATTCTCATTACAAACATAAGCAGTGTGACTGCAACAGCATCTGAATGACTTTGCTGGGTGTGTGGATATTCGTTGAAGCGTTTGGTTGACAAACCCACAGTAATTTCACTTTCAGAGGCATTAAGGCTAAAAAATATATTTATACATTAGACTTCCTAACATACTGACCCTGCAAGTATTTTGACAAAATGAACTCCAGACTGATGTACTTAGAAAAGTGATTCAGTTTGTGTTTGGCATCTACACAGTAAAATCATTTTCACAGAACAACATCAGTCCACACATTTGCTCACTGTACCACTGACAACACATATTGATCTAATCTGTCAATATCATATGAATTTAAGCCGTCTGCTGCCATGTGATAGAAGAACAATGGGTCTCCAACTGCTGCACCTGTAAGACAAAACAATAAAAAACAAGCAGCACCTAAAAGAAAAAAATGGACACACAAACCAGCAATCTTGTGTTTTGTGTGTTTTGTCTGAGTATGTGCGTCACAAATGTACTTAATGTAAATGAGAGTGAAAAGTCCCAATAACGCACCAAGAGTACTGAAGACTGAAGGCAGTGGGTAGCCCACCCCACAAGACGGTGGTCATCCTGGCTTGAGTGAGATCAGGACCCCAGCACCCAACAACCCCCCAAAACCCAGAAAGAATTTATTCATTTTAGTTGTTATCCAGGCCTTTAGTTACTGCTGAGCTGGCCAGTGCATCCTTCTTAAAAATGTCCACGATTGTTGATTTGCCACTCTTAAAGTTGTTCCTCTCTGACAGGCTTCTGTTGGCTTTGCAGCCTGATGATGTCATCCTTCATTTGTGTCTCTCTGCATTGGAACACTTAGAATCAAATCCAGAGTTTAGATCTGCTACATTTTCTCTAAATTTACTGTCCATTCTCTTTGGCGCCGCTGTAACTGTATAAAAATGTCTATAAGTCAGATAATGCAATAATTTTGCTAAACCCCTTGAATTAAAGATAAATTCTGCACTTCTAACAGATCTTGATCGTTTGATTTAAAATCCGAGGCAAGTTTCAAAAGTTTCATTGCCCCCTAAATTATGGCCCTATGAGTAGCAACACTACAGATTGTTTTTGTGCTCAGGTATACGGTCTGCCTGTCTGCAAACATGTCTGCAGCCTGACTTCCATGCACTGCGGTTCAGCAGATGAAGAATGTGCACGTGTGTATGTTTATGGCGACCCCCTGCTCTGCACCGGCACTTGCAGATGGTCATCAGCCCTTTCTATTTCAGTCCCCGGCATGTGAGGGTAACATGGTAAGCGGAGATCGTAGCGGTGTCCGTATCTGTCAAAAGTCTTGTCACTGAGTGAATACAGCTTTTCTGCTATGTCATTGCGTACAACCAGGGCAAAGATCTTGGCTATGTAGCGATGCTTAGCAAAGAGCAGGTAGAGCTTTTTCCTCCTCCATGCCACATACCGGCAGGGCTTATCAGCACGCAGCGTCACCTGAGGAGAATAAACCACAAAACAAGTTCAAACTTAGATAAACTTTGTTTAACCTCAATACAAATTTTTTTGTTGTTTTTCTGCTTGATAAAGAAAAAGCTGTTGTGACAAAGAAAGAAATGTACCATCACAAGTCTTTGGAATTAAATTGTAACAAATAAATGTACAAATTTACAGAAAAGTCCAAAACGTATGCTTGTGCTTGTTAGTGGTGAGCAGCAGATCAAACAAGAACCATAAAAGGCGTTAAGAACACATTCAGGCCTGTGAGACTCATTTAGACACTGAGCCTGTGCTACATGCAGACATTTCTGCATCGCTGCCATTCAAAGACATTATGTATATAGTTTACGTGATATTCAATACTGAACTCTACATTTTGTTTTTCAAGGAAGCAATTTTTTATTCAGTGTAAAAGCCACATTTTTTTTACATTTATTACTAGTAAGGAGAACACACATGAGGTTTACAGCCCTCCACAATGGAAAATGGCTAAAAATAAAAACGGCAGGGCTGAAGATTTGATTCCCACATATGAAATTATTTCGCTGGCTGGATATAATTGCATCGGTAAGCTGTAAGTTTGACACCCCCGGCCCGGCTTAGAGTGATCAAAATGCTAGATTTGTTACAACAATTCAACTCCTGGCTTACTGTGTTGTCAAGCTACTTCTATAAAAGTGAATAAACTGTTGAACAAGAATTTATCATGGCGTTTAAATAGACATCACAACGGAACAAAAGCAATAGTTTGTGATCAATTTTATTTGACTTTCTCTGTGTGCTTGTGTGTATGAAGTTTCAAAGGCCACCAGCACAGAATTTTCAAGAAAGTTATTTCTCCACTGCACGCACGCACGCACACACACACACACACACACACACACACACACACACACACACACACACACACACACACACAATGGGCTGCTATTGTTTTACACCACAGCAGGTAATGTTGGAGACTGTCAAGCTTCGAAGCAGCTACAGAATAAATGAATGAGTGGATGATATGTAGCTAAAGCAGGACAATGGTGATTATACTGTGCCGGTGAATAAGAACATAATAAATACTGTATGAAATAAATTTGCAAAACAGCCCTCTCTCTCTCTCCTAAAAAGTCCTCTTGTAGAATCACAATACTAGCCATGTTAGTGCAATCTAGAAACTTCAGTATAAACATCCGTATTTTATGTTTTGCTGGCTTTTTTGTTTGTTTACTCTAAGCTTGGCAAAAGTTAAGCAACCATATCCGACAGTTGGCTAACTTTTCTCCGTGGGGGGGGGGCTCCGGGAGTATGGGGTGTTTGGCCCATTGCTACAGGCTATTCAATCCTTATACAACCATTGCAAGAGCTTGGTCCCCATAGCTGGCAATAAGTCAGACTCGTTCCTGGTGGGTGATGGGCTCCGCCAGGGCTGCCCTCTGTCACAGATTCTGTTCATAAATTTTACGGACAGAATTTGTAGGCGTAGCCAAGTGGCGGAAGGCTTTCACCTGGGTGTTCTCAGGATCTCATCTCTGCTATCTGTGGATGTTTTGGTTCTGTTGGCTTCATCAGGTGATGGCCTCCAGCTCGCACTGGAACAGTTAGCAGCCAAATGTGAAGCGGTGGGAATGAGAATCAGCACTTCTAAATCTGAGGCCATGGTCCTCTGCTGGAAAAGGGTGGAGTGCCCACTCCCAGTCAGGGACGAGTTCCTGCCCCAAGTGGAAGAGTTTAAGTATCTCAGGGTCGTGTTCACGAGTGATGAGAAAAGGGAGCCGGAGATCGACAGATGGTGCAGTGGCTGCAGTGATGCAGACGCTGTACCGGTCCGTCGTGGTGAAGAGAGTTGAGCGTAAAAGCGAAGCTCTCAATTTACCGGTCGATCTATGCCCCTACCCTCACCTATGGTCACGAGCTGTGGGTAGTGACCGGCAGAAATGAGCTTCCTCCGAAGAGTGGCTGGCCTCTCCCTTAGAGAGCTAGTGTGAGGAGTTCAGCCATCTGGGAGGGATGGCGGCCCGGAGAAGGCCCGGGGCAGACCCAGGACACGCTGGAGAGATTATATCTCTCAGGAGGTGGCTGGGGACAGGGAGGTCTGGGCTTCTCTGCTTAGGCTGCTGCTGGAGCCGGATAAGCCGAAGAAGATGGATGGATGAATTTGACTCCGATTCACAAGGTCCCAATTTGATTCGATTCAATTTTTACTCAGGCAGTCAGAAACATAATTCTTTTATCATTTATCAGTACATGTGCATATTTTTATATCTACGTATAAAAACAAAGCTGACACTGGTGAGACTTCATCAGAGGTGCCTTAGTGTCAAAGTAACTGAGAATAAAACACAGAAAAACGTGAAGGAGAATTTCCCGGCCTGGCTTTTTATAGCAGATAACCTTAAAAATATTCTGCAGTAGATAAAAGAAGCTTTATTAGAGACACAGCCAAGCGTTATGCAATTTGGCATCATTTTAAAAAGTTAACATTTCTTCTGTATTGAACAGCAGAAATGAGGCTTTCTTGTCAGAGGTCATTTTAAAAAAAAAAAAAAAAAAAAAAAACAGTGGCTGACAGCACTGTACGTAGACTGCTGCATAATAAGCAAGCAAATAATGCAGAAAACAGATTTGAGATGGGACACAGAGAGAGAGAGCTGTGCATGAAGTGTGATTTTAATCGATGTGGAAGCAAAACAGCCAAAGTCAGAGTACATTAATGAAGATATTTGTTTGTTAAGCATAGTTTGGTTTTTCTTTTGCTGCTGGTTCAGTGAATTTTGGTCAGAGTGACGAAACCTGCAGCACCAGAATCTGTGAGCTGTCGGCTTTCAGCCCCGACGGTGTGTCTGTGTAGGTGGGGTGACCCACACACGCTTTGTGTTTACATCTTATTGCAGAATCCGTTTGCCTGCTCTCATTTGCTGTTTTAGCTGTTTGGTGGTTGTTAAAATAGTTTTGTGAGATTCTGGCATTTCTGGTAAAATGCATTTATATTTAAAAATTGATTCAGGATTTAATGAATCGATATCACTTTATTAAAGCTAAAATCCATTTTAATCAGAAAATCAATTTTTTAAACCCACCCCTAGCTATAACCAAGTGGCCGGCATAGTATACAGAAACATCTGTGCCGAGTATGACCTGGAAGTCCCGAGGTCAAAATGGGAGACGCCCCCAAGGGTGGTGGAGAATGACCGAGCTAAGATCCTGTGGGACTTCCAGATGCAGACGGACAAAATGGTGGTGGCTAACCAACCGGACATAGTGGTGGTAGACAAACAGAAGAAGACGGCCGTAGTGATCGATGTAGCGATACGCCAGTTGGAGCCATCTTCCTTATGTATTCATGGACATGTGATTTGTGCATCACAGACACACACACAGACACACACACAGTATTTAATGTGTTGGATTACAACAAAATGAACCTGGAATACGCCCTCCTCCGATGGTTGCAGAGAGTCCCATTCTGGTGAATCCAGAAACTGGAAAGGGTAGATGTAATGCAGAAACTCTCCATTAACTGTCACACGGATTCTGTTGGACAATGGAACAAGACTTGATTTTAATAGAAGTTCACAACAGCAGACACTAAAGATAAAGTTAAGAATTATTAACTAAAACAACCTAAAACATTTTGTAATGGTAGTGTTGTACTACTACACAAGTGTGCAACATGTTTTTTTCATGAGTGTAATTTTAATCACACAGGGTGCTCAGGCAACCACATGCCCCTAGGAAATTTTAATATCAGAAATAGACATTTTTTTTTGGAATACTTGCTATGAAATTTCAATGAAAATGGTACAACTATGGACCAATCGTTTGCCACCTCCTCTACATGGATGACATCAAGCTGTATGCCAGGAGTAAACAAGATATCAATTCACTGATCCACACCACTGTTATTGAAGCCAAGAACATGGGAATGTCATTCAGACTAGAAAAGTGTAGTCAAATGGTAACAAAGAGGGAAGGTAGTAAGAACTGAGTTAAATGCACAACCAGAGGACCACATTGGAGGACAGCTACAAATACCTCAGAATCCTACAGGCAAATGGGACCATGGACTACGAAAGCTGCAACCACCAAATACCTGCAGAGAGTAAGGCAAGTCCAGAGGAGTCAGCTGGGCATGGGCGTTGATCCAAGCAATCAACACCTATGCCCTGCTGGGCATCAGATACCCTGCTGGGGTAATAGCCTGGCCACAATTGATGGTATGTTTAGTGAATACCTAAGACAACAGAAAGAAGAGGAACTATGATGGAAGGACAGGCCCTGCACGGCAAAGCTGGACTGAAAGACAGCACAGCGGCACTAATTATGGCAGCACAGAAACAAGCTCTGAGTACACCATAACCAAGTGGTTGGTATATTATATAAAAATATCTGTGCCAAGTATAGCATGGAAATTCCAAGGTCAAAATGGGGTACGGCCCCTACGGTGGTTGAGAATGACCAAGCGAAGATCCTGTGGGACTTCCAGATACAGACAGATGAACAGGAAGTGATGTAGCTATATCAAGTGATAGTGGCATCAAGAAGAAAAAAGATGAGAAGCTGGAGAAATAGCAAGGCTGAGAGAGGAGCTAGAGAAGAGGTAGAAGGTGAAAGCAACAGTGGTTCCTTGTGGCAATCGGAGCACACAAACTGGGCTCCAACAGATGTGTGTTCAATTATTGTAACAACTAGCATTTATATTGTTCTTTCCTTTATTTTGACACTAAAGATTAAAATTCCTTAGACATTTTCCACCTTACACCCATTCCTATTTCCCCCTGGTCCGATGATTGTCCTGCTGTCTGTGCTGTTTTGCTCTTATGTCCTTATTGTGGAGATGTCTTGTTCACTTGTTATCCTGTTTTTCATAAATAAAAGAAAGAAAATGTAAAATTCTGATAATTCCCCAGCAAGTTCTGAATTGACCTTTTCCCTCTCCGATTTCTAAACTTAGCACAAAACGTAAGGAAATTTGTATTTGGTATTTCTTTGTTGTAATAATGCTTCTCAGTAATACATCTTATACTCTTTATTTCCCCTTAAATTATGCCATATTTGTAATGAAAATGCATCTTTGGGTTGAGCAGCAGAAAAAAAAAGTGAAATCACAGTTTGACCTTCTGGTAAGGATGGGAAGTTCAAAACCGACATTTCGACACTGTGTCGAGCTTCCCGAGTGCAGATGTTTCAAAACACGGCTCTGAAACGTGGTTAAAAACACCCAGATCACGTGACCACGACTAAATGAGGCTTTGGTGCCCCAGTTTTGACAGGTGGTGTACCTGCTGCAGAGTGGCGCACTGAGCTGTAAAATCATTAAAATATCCCAATAAACCGCGTCTGCTTTCAGCGAGAAAAGGAAACGGGCAACAGTCAATTTTTAGCTCCGGCTCATATTCATATACACATTCTATATATATATATATATATATATATATATATATATATATATATATATATATATATATATATATATATCTCTTATTCTATTTCTTAACAATTTTCACGACAGATTAGATTTTTCCTTTCCTTTTTCCCCCCCACCGACACGTTTTGTGAATAACTCAAAATCAACATTTTGACTATTACACCGCGCTATAAACTCACAAATTCCCTGCGGCATATATAGATAAGAAGTCACTTGCATGCAGGCAGCTTAAAATAATAGTGACCTGGAGCATACAGCCCCCTTCCTGATTTCCTATTTTTTGTATGTTTGGCTCTGTGTGAAAAAGTACTCACAAATCTAAAAACTGGTTGGGCCACCCTTAGCAGCAACAACTGCTCTCAAGCGTTGGCGATAACTGGCAATGAGTCTTTTACTGGAGGCTTTTCAAGCATAAAAGGCCTTTTAAATGTCACAGTATCTCAGATTCAATTTCAGTTCTATTTATATAGCGCCAAATCACAACAACAGTCACCTCAAGGCGCTTTATACTGTAAGGTAGACCCTACAATAATAGATACAGAGAAAAACCCAACAATCATATGACCCCCTATTGAGCAAGCACTTTGGCGACAGTGGGAAGGAAAAACTCCCTTTTAACAGGAAGAAACCTCCGGCAGAACCAGGCTCAGGGAGGGGCGGGGCCATCTGCTGTGATTGGTTGGGGTGAGAGAAGGAAGACAGGATAAAGACATGTTGTGGAAGAGAGACAGAGATTAATAACAGGTCAGGACTTTGACTAGTCCACTCCAAAGTCTTCATCTTCTTTTTCTTAAGCCAGAGGTGGACTTGCTGTTGTGTTTTGGATCATTTTCCTGCTGCAGAACCCAAGTGTGCTTCAGCTTGAGATCACAAACCGGACATTCTCCTTCGGGATATTTTGGCAGACAGAAAAATTCATGGTTCCAAGTCTTCCAGGTCCTGAGGCAGCAAAACAGCCCCAGATCATCACACTGCCACCACCATATTTTACTGTTGGTTAATTTCATAATGGTGTTTTTTTAGTTTAAGATCTGGTAACTACAAAGCCCACATTATATAATTTGCATCACTTCAAACCATTCAGTAACTGAGGACTGTTCCTCTTCTGAAAAGCTGTGTTAGTTTTACGGCAGATGTAACGGTACTCAAACACACCAAATAGTTGAATCAGTCCACAGAATACTTTCACAGATGTCTTGGGGGTCATCAAGATGTTTGTTTTGGCAAATGTGAGACAAGCCTTTGTGTTCTTTTCGGTCAGCAATGGTTTTCTTTTGGTGAACTCTCCCATGGATCCCATTTTTGCCCAGTCTCTAAATCATTAACTGAGAAATGTGAAGCCTGTGGTTCTTTAATGCTGTTCTGGGTTCTTCTGTGACCTCCTGGATGAGTCTTCAACATGCTCCTCGAGTAATTTTGGGAAAGCTGGTCCCTCCTGGGAAGGTTAATCACTGTTCCATGTTTTCTCCATTTGTGTATAATCTTTTCAGCCTTTACTCCCCACGGACATGTGGCTATGAAAAGCATGTTTAAATCTAGGCTCTTGAAAGCTATACTAATTTACCATGTGCTCATTTTACTTGCACTAATTTAGACACATGGAGCTGTTGTGGTTAAAGCCTGGCCAAACAAACAAACAAACAAAACGTTGTGGTCAAAGCTGCAAAGATTCCTCAGGTAAAGAGTGAACTAGAAATACAGATTACAAAAATGAAGCCTTTTAGCTCATGAGCCAATCTTGATCCCAGTTAACCCTGACCCAGTTAAACATTTGGAGTCTGTCAGTAAGACTTTTACATGACAAAGAGTATCTAGAAAACACACCCTTTGTTTTAATATCAATAAGGACATGTCTGTGTTTAACTCTATGTTGGGGTGTACCATGTTTGACACTGAGCTGTTCAAGCGTGTGTGTGCAATCACCTTCCGGCGAGCAGCACTGACAGCTTGTCAATAGCGGTTTTTCCTTCTACGGCGAAGCAGTGGTCCTTCTCTAAAGTTTGCACTTCCCCGTCACAGCAGGCCACTATCTTCCCAAAATGGGACAATGATACTCCGAGTCTTTTAAACATGCAGCTATACAGCTCCTGGAAGTCCTTGTCAAACGAAAAGCTCCTCAGCCTGTATGACATATGCAGGACTTGTACCAGACACACCGCGAAGATCACGAAACTCCACAGAAAAGAGTCCGTGGTGCAGGAGTCCGACCACGACCAGAGAGTGGAGCAGAAGAAGCCCAGAGTGAGAAAGGTGAACAGGTAGAAGTGTCCGTAAAAGCCACTGCCCCCCATGAACCCAAGGAACAGAAAGATGTTGGCGAGATGGAACACCGATCCTTCCGCACCCTCTTTCCACTCTTTGCACACCGGGTAGGCAGGCACCTCCGGCGCCACCGTGAAATTCATGGTTTCGAAGTCGGGCGGCTCCATAATGTATAAAGCGAATCAACCAGCAGCACATTCACCACAGCCAGCCTCGCTCCGTGTCACCAGAGCGGGCAGAAAAACGCTGACACCTCGGCCCATCACTTATAGGTGGAACGCAGAAACAGCCAATCAAATCGCAGCGTTATATCCAATGAAAAAAGACGGAGTTTTTACGGAACCGTCAGAGCGCGGGTTCGAGTCCAGGTGCGGACAAAGCTCGTGTCACATTATTAAAGGATAAAGACCAGTTGGTACTTACTGTAGATAACAGTTGCTTTGTGATTTTGTTTGATTATCCTGTTTATTTGTAAATTATTATTATACAGTGTTACAGCCCGTAATGCAGAATAAACTCTGCCATTACATTTTTGAGATGATACACACCACACACCTAATTATAGGTTATGTGTTTGCTGTTTTTATGTTAAAACAGGTTTCCAGGGCTGGTTCAGTCCTGTTTTAGCTATTTTTCAAAAGATAGTTTTAGTTTATTTTAGTTTTTGTGAGTCTGGAATGTCAACAATCACATACACATCCCAGTTTTAATGCAAAGTCACACACAAAAAGCTGTAATACAGATATATTCTGATGATATAGAAAATTAAGCTTATACATTAGTGCAATTAGGACAGTCTTTAGAAACCCATTTGAAGGCTTCCTCGCTCTTCCGCTGCTAGTTTGTGTCTTTCAGACACTGTGTCATGCAACCCACCTCCTCCTCAGTCTCCTAACTCCTTTCACTGCTGGGATTCTTTCTTCTATGATGGATCATTAAAGTTAATTGCCAGATGGCTTACTTTATTTTTGTCTTTAATAAATCATGTTCAGTGTTTCCACACAATCTCTCCTTATTGAATTATTTTGTAGATAATCTAATTAAGTGTAGAAAAAATATCACTGAACAGAGGGTAAAAAAAAGTAGGTGATAAGAATTCAATTTTAATTACAAACCTACATTCACTGACAAAAATCAAAGCATGAAAACAGTTATTAACAAGGAAAAACTAAGAAAAAACACCTTTAATCACTGCTTGACACCTGAGGCATCACTTTGAAATAACAAACAGAACACACACGCAGACACACACCAAGGCTGTGACGTGACACTGAGGAGATAAAACTGCTTAAAAACTGGGGTTTGTAAATTATTCAAACAGCTTCATGAATCTGTTAATCTGATCTGACTGACACCAACAAGACATTTAATACATTTTACAACTAAGAGGTTTTACAGAAATACTAACAATAATAATTATTATAATATTAATAGTAATTAAAAACAAGCAGTTTTACTTATGATAACTGAATTAAATAAGAACGGAAGACAGTGTTTTGCACCAGGAAGCTTCTCTGTATAGAGAGTGGACTTTAGAAGGGGCAAGATCCTGACCTCTGACCTCTGACCTCTGAGCTGTTTCTGATGTGTTCACCTGAGTGTGAATGTTAGATATAAAACATTACAAACACACACAGGCTGTATAGAGTGCTCAGAGTGCTGGAGTAGAGCAGCAAGGCACTTTATAAGAACTAGTCCATTTACCACATGGCATCATTCTGCAGAAGACACAGGAAAGATTACTCTGCCTGCACCTCCTCCTTCTCTCAGGTGTCCCCTCCAGTCTGATGGCTCTGCTCACTCACAGGTGCAGACCTGTCTTTAATCGCTCTATCTTCAACAGGAGGGATCAGAGCGGTCCATGGGTATGACAAACAATGAAAAACAAACCTTTTTGACACAAAAACAGAAAATTTAAGGGAACAGTGACGTCACCTCTGATAGCTTGATTAAGCTATTAAAAGAACTCTTTGAAAATGCTGTTGCACAGTGTAGTTGGGGTTAAACAGAGAGAGAAGCAGGAGAAAGGTTAGCAGGCAGAAGTGATTAATGAGATTAATGATCCAGTGTCCAGCTGACGCAGTGAAAGCTAATAAAGCCAGCTGTACCATCACACCACAGCCCTGCTGTTAATTATCAACATGTCACCATCGTCCATGACTCGTGTCAGGACAGAGTGTCAGAGACTCACTGCAGAGATACTTAGGTTACTGTTATCATAAGATTTGTTCTCGAGGTCTGATTAATACAATAAATATTCAAGTACAGTTAGAATAATTTGTCTTATTTAGATTAATAAGTAATAAGATAATTTGATTTTTTTAATTGAATGAGGTTAGATTTAATCAATCTGACATTTAATTATCATTTTTATTTTCTTTTGCTTCAATTTTCTTCATTCATTCATTTTTATTTATTTATTTATTTTACAGTTTTACAGATTTACAGTTCTTCAGTCCATAGGATACATGTGAGGATAACGACTGCATTATGATTATTTCTTTAACCCAGGCACAATCAAGATGTTTTTAAAAAGCCAAATTCTACCAGTGCTAAATAAAGATATTAAGTTTAGCATAATTTGATAGAACAGTGCATGTGGAGAGAGGAGAAAATCTAACTGTAAGCATTTTCTGTGTCTTTGCATCAACAAACTGTAACAGGACCCGGCACGACCCAGAAATGGCTGCTTGCAGAACTTTTGTTTTTATTGTGCACTTTTCTCCCTTTCAACTCTGCTTCTGTCAGCTGCTCTGATTGGCTGCTTCCCTCCCCCTGCCCCGGTGGCTGCTGAAATAGATGATGCTCGCCGGCTGGAACAACCAGCCTCTCCTGATGTCACACCCTGAACCTGCTGCTCCACCTCTTCCCTGAAGCCAAACAAGAATAATACCTATCAAAGGTCTGGGCTGTGATTCAGAACCAGACAAATCTAAATTATAACCTCTTCTACCCAGTTCTCATTAGAAATGCTTGCCCCCTGTAATGACTACAAGGTCATTAAGATAAGATGGGGCCTGATTATTTAAGACCTTGTATGTGAGGAGCAGGATTTTGAATTCAATTCTGGATTTATGCACTACGCTCTCTCCTCTGTCCCTTTGTTTCAGTGTTTGTTTTCCTGTCTGTGTTTGTAAGTCGTTTATGTCCTTTTCCTGGATGTATCTTTTTTTAAGATGCTGTCCTGTTTTTCTCAGAAATAAACTTTAAAAAGAGTCACTGCTGAAATCTCAATTGATAAACTACACAGAGTGAAGACCAACTTGAATTTCTTTTTTCGCAATTAAGTTTTTAAGGACAAATTGTCATCGTCCCGCCGTCCTTGCTGTCCTGATCTGTCAGTTTCTGCCTCTCTTGCCTACTCATACTCTTTTCCTCAGTCCTCTGTTTCATGTGTTAATATGTGTGTATGTTTGTTTCTGAGTGTGCTGGTTTTTGTGCAGCAGCAGGACTCAGTGGAATTTTCCCACCTTTCTGCTCCGCACACCTGCTGGAAATCACAAGCCTACCTGTGATGACCCTGTTAAGAGCCACTACTCAAGAGTGGCTGATCAGATTGTTGAATGACTACAGTCACAGTCTCTGGTGACTGAGATTCCTTTTGCTACGTGTTATGAAACTTGTTATCAAACAATTTCTTCTGTACAGAAGAAATAGCAGGTATCTGTGGATCAGAGGTGAATGTGTTGAGCAATTGTAAATACCAAGTGAGCTGAAGTGCAGCACAGCCTCTGGAAGGAGAATCTCTGGCATCTGGGATCAGGATTCATCATTACTGTAGATTTACATTTTTGGAGACTGCTGTTATCACTTATCGGTGTAAATTAAATTCACTGTTTTGAAGGAGTTCTGCACTCGAGTCCTACTTTGTCTTACAGCAAACTGACACAAATAATTGGGTTTAAAAAACTCAACAGGAAGAAACCTGTGACAGAACCAGGCTCAGGAAGGGGCGGCCATCTGCTGCGACCGGTTGGGGGGGGGTTGATGTTAAGTTTCTTCAGTATTTGAAGAAAAGTGAAACAGCCTTAAAGAAAAAGTTTTTGATCCTTTTCCCTAATGAAATCCGACCTTTAGGAGGCTCTGTACTGACTGTTCCTTCTCCGCTGTCTCAATAGGTCTGCTCAGTCACTAACGTTGCCGTCACTGTCATTTTAGACTCCAAGAGCAACAGGATGGACTCTTCTTGAGCTCCTGTGCAGAGCTGATTATTAAAAATGACATGATTAAGAGTCATGCCATCTTGCTTATCCCAGCTACCACAGGGCAAGAGGTACTCCAGTTTCGAAGGGTAAAATTATAATGTTTTACTAGTTTGAATATGAATACTTCTTCCTAAACTTGCTGGCGAATACTCCACCCTCTAACCCTCCAAATATGGTCACTTCTGGTCTGACAATGTCAATTCAGTTCAATTCAATTCAATTCAGTTTTATTTATACAGCACCAAATCACAACAACAGTCGCCTCGAGGCGCTTTATATTGTAAGGTAGACCCTACAATAATAGATACAGAGAAAACCCCAACAATCATATGACCCCCTATGAGCAAGCACTTTGGCGACAGTGGGAAGGAAAAACTCCCTTTTAACAGGAAGAAACCTCCGGCAGAACCAGGCTCAGGGAGGGGCGGGGCCATCTGCTGTGATTGGTTGGGGTGAGAGAAGGAAGACAGGATAAAGACATGCTGTGGAAGAGAGACAGATGCCGTTTCTCAATTCTCAAGTACGTGAGTACGTACTCGCTCGCCGAGAACGCGAGTACGTACTCGCGTACTTGAGAATTGAGAAATGGCCTTTGTCTGAGTTTCGGACGAAATGCATTCTGGGATATTTAGCTGTACCAAGTCCACACAAGTCACCACCGATGCATGCTCGATAAAACGGGCGGAGCGAGAACACATCCGGGACTTTTTCGCGTTCTCGGTTTGATGCGTACTTCGAATTGGAACAGTACTTGGTCTCCGACTGATGACGTATCACGAGTACACGAGAACGCAAGTACGCACAAGTACGCATATTGAGAAAGGCCCAGAGATTGGAAGAAGAAACACCCAGTGCATCATGGGAATCCCCCAGCAGCCTACACCTATTGCAGCATAACTAAGGGAGGATTCAGGGTCACCTGGTCCAGCCCTAACTATATGCTTTAGCAAAAAGGAAAGTTTGAAGCCTAATCTTGAAAGTAGAGATGATATTGTGGGAGAAAAGCCTACACCTCTAAGGCACAAAATAAGGAGAAAGTCTAAGTACAGAAAATGGAATAATAGTGTCTGAGTTCCAACAAAGAAGCCAGTAAAGGTGCAGCTTTGCACAGGGGTGATATGTATTTATAATAGAAATAAATAAAAAGCAACATTTAGGCTTTAAAGTGCTGAATATCATTTTCCCTGAGACACTCACTGTGGCTCAGGGGAAAAAAAGGTTTAAAAAGCCCAACAGATTATAAGAAAAAGAAGACAACAGAAGGAAAAGGCCATATATCCTGGGACCACATGGCCGTTAGCTTACCCTTATGCTCAAACGTGGTAATGGTTATGGACAAACTGTGGTTTGTTATGACCCTGGCCATAGTCAGTGTGGCTTAATGATTTTTCTTTGCATACACAGTATGCACAGTCAAGTATTTGACCAGGCCATGAAGTCCAAAGAACTGTCTGACCTCCCTGACAGGACTGTATCAGAGTGTCAAGTGAGGAAAGGGTAAAGAAAGATTTCTTACAGCACTGAAGTTCACAGTGAGCAGAGTGGCCTCAGTCATCTGTAAATAGAAGTCTGCAACCACCAAATACTTATGTTCATGTAATATTTTTCTTTTTGCTATTTTTTAACACATTTCCAATAATTTGAAGCAAACTTTTTCACTTTGTCATTAAGATGTAGAAATTTGATGTGAAATTTTATTTAATTCATTTTGGAATAAGGCTGTAACTCTGCCATCATTAGTCTGCTTTTAGGCCAGATACAGATCCTACACTCCGATCCAGCTTGTTTTCACTGACCCCTAATAAAACTCAAACATCTCGAGTTTTTATGGAAAAATAAGCATCACAAACAAACTTTGAAAACTTAAAAAAGCCCAAACATAATGGCGGTCTAGAACTACTAATCTTTCATCACTACTTCTTATCCAAAAGATTATTCTATGTTTTAAAATCCAGCTCATTACACATTCCATGGGTGACTCTAGAACAAGCCCTGTGGAAAAGTAAAAATCCCATAATTGATTTAAAAGCCTTAAACACTTCTCTGACATCCTGCTGGAATTTTAAAAAAATAACCAAATCTTGTTTTTCCTCGTGTAAAACCATTTGGAACAATCCATATATGTGTAAGAAATATTTAAAAAATACTTAATTTTACAAACATGTCATTCATAAATGAAACTTTATTTCATTTCAGGAACTCGTATCACAATATGGAATTAGCAATAGTTATTTTTTTGAATATCAGCAACTGAAATCCATCATACAGGAATGATTTAATCCCAATCAGCTGAACTTAGAAATACCTACATGGTAACAGAATTACCATGGTAACAGAATTACCATGGTAACAGAACTTCTGTAGCACCAAATTGTTATTAAAAAATGTATAAATTATTGTTAAAAGTGAATGATTCAATTCCCATCCAAACCACAAAGTGGGAGCTAGATCTTCCATCAATCCAGATGAAAACTACTCAACACAAATATGCTTAAACAGCCCCAACTTACACCTTATAATAGAACACAGTATACAGGACAAAGGATATTTGAAGTGGGCCTTAGAGAATCAAAAGGCCCACTGCACAGGTAACTCAGCTGAGAATTATATTCATGCAATGTAGTCTTGCATGCCTGCTCAGAGGTTCTAGCAGAGGATCTATGCGTGTGGTCTAGTTGCCATATACCAACCTCACTCAAGCTGAGCATCTTAGGTGACCTAAGTGAATTAAGTATAGAAGTAAATACATCACATATAATCCTTACAACCTTATGCATTGCTAAGAAAACTATCTTCATGAATTGGAAATCAATAAACAATTGATTAGTCAATATAGAAATTTACTTCTAGATCACATATGTTTGGTGAGAAAGTCTGCTTTCTCAAAAAAAAGTTAGATGAATTTGTTTCTCTCTGGTTTCTCTGGATCAATTCCATTACTTAGTAGGGGGCGGTCGGCTGTAGTTTCGTCTTCCTGTGTCCCTTGCAGGTGGCTGTAGGTGTCTGGCAGCTTCCTGGGGGCTGGAGGGCTGCAGCTGCTGTTATGGAGAATCTGTGTGTCTGCCACAGTTGTTGGTGGTAGTGGGCTGGGTAGGGTGCTGCCCTGCAGTCTTGGGATATGGGGCCTGGGGGCTCCAGTGTTGTCCATTTTCTGGTTGAGTCCCTGATTGTGTGGAAATGGTCTGTGCCCCCTTGGTCACTGCACGAGGTTGGCTTGGTAGGTCCATGTGTGCTCTGTGGCAGACCAGACATCAGTGTTGGCTGTGGGGCTCTTGAGTAGTCATAGGCCCTTTTGGCTTGGCTGTGCGTTTCCTAACTTTTTAATTACACTATAGTCATTAAAACGATCAATGCATCCATCCATCTGTAGCAGGGCGTGGTCGGCGGCACGGCTGCGGGGGATGCGGACACACCTGAGCTCATCACGCCTCCCCTGCATATCAGAGTGAGCCGGTCCTGAAGTGTTGTTGTTGATGTGCGCGGCTGGTGGCTGAAAAGCTGCAGCCAGGAGTGTAAAGTTGCAACAACTGGAAGAAAAGTGTTTAAAAGCGTAAAAATGTGGAAGGTCCGTCATTTATGCCACACCATCTTCTTCCGCTTCTCCGGGGCTGTGGTAGGACTATCTCAACATTTTTCACTTTGAACTGCACTGTTTCCCAGTAGGTTCAGTGTAATAAAGCTATTACATAAGCTAAGAAAATAATGACATATGTCACGTCCAGATTTCTGTACAAATGAGGTCAATTCAGAATTTGTGTTTTGGAGCAAAGATTCATTCTTAGTTTGAGCTGAGTACCTGACCGTCTATGTCAATAATACGTTCCTCAGTTCTCCAGACTGGTGTAATGTTCTTATTCCTCTATGAATAAAACATCAAGAATTGCTCCTTGTGCTAGCTTCAGCTAGCTGTTTATTGTTTTCTTGCGATCACTTTCTTCTTCTATTCTATATATCTTATTGATTCTAGAGCGCCCCCTGTTTTCAGTTCAGTTCAGTTTAGTTCAGTTTTCAGTTTTATTTGTCATATGCAAGTTAGCACAGAGTCAACATTGTAATGAAATGTGTTTGACGAGCAGCAGTCACTCAGCAGCATGGTACAGTAGAAGAAAATATAATAAAATAAAATAATAAAAAAATAAATAGAAAAATAGTAAAGAGTAAAGATGACTAAATATATATGTATCTATAAATATAAATATATGTACACTAGTGATTAAATAAGAAAATCTTGAGAAGAAATATGACGGGGGGGGGGGGGGGCAGATGGGATATTGCACAGGAATGAGCAGCAGAAAATTACAGTATTGCACTTTTAAATATAAATATCAATAACAATAAAGTGGAGTGACCAGTGCAGATTAATCAGAGTACTTGTGAAGCTGCAGGGTAGCTTCTGAGTCCTGTGTTGTGTGTTTAAGTGTTGTGGTTGAGGTGTCATATGGCTTGGTGGTAAAAACTGTTTTTAAGTCTTGTAGTGCGAGCAGACAGACTCCTGTAACGTCTGCCAGATGGTAACAAGGAGAAGAGCTGATGTGCTGGGTGGCTGTGGTCCTTGATGATGCTGTGTGCTTTACGGAGGCATCGCTGGTGATAAATGTCCTGAATGGCAGGAAGCCTCATGCCAGTGATGTGCTCTGCTGCCTTCACCACCCTCTGTAGTGATTTACGGCTGCTGGCAGAGCAGCTTCCGTACCAAACTGTAATGCAGCTCGTCAGCAAGCTCTCGATTGCACACCTGTAGAAATTTGAGGTGATGTTGGCGTTCATGCCAAACTTCCTCAGCCTCCTCAGGAAGTAAAGCCGCTGGCGAGCTTTCCTGATTGCAGTGTCTGTGTGAAGGGTCCAGGAGAAGTCCTCGGTGATGTTGACTCCAAGGAATTTGAAGCTGCTGACCCTTTCAACCTTGACACCATTGATGTGGATGGGCTGGTGTTCCCTGGCTGGTCTTTTCCAGTAGTCCACTATCATTTCTCTGGTTTTGCTGATGTTGAGAGTCAGGTTATTTTCCAGACACCACTCGTACAGCGCCATCACCTCCTCTCTGTAGGTCGTCTCATCATTGTCTGTGATGAGGCCTATGATGGTTGTGTCATCCGCAAACTTGATGATGATGTTGGACTCATGTTTAGCAACACAATCGTGTGTGAACAGTGAATATAGGAGGGGGCTAAGCACACAACCCTGTGGCGTACCTGTGTTTAGGATGAGTGATGAGGAGGTGTGCTTACCAACTCTCACCACCTGGGGCCTGTTTGTGAGGAAGTTTAGAATCCATCTGCAGATCGGTGTTCCCAGCCCAAGGTCGACGAGCTTCGTGGCAAGTTTTGAGGGGATGATGGTGTTAAATGCCGAGCTGTAGTCGATGAAGAACAGGAGACCACTGATTTTTTGGGAACGGGAATGATGGTGGATGCTTTGAGGGACGTGGGGACCACTGACTGCCTCAGGGAGAGGTTGAAGATGTTGGTGAACACCTCTGCCAGCTCGTCTGCACACACTCTGAGTAGCCGGCCTGGGATGCCGTCCGGTCCTGGAGCTTTGTGAGGATTGACCTTTTTAAAGGTCCATCTCACAGCTTCTGTTTTCAGAGTTAAAGTTGCAGCCTCACTGTCCTCCTGAAGGTAGAGGATCTGCTCTCTGTTGTCTGCGTCAAAACAAGCATAGAAGTTGTTAAGCTCGTCTGCGAGAGATGCAGTGGGCTGAACACTGACTGTGTTGACCTTCTTGTAGTCAGTGATGCAGCGCAGTCCATTCCACAGTCGCCTGGTGTCAAAGCTGTAGTAGCTGGACTCCATTTTGTCCCTGTAGTCCTTTCTGGCCTTTTTTATGGACTTTCGGAGGTCATACCTGGCTGCGTTATATGCATCAGCATCCCCGGAGTTGAAGGCAGAGGCCCGTACTTTTAGCTTGGCCCGAACGTCTTTATTTACCCAGGGTTTCTGATTTGGATATATGCAGACAGTGGTTTTTGTGATGGTATCATCCATGCACTTTCCAATATATCCAATGACAGAGTCTGTGAGTCCATTGATGTTGCCATCAGCTGCATCCACAAATATCTGCCAGTCAATTGTCTCAAAGCAGTCCTGCAGGACCTCCTCAGCCTCACTGTCCCATTTGTAAATAACCCTGGAAACTGGTTTTACCTGTTTCAGTCTTTGTCTGTATGCAGGCAGCAGTAGTATGGAACAATGGTCTGCCTTACCAAAAGCTGGGCGGGGGAGGGGTTTGTAGCACTCTTTGAATGGAGTGTAACAATGGTCCAATGTTTGATCACCTCTTGTGGGGAAGGAGATGTGCTGATAGTATTTGGGGAGAACCTTCTTCATATTGGCTCTGTTGAAGTCTCCCAGCACAATAAAGACAGCTTCTGGATTTTTGTTCTCAAGTCCAGTAATGATGTCATACAGTTCGTCCATAGCCGTAGCTTTATCAGCGTGTGGGGGAATGTAAACAGCTGAGAGGAGAACTGAGCTGAACTCCCTCGGGAGGTAAAAAGGCCTGACTTTAATGGTCAGTAGCTCGAGGCTCTGAGAGCAGTAAGTTTTTAAGATACACACATCTCTAGCCCACAAAGAGTTAACCATAAAGCACACCCCTCCTCCCCTTTTCTTGCCTGAGTCCTTCGTTCGGTCTCCCCGGTAAACAGTGAATCCATCCGGCGTGATGGCGCAGTCGGGGACGCTGGGCTCCAGCCATGTCTCTGTGAAGGCCAGAACGCAGCAGTTCCTGATGTCTTGTTGGTGTTTAATCCGTGCACGCAGCTCGTCAAGTTTGTTGTCCAGAGACTGGAGATTCGCGAGCAGGATGCTGGGGAGAGGTGGCTTGCTGTTTCTCTGTCGCGTTCGGCACAAAACTCCGGCGCGTTTCCCCCTCTTTGTTTTCCCTCAACGTCGCGCAAGTAAACAAAGGATCCCAGGCAGCAGAGCGTCCACGGAGTTGAAACCCGCTGTAAAGTCCGAACTGGCTGACAAACGTAGCTCCAGAAGCGTTTGTCTGTCATACCGAGTGTATGATCGCGCTGTGCGCACAGAAATAGAAAGCAGTACAAAATAAATAATAACATTTTTGCTGAGATGACTGGGAGCTCACGTCGGTGCAGCCATCTTACGGCGCAACCGGAAGTTAAGTTAATCTACCCTGTGGGTAGTTTCCTCAATAGCAACTATCATTACAACTGGCACATGGAGAAGTATGTGAGTTATGTCCACTCCAGCTTGATCTGGTTGTAGAAGAAAAATAAAGAGTCAACTTAAGGAGCCCGTGGGAACTACAAGAAAATATAAAGAAGGACTCAAACAAATCTGTTTGAGACAAATCAGAGAACAGCATTCTGGTTGGCATGGTGATATGAATGGAAATAGTGTGGAAATGTTACTTTCAATAAATGTAATGCTTTAATTTTGTATAAATATTTTTGTTTTCAGAATTTTGCTTAGTAAATCTGTCACACAGTGGAAAATTGTGTTTTTATATTTTGTTTTGAATCAGACTGTGTATTGCTACATAGTGATTTTATTTGCATGTTTTATTGTTATAGTGCTATTGCATGATTGTTTATTGATGTTCTTATTGCATGATTTTATCCCCATATTTATACTGTGTTATGTGTCGCTGTATAGCATTCTTTTTTTATTCCACTGTGGATTGGACAGATAATTGCGTGCACCTGTGAGGTGGGGGCGTGCCCCCGAGGTGACCTATTGGCCGCCAAACGGACTTAAGGGAGATGGTGAGCGCAAAGACGGGAGAGAGACACATGAACAGCGAAGAACAGGAAACCGAACGTGGGGTGCAGACGAGCACATGTATAGAAGGACTGGCCTGCCTGTGAGGCGTCGCGAGACTTCCGGCGATCCAGTTCCGACGGACAGAATAGTAACAGCGGGAGGCGATGTGTGAAATTCACAGAAGGCAGAGGGGACGCCTCTGCCTGTATCAGGGCCGGGCTATGAGGGAAGCCGTGTGTGGACGCGGAGAGCGGCTGGACTGCACGGCCATGCGCGGCCAGGTGGGGATGGGAGCCTCCTCCCTGGCCTTCTGCTGGCGAGATTTCCCCATCCCGGAAGAGGAGCTCCCCTTCTGTCTCTTTCAGCTAAGGAACATTTGCCCGAGTGTGTGTGGTTGGACACTGGAAATAGAGGACTCTGGGGGGGGGACGTTTTATCCTATAAAAAGGACATCCATTTAGCTTTGATTTTTTTAATTGTATTTTAATCTCTGCCGGCAGGACTTTTAGCGGGTTGTGAACATTTATTTTTTATTGTATAGTGGGGATTTTAACTCCTACTTGTGATTCTGGCTGTTCTTCTTCTAAAAAATAAATGGTGTGTTTAAAGCCGGCCCAGTGTCCGTACTCCGAGCGCTGATTCACTCTCTCCCCTTATGCTTGTATGTATATAGACGTGGTGGCGAAGATTTAGGTCACCAGTTTAGCGGCTACAAATCCATCCATCCATTTTCTCCCGCTTATCGGGGGCCAGGTCGCGGGGGCAGCAGCCTAAGCAGAGAAGCCCAGACCTCCCTCTTCCCAGCCACCTCCTCCAGCTTATCCGGGGGAACACCAAGGCGTTCCCAGGCCAGGCGAGAGAGAGAATCTCTCCAGCGTCTCCTGGGTCTGCCCCAGAGGAAAACCTCACCCAGGAGGTGCACAGGAGGCATCCTTGTCAGATGCCCGAACCACCTCAAATGACTCCTTTCAATGTGGAGGAGCAGCGGCTCTACTCTGAGCCTTTCATGGATGGCCGAACTTCTCATTCTATCTCTAAGGGAGAGGCCATCCACCCTTTGGAGGAAGATGATTTCTGGCGCTTGTATCTGTGATCTCGTTCTTTCGGTCACTACCCACAGCTCGTGCCATAGGTGAGCGTAGGGATGTAGATCGACAACAGACCGGCACAGACCGGTGCACCAATCCATCTGTCGATCTCCCGCTCCCTTCTCCCGTCACTCGTGAACAAGTCCCCGAGATACTTAAACTCCTCCACTTGGGGCAGGGTCTCGTCCCTGACCTGGAGTGGGCACTCCACCCATTTTTGGCTGAGGACCATGGCCTCAGATTTGGAGGTGCTGATTCTCATTCCCACCGCTTCAGACTCGGCTGCGAACCGTTCCAAGGTGAGCTGGAGGCCATCACCCGATGAAGCCAAAGGAACCACATCATCCGCAAAAAGCAGAGATGAGATCCTGACACCATCCAAGTGAAAGCCTTCTGCCACTTGGCTGCGCCTAGAAATCCTGTCCATAAAAATTATGAACAGAATTGGTGTCAAAGGGCAGACCTGGCGGAGCCCATCACCCACCAGGAAATATACAATATGTAAATATACATGTAATTCTTATCCTCAGGAACAAAGTGAGGTCACATTAGCTGACTAATTGTGTTTATGTGTTGGTGAACTGTACCAACAGCACAGCTTTAAATAGTGTCTTATTCCAAAGAAAATGTAAAAAAGGAAGAAAATAAAATCTTATTCTAAGTACACTAGAACTGAATATACTGATAGATTTGACCTATTTAATTGAACTCTATGATATCAGGATCTCGTTTTGTTAATAAATATCAACCTTTTTATTTTGACAGTCAAATGAACATATTTCTAACATTTTGTCTGTGTGACCTGACAGAACAATAAAACACAAAGTGTGAAATAGTAAATGCCATGAAGTGCAGTGAAACCCCCCCCCCCCCATAAATAAACACAAATAAAATGAAACATACAGTGGCTGGGTGAACATAGTTGTCAAGCTGAATGCTGTTGTGAGAGAGAGACAGGATAATTACATTTTTGCAAATCATTTTGCTCACTTCAACCAAAATGATTTGTCTTTAATATTAGCTACATAGAGCTGTGAGAGATTTTTGTGGAGCAGCATAGATGTCCTCTCTGTCTGGTCAAGGTGAGCTGGACCATTTGCTGGATGGGAGAAAGTGATTGTGGCTGCTCTATCTGGGACAGCAGAGAAGGACACTGAGGAGTGAAGAGAAATGAGGTGCCAGTTTGTGACCTATTTATGGAGGATTAGAGAGTTTATGTCTTTGGGACGTACTGCGTGTGTCTGCGTACATATTTGGTAACACACATGAGGCTCATTTGCTGGTATTTATCTCCATACATATCACCAGACAGCTAACACCAGCTATTTTTAAGGCCTGGACAGTCTGTGTATGTGTGGGTGACTGTCCATGAATAGGAAAGCAGTTATCAGTCTGAGAGCTCAGATAGCCATACATGACAAAGGGACAGAATTATTGTTAGTGTGTGTGCAGAAAGAAGTTTGTGTGATTGCTACTGTCGAGGAGCAGATGTGTCCAGTCGAACACCACCTTCCCCCCAAACACAATCCCCAGAGTGGCGCAATTAATCTCTTTCTGAACATGAGCCTCCATGTTATGGCCAGTACTATTTTATTTTTAGCCATGCATAGTAGAACACATTGGGCAGGGTAGCACTTGCATTGCTCCATTCCAGAAGGTCTCAGGTTGTCACAGATGACAGTCACCATAGTATGTGGTCTAGGAGCTCTCCCCAGTGGTTTGCAGTTGTAAACTGTGATTTGCTCAGACTTCATTGTTGCATTTTGTTTAGAAAATAAAAATACATATTATATTATACTCTTGCACAAATGCCATCCACTGAACCAGGTCTAGGCACTTTTTTGGTCAGTCAAGGGGCTGGTCAGGTCGGCAAAACCAGGCATGAACCAGAAGAAGTAACCAGCCAATCCCAAGATCCACCTAATTAGTCAATTAGTCAATAAGACTCTGGAGACAATCTGAAGTAGTAGTAGTAGTAGTAGTAGTAGTAGTCCTTGGTTAAATCCAGTTTGGAGAAAAGGTGAGCAGTGTCTAGCCAATCCAGGAGCTCGTCAAACCGAGGCATTGAATAAGCACCAAGGTGTGACACTTCATTCACTATATTTACAATTGTAGTTGCAGTATTCACTTACTGTGTGTTTGCCTTCCAGGTGCCAGAGCAGCCAGCTGAGGACAATGTAAAACTGCTGGCTAAGGGTAAACATAAATTCATTAAAATTATAATTTTAATGACACAAGTTACATCAATTGGAGGTAACTAAAATTCAGTGTTGGGTAAGTTTCTTTAAATTAGTAACTTAGTTACATTACTAGTTACTTCTCTAAAAAAGTAACTCAGTTACTTCAAGTTACTCGTTACTTTCAAAGTAACTAGTTACTAGGGAAAGTAACTTTGGTTTTACTCAGAATTCTCTTGTTAATGTGTTGCTTCCATAACTGGATACCCAGCAAGACTGCCAGTCTTCTAGCTTGCTTACTTGCCACAAGTGCACTGTGCCACCTACCAATAGAAAGGAAAAAATAATGCGCACATTTCCACGAGAGAAATCCCACGCCTGGACCGTCGTTGACCGCCGCCATGATTCTAGCCTGCTTTTTACATCCAACACAAAAACTGCAGTCGTGGTGCTTTTGATTGTACTCAGAACTTGGAAATTCTGCCTTCTGAATAGGAAGATGTAGGTAACACCAGACTGCAGATGAGCTGCATACAGAGCTGGACTGGGACAAAAAAATCGTCCCAGGCATTTTGACTAGAGACCGGCCCACCATTATAGGAAAAATCATAAAGCCTTTGAAAGAAAATAAACACTGTTGTGACAGTGATGTACACTGTTCTGATGGTATATATGTATCAATCTATCAATTGTTTGTTGTAAGACTCAGATAATTATTTTTTTTTAAAGCGAGACATTTTAAATGAGAATAATAAAGAAAAGTATTTCCTTGTCCCCCCCTTTCCCTGTTAATGCCCTACCTGGCCCCCTGGCATCACTTTGCTAGACCCGCCCCTGCACAGTTACCAGCTGTCAGCTACTTAGAAAAGGATCCTGGTGTTATTTGTCTCTCAGAAACAGTTCATAACTTCCCTTCAACTCATTCATGTCACCTAAAAGGTAAACCTGTTTCTCCATCACCTGTTCAGCTCTGATGATTCAGTAAGGACATCTCCTGGTTTCATCTGCATGTTTCCCTCTCACCAGATATCCAAACCGATATCATGACCAGCAGCTTTACAGCTGTGGCTCCAGCAAACATCAGCTGATACTAGAAATTAATATTAAATAAATTCTAACAACAGCTGATCAAGCTTAAACGTGCTGCTGTTGTTTAACGCGACATCCGCTGGTTTCCTCTTTCTGGCGCAAAGTGGGCGATAAATAAACAAGAGAGAAAAGCCGATCAGCTGATCATTGATCAGTTTCGTGATTGAAGTAGAAACAGGAGAGGAGAGAATGAGAGAAGAAGAGGCAGCTGTGCAGCTCCAGCTTTGTGTCTTTTTCATTGTAGCTGAAGTCCGGGACAAACTGTTCCTTTTCACCTCAGTACGAAACGCGTAATATTTTCTCTGAATACCAGACGATTCTGTTTTTTAGGGGACGGTTGGCAACTCTAATAATTAACCGTATGAACAAAATAAAGTTCAACATCAGTAACATAGCACCCACACAGCTGTATAGAAACTCCGTCATGCTAGCTAGCACGCAGTACGAAAAAGTCAGCATACCGAAAATAAACTCCACCTAAACTTGGTTTATATCTGACTGATAGACTGCAGGTCATAACTTCTTACCTGAAGTTCAGTTCACCTGACACGCGGACCGGCGGCCGCTTCGAGTCTCTCCTCTTGCCTCCCTTTTCCTTCATCCACCTGCTGGCCTCCACCACTTGCTAATGTTACTGAATCTGTGGAAGCGCCGCGATATCCACCACACGAAGTAACGAGTAACGAGCCTATCTAAATCCCAGTAACGAGTAACGCGTTCCTGGTTTTGGCATAATAACTAGTTACCGTGCTCGTTACCACAATAATAACGTAGTTACTGTAACGCGTTACTTAATAACGCGTTAGTCCCAACACTGCTAAAATTACTATTGAATCAGTGTGTAACTTTGCTAAAACAATGTCAGACTTGTGGTGTTCTTTTTTACCGAGAGAAGTTCAGGAGACAATCTAGCAGTTCACACTGTTTTATCATCAGGCAGTTAAAGATTCAGCTTGCACAGCTGTTGGTCTTCTCTATGTCAGGCCGTCTGCTCACAGAGAAGTGAAGTACAATTCATAATTCAAAGCATATATTAGACACATGAAAACAGGAAACATTTGTGATTGGCTGTTGATGTGGAGATTCCCTGTTTTAGACTCAATGCTCCCTGATTTTTTCTCCTCGTAGTCCTTCCACATGGCAACTGTCTTTGACCTCAAGTCAGGGATCTTCTCATGTGTGAGAAAACTCCTTCCTACGTTACAGCTGTTACCAGCTATGTTATTTCCAGTTTAACTGAAAAATCACAAGTTTCAATTATTTTTGACTGGAACACCATGTTATACCCTCACACAAAGCCAAGGCAGCCTCTATCTATCTGAAGCAGTGTTCTGTAAGTGTGGAGCAATTTACCTTCAACACTCAACTCTATGCCTCTTAGTTTACCCTTCACACTGTGGGGTTAGTGCTCATATCCTTCTAACAAGGAGTGTATCAAATTCTGAGCATACATTGCAATTAATGTTAAAAATAAACTCGGACCAGGATGGACATGTCCAAAAAAACGATTTCCAATTTATACACTTCTTCCGCTCATTTCAAAAAACCTGGCAGCAATTTTTCACACCAGCCTATTAATCAACCAAAGACCAAGACAGACTTTTAATTCATTTGAAAGCCTGATGCTTAGCCTCGTCCACCCCAGCTGTAAAACTCAGAAACCAGTCTTACTTGTTATCATCTATCGTCCACCTGGGCCTTACACAGAGTTTCTCTCTGATTTCTCAGACTTTTTATCTGATTTAGTGCTCAGCTCAGATAAAATAATTATTGTGGGTGATTTTAACATCCATGTAGACGCTAAAAATGACAGCCTCAACATGGCATTTAATCTGTTATTAGACTCAATTGGCTTCTCTCAAAATGTAAAGAACCCACCCACCACTTTAATCACACTCTAGATCTTGTTTTAACATATGGCATAGAAATTGAACATTTAACAGTGTTTCCTGAAAACCCTCTGCTGTCTGATCATTTCCTGATAACATTTACATTTACAATAATTGATTACACAGCAGTGGAGAGTAGACTTTATCACAGTAGATGTCTTTCTGAAAGCGCTGTAACTAAGTTTAAGAATATAATCCACCCACTGTTATCATCTTCAATGCCCTGTACCAACATAGAGCAGAGCAGCTACCTGAACGCTACTCCAACAGAGGTCGATTATCTTGTTGATAATTTTACCTCCTCACTACGTACGACTCTGGATACTGTAGCTCCTGTGAAAACTAAGGCCTCAAATCAGAAGTACCTGACTCCGTGGTATAATTCTCAAACACGTAGCCTAAAGCAGATAACTCGTAAGCTGGAGAGGAAATGGCGTGTCACAAATTTAGAGGATCATCATTTAGCCTGGAGAAATAGTTTGCTGCTTTATAAGAAAGCCCTCCGCAAAGCCAGAACATCTTACTATTCGTCACTGATTGAAGAAAATAAGAACAACCCCAGGTTTCTCTTCAGCACTGTAGCCAGGCTGACAAACAGTCAGAGCTCTACTGAGCCAACCATCCCTTTAACGTTAACTAGTAATGACTTCATGAACTTCTTCACAAATAAAATTCTTATCATTAGAGAAAAAATTACCAATAATCATCCCACAGATGTAATATTATCTACAGCTACTTTCAGTACCATCGATGTTAAGTTAGACTCTTTTTCTCCAATTGATCTTTCTGAGTTAACTTCAATAATTAATTAAACGTGTCTTTTAGACCCCATTCCTACAAAACTGCTCAAAGAAGTCCTGCCATTAATTAATGCTTCAATCTTAAATATGATCAACCTATCTCTAATAATCAGCTATGTACCACAGGCCTTCAAGCTGGCTGTAGTTAAACCTTTACTCAAAAAGCATCTCTAGACCCAGCAGTCTTAGCTAATTATAGGCCAATCTCCAACCTTCCTTTCATATCAAACATCCTTGAAAGAGTAGTTGTCAAACAGCTAACAGATCATCTGCAGAGGAATGGCTTATTTGAAGAGTTTCAGTCAGGTTTCAGAGCTCATCACAGCACAGAAACAGCTTTAGTGAAGGTTACAAATGATCTTCTTATGGCCTCTGACAGTGGACTCATCTCTGTGCTTGTCCTGCTAGACCTCAGTGCTGCGTTTGATACTGTTGATCATAATATCCTATTAGAGCGATTAGAACATGCTGTAGGTATTACAGGTACTGCACTGCAGTGG
Organism: Oreochromis niloticus; assembly: GCF_001858045.2. Classification (NCBI taxonomy): domain Eukaryota; kingdom Metazoa; phylum Chordata; class Actinopteri; order Cichliformes; family Cichlidae; genus Oreochromis; species Oreochromis niloticus. Next base: position 1,497,608 of record NC_031976.2, on the reverse strand, counting down.
TTTGTATCATATCTATCTAATAGACTCCAATTTGTACATGTAAATGGAGAGTCCTCTTCACACACTAAGGTCAATTATGGTGTTCCACAGGGTTCAGTGCTAGGACCAATTCTGTTTACATTATACATGCGTCCCTTAGGCAGCATCATTAGAAGACATAGCATACATTTTCACTGCTATGCAGATGACACGCAGCTCTATCTATCCATGAAGCCAGGTAACACTCACCAATTAGTTAAACTGCAGGAATGTCTTAAAGACATAAAGACCTGGATGGCCGCTAACTTTCTGCTTCTTAATTCAGATCAAACTGAGGTTATTGTATTTCTGAAAATCTTAGAAATGTGGTATCTAAGCAGATTCTTACTCTGGATGGCATTACCTTGGCCTCCAGTAACACTGTGAGGAACCTTGGAGTCATTTTTGACTTGGACATGTCCTTCAACGCACATATTAAACAAATATGTAAGACTGCTTTCTTCCATTTGCGCAACATCTCTAAAATTAGAAACATCCTGTCTCAGAGTGACGCTGAAAAACTAGCTGCATTTTTTACTGGAGAGGAAGCTGATGCAGTCATCCCTGAGTATGAGCACTTCTTCAAAGGGACTCTTCTTGCTCTGGGGGGTCCTCGAAAGCGACTTGCTCCTTTACCGGCTGCTCCAACTGCGTGCAACCCTGCGCAGCGAAGAGTGGGCGTAGCTCGCCGATCTTCAGCTGCTCACTCTCTGGTCTTTCCGCTCCTGGCTTGTCCACCTGCTCTTCCGCCTCGACGCTGGCTCAGCAGCTCCACCTTCCATCTTGGCTCTTTGGAGGCTCAGTCATCCAGTGTGTCTGCTGTCTCCGCCAAGAGGAGTCAAGGGTCTCACCACCAGGCTTCTTCTCCACCGGAGCAATGCCCGGTGGTGAGTGAGACAGATTTTTTTCTTCCTTCTCATAACCCGAGGACTCCTGTTCAGCACAACAGCAAAAGCCCAGCAAAATCTAAGACTGTTTATTGTAAACCTATGTTGGGCTATCAGAAGATTGGTCCTTACCAACCTACATCCATAAGAACTGTTCCGCCATCTCAGGCTCCCATTAAGGACATTTACACTCCTACTCTGATCATTTGTCTCATCCTCTTTCCATGTCAGCACCTGTGTCTCAGCCTGTTCCTGCTCACAGGCCGGCATGGACCCTGCCTTCCCCTACACCCGTTCCAGTTTCCCTGGTGAGGGTGGCTAGAGCCCAGCTGGTCCCTGCTCCTGTTTCTGCTCCAAGGCCGCTCGGATCCTGTCTTTCCCTGGACCCGTTCCAGTTCTTTGGGTTGGTCCAGCTACTGTCAAGCTGTCACCTGCTCTTGTGCCTGCTCCCAGGGCGAGGGCAGCTGAGACCTGTTCCTTGGGTGGTAGTGGCTGGTGTCTAGCTAGCTCCTGCACCTGTCACTGCTCCTCAGGTGAGGGCGGCCAGGACCGAACCTGTCCCTGCACCCATACGTGTTCCTCGTTTAGGGACGGCTGGGGTTTGGCCAGTTCCACCACCTGTACCTGTTCCAGGGGATAGACGGCCCAGTCCTCAACCTGAGTTAAAGCTGCAGCATCCAGAGCCTGCAGCAAGCTCCGCGCAGCTTCTGCCAGAGGTTTCCACACCTGCTGTGTCTAAGTGAAGTTACGCTGTGGCTGGCTACATGCCAAGCTGGCTGAGGTGTCCCATCGACTCCGCTGGTCCACACTGAAGCATCGCTGGTGCCACTGGCCTCACAGCCGACCTCCAGATCAGTTCTGGTGCCGCCCCTGGCGACGTGGCTGCTCACCTGAACCTTTGTTTTGTTTCCTGTTTCCTGTCAAAAGGGAGATTTTCCTTCCCACTGTTGCCAAAGTGCTTGAGGCGACTGTTGTTGTGATTCAATTGTGATTTGAACTGAATTTAATCATGCGACTTCTCTAGTGGGAAATCTCCAATGACGTGAATAACTGGAGGGGGCAGGGCCTCACGAGAAGGCCCTGCTGTCTCCTCCTCCCCAGAGTCAGCGTTGGACAACCCCACATCACCACTGAGTGCGGCACAGACACTACACACCGAAACAGGTTTTGAACGCATCCTGACACACAGTGCCCCAACAGGTTATTGAAGGCTGGCCAAGCGGTCAGTAGTGGTTAAGGTGCTACAATAGTAGTTCTTGTCCATTATGCACTGAGAAGTCTCACAGCTTCCGGAATGAAGCTGTTTCTCAGCCTGGTCGTTTTGCATTTAATGCTCCTCAGCCTCCTGCCTGAGGGGAGCGGGACAAAGAGAAGGTGTGCTGGGTGAGTGGGGTCCTTCATGATACAGGTGGCCCTCTTCCTGCATCTGGAGGTGTATATGTCTGTGACTGGTGGGAGGCTGCCTCCGACAACTCTCAGCCTTCACCACCCTCTGTATAGCTTTCCTCTCTGCCTCAGTGCAGTTTCCGTGCTACACGTTGATGCCAGAGCACAGAACACTCTCCACCGCACATCTGTAGAAGGAGATGAGGACTGAGCTCTCCATTTCCGCGTGCTTCAACTTCCTCAGGAAGTAGAGCCTCTGGTGAGCCTTCCTGATCAGGCTGGAAGTGTTGTTTTTCCAGGTGAGGTTGCTATCCAGGTACGTACCCAGGTACCTGTAGCTGTGTACTACTTCGACTGCAGATCCTCCAACATGCAGGGGTGTGTGTGTGTCTTCCTCTCCTGAAGTCCACAATCATCTCCTTAGTCTTCTTCTCATTTAAGGAGAGATTGTTTTGCCTGCACCAGTCCTCCAAGTGTTCCACCTCCTTCCTGTAGCCGGTCTCATTGTTGTTTGTGATGCAACCAACCACAGCTGTGTCATCTGCAAACTTTACAATATGTCAGCCTGGATGGTTTGGTGAGCAGTCATATGTAAGCAGCGTGAACAGGAGGGGACTTAGCACACAGCCCTGAGGGGAGCTAGTGCTGAGGACTCTGGAAGATGAGAAGACATTGTGGATCTCACAGACTGCAGTCTGTTGGTCAGGAAGTCCAGGACCCAGTTACAAAGAGAGGAGCTCAGTCCCAGGGTCAGTAATTTGTCAACAAGTGTCTGCGGGATAATTGTATTGAAGTCCACGAAGAGCAAACGGACGTAGGAATTCTTCTGCTCCAGATGGGTGAGGGTGGTGTGAACCACAGAAGAGATGGCATCTTCTGTGGATCGATTCTTCCGGTAGGCGTACTGGTGTGGGTCTGAAGTGACACTGATGGTGGCTTTGATGTGGGCCATAATCAGCCTCTCAAAGCATTTCATGATGATCGGCATGAGGGCTACTGGCCAATAGTCATTTAGACCTGTCACAGTAGAACTCTTGGGGATGATGGTGGCAGTCTTCATACAGGTGGGGACAGCTGCCTGGGTGAGGGAAGAGTTAAAGATGTCTGTTAGGACCTCAAGCAAGATGAAATCCTGTTTGAGGTGGTAGAACCCCTTACAAAGTTCCCAAAACTTCCTCTACATAGCAATCCAAGATGACAGAAATTTGTAATCCACCGTTGCTTTGGAAAAAGGAGGCTACCCGGTGCAGGAGGGCAAGTATAAAAGGAAGCTGTATTACATGTTCGAGGTCTGATCATTTAGTTGAAAAGGAAATGACGACGATAATAGGTAGCATTGGCCCATTTGATGAGAACACTGAAACATGGAGCTCATACACAGAGCGTTTTGATTATTTATAAAGTGTGCATTTATTAAGAAAAAGTAACAGTGGCCATTATTAATTATTTCTCCAGAAATGGTCATTATCAGTTATAAAAATGCAGATCTTTCACAGAGTGTTTCAGCTGATCTGAGGCTTTCTGGGAGTTTGTTCCAGATATAAGGAGCATAAAAGCTGAATGCAGCTTCTCCGTGTCTGGTTCTGACTCTGGGAACTGATAAAAGACCGGATCCAGATGACCTGAGGGATCTGGAAGGTTCATACGGGGTCAGGAGGTCACTGATGTATTTTGGTCCTAAACCATTCAGAGCTTTATAGACCAGCATCAGAACTTTAAAGTCTATCCTCTGATGGACAGGCAGCCAGTGTAAAGACCTCAGAGCTGGACGGATGTGGTCCACGTTTTTGGTCTTAGTGAGGACTCGAGCAGCAGAGTTCTGAATGAGCTGTAGTTGTCTGACTGATTTTTTAGGTAGACCTGTAAAGATGCTGTTACAGTAATCAAGCCTACTAAAGATGAATGCATGGACTAGTTTTTCCAGGTCCTGTTGAGACATCAGATCTTTTATCCTTGAATATATTCTTGAGGTGATAATAAGCTGATTTTGTTAATGTCTTAATGTGTTTTTCTAAGTTTAGGTCTGCATCCATCATTACACCCAAATTTCTTGCCTGGTTTGTGGTTTTTAGGTGTATAGATTGAAGTTCTCTGGTGACCTGTAATCGTTTTTCTTTGGCACCAAAGACTAAGACTGACATTTTTCCACTGTCTGTGTTCAGTCATATGTCATTAAACACTTTGGTCAGAGCGGTTTCAGTGCTGTGGTTCTGTCTAAAACCTGACTGGAAGGCATCATAGCAGTTATTCTGTTTTAAGAAGTAATTGAGCTGTTGCGAAACTGCTTTTTCAATGATCTTACTTAAAAATGGGAGATTTGAGATCGGCCTGTAGTTGTTCATTTGTGTCTTGTCAAGATTGTCCTTTTTCAGTATAGGTTTAATTACAGCAGTTTTTAGTGGTTCAGGAAACTCACCTGACATTAAAGAAAGGTTGACGATCTGTAACAGGTCTGACTCCAAAGTCTTTGAGACCTTTTTGAAAAAACTTGTTGGCAGGACATCTAAACAGCAAGAGGAGGAGTTCAGTTGACCTAAGATGTCCTCCAGGTCTTTGCTGTTAATAGGGTGAAACTGTTTCATGGTGTTTAAACAGTTTTTCGGTGGACACAGTACATCAGAATCAGAATCGTGTTTATTGGCCAAGTATATGTGCAGACAAATACAAGGAATTTGGTTCCGGTAGATGGAGGCTATCAAGCACAGCAATTTAAAACACACACACACACACACACACACACACACACGTCTATATATACATTACACATGCATACACATACATACACAAAGCTGTGTAAACCAACTATAAATAACTAAACTTATGTACATAAAATACAGAAATGAAATGAGGTGGAATGAATACTACAGAATGTACATAAGGTGCAGTTGCAGTCTGGCAGTGGGGAGCAGTGTGACAGGTCAACTGTTTAGGAGGGAGATGGCGAGGGGAAAGAAACTGTTCCTATGTCGGGTGGTCCTGGTCTGCAGGCTTCTGTACCGTCTGCCAGAGGGCAGCAGGTCAAAAAGTCTGTGTCCAGGGTGTGAGGGGTCTGTGATGATTTTCCCTGCCCGTTTCCTGGTTCTTGAGAGGTACAGATCCTGGATGGAGGGCAGGGGGGCACCGATGATCCTTTCTGCTGCCCGTACAGTCCGCTGCAGTCTGCTCCTGTCCTGTTTAGTGGCTGCACCATACCAGACTGTGATGGAGGAGCACAGGACAGACTCAATGACTGCAGTGTAGAACTGGGTCAGCAGCTCCTGTGGAAGACTGTACTTCCCCAGTTGTCTCAGGAAGTACATCCTCTGCTGGGTCTTTTTGAGGATGGAGTTGATGTTGGTCTCCCACTTCAGGTCCTGGGAGATGGTGGTACCCAGGAACTTGAAGATCTTCACAGTCGACACAGGGCTGTCTGACATGATGAGGGGGGGCAGAGTTGGGGGATGTCTCCTGAAGTCCACTGTCATCTCTACAGTTTTAAGAGTGTTCAGCTCCAGATTGTGCTGACTGCACCAGAGTACCAGCCGCTCAACTTCCTGCCGGTATGCAGACTCATCACCATCCTGGATGAGGCCAATGACGGTGGTGTCATCTGCAAACTTTAGGAGTTTAACAGCCGAGTTCTTGGAGGTGCAGTCATTAGTGTAGAGGGAGAACAGTAGTGGTGAGAGGACACATCCTTGAGGGGCACCAGTACTGAGGGACCGAGTTTCAGAGGTGATCTCCCCCAGCCTCACTTGTTGCTTTCTGTCTGTCAGGAAGCTGGTGATCCACTGACAGGTAGCTGGAGACACGCTGAGCTGGGAGAGTTTGGAAGAGAGAAGTTCAGGCACGATGGTGTTAAAAGCTGAACTAAAGTCCACAAACAGGATCCTGGCATAAGTTCCCGGGCGGTCGAGGTGTTGCAGGATGTAATGCAGCCCCATATTCACTGCATCATCCACCGACCTGTTTGCCCGGTAGGCAAACTGCAGAGGGTCCAGCTGGTGGCCTGTAATGTCCTTCAGATGGGCTAACACCAGTCGTTCGAAGGATTTCATGACCACAGACGTCAAGGCGATAGGTCTGTAGTCATTCAGTCCTGTGATGGTGGGTTTCTTGGGAACAGGGATGATGGTGGAGCGTTTGAAGCAGGATGGGACTTCACACAGCTCCAGGGATCTGTTGAAGATGCGTGTGAAGATGGGAGCCAGCTGTTCAGCACAGGTCTTGAGGCAGGAGGGTGAGACACCGTCTGGTCCGGGGGCTTTCCTGGGCTTCTGTTTCTGGAATAGTCGGCTCACATCCTCAGTGTGTATTCTGAGTTTCAGGGAGGAGGAAAGGGGGGTGGGAGGAGTGATGGAGGTCGTTGAGTCTGGATTGGAGAGGGTGGTGGTGGTCGTTGAGTCTGGATTGGGGAGGGTGGGGGTGGTCGTTGAGACTGGATTGGAGAGGGTGAGGGTGAAGGGGGGAGAGGTGGAAGGTGTGTTGGGGGTCAGTGTCTGAAGCGGTGTCTCTGGGGAGGGGAGGGTGAGGCGTGGGAGTCTGTCCGTCTCAAACCTGCAGTAGAATGTATTTAGCTCGTTGGCCAGGTCTTTGTTTGCTTCAACAGTGGGTGGGGGGCGTCTGTAGCTGGTGATTTCCTGCAGGCCCCTCCACACTGACGCAGGGTCGTTGGCTGAGAGCCGTTCTTCCAGCTTCTGGGAGTAGATCCTTTTAGCTGCTTTGATCTCCTTGGTCAGTGTGTTCCTGGCCTGCTTGTACAGGGCCCTGTCACCACTTCTGTAGGCGTCCTCCTTGGCCTTACGAAGATGTTGGAGTTTAGGGGTGAACCATGGTTTATTGTTGTTGTATGTGCAGAAGGTCTTTGTTGGCACACTCACGTCTTCACAAAAACTGATGTATGATGTCACAGTGTCCGTGAGCTCATCCAGGTTATCAGATGCAGCTTCAAAAACAGTCCAATCAGTGCAGTCAAAACAGTCCTGCAGTTCCTGCTTTGCTGCGTTAGTCCACTTCTTCACAGTTTTGACTACAGGCTTGGCACGTTTGAGTTTTTGCCTATAAACTGGAATAAGATGGACCATGCAGTGATCAGAATGTCCCAAAGCTGCCCGGGGCACAGAGCGATAGGCATCTTTTAGAGTGGTGTAACAGTGATCCAGTATGATGTTGTCCCTGGTGGGGCAGTCTATATGCTGTCTGTATTTAGGGAGTTCGTGGTTGAGGTTTGCTCTGTTAAAATCCCCAAGGATAATTGTAAAGGAGTCTGGGAATTTCCTCTCCAGGGTGGTGATCTGGTCAGCCAGCTCGCACAGTGCGTTGTTTGCGTTGGCCTGAGGAGGGATGTAAACTCCGACCAGCATGAAGGAAGAAAACTCCCGCAGTGAATAAAACGGTTTACAATTGATGAAAAGACTTTCCAAGTGTGGGCTGCAGTGTTTCTGTAACACTGTGACATCAGTACACCAACCTTCATTAATGTAGAAGCAGACTCCACCACCCTTTGTTTTCCCTGAGAGCTCCGTTTCGCGGTCCGCCCGGTGAAGTTGGAAGCCCGGCAGATTTAAGACAGCGTCTGGGACTCGCTCACTGAGCCAGGTTTCAGTGAAGCAGAGGGCAGCAGAGCGTGCAAAGTCCTTGTTAGTCCGGTTTAAGAGCAGTAATTCGTCGACTTTGTTTGGAAGAGAGCGGAGATTCGCGAGGTGAATGGAGGGGAGTGCTGTGCGGAATCCTCGCCGACGTAGTTTCACCAGTGCACCAGCGCGGGTCCCCCGTCTACATCTCCTCCAGGAGCCACAGAGAGCTGCTGCGCCTCCAACTAAAATCTCCAAAAAACTTTCCGGGTTTGTGAAAAATGGATAAGAACTATAGTGAGACGACTGCCTGATGTTTAGCAGTTCATCTCTGGAGAAAGTGATGTGGTCTGAGTGACCAAAAGCGCAGAAAATAAACAAAAACAGGAAAAGTGCGAGAGAGCGCACTTTTGAATCTGCTGTTGATGTACCAATTACTTGTCTAATCTTTTGGATTTTTTCTGTGAAGAATTTGGCAAAGTCATTGCAGGCCATGGTCGAATGAAGTTCAGCTGCCAGTGACACAGGAGGGTTTGTTAGCCTGTCAACTGTAGAAAATAAGACCCGAGCATTATGACTGTTTTTGGTGATGATGTCAGAGAAGTAGGACCTCCTTGCACTCCTCATTGTGAATTATAATTGTGAAGTTTCTCTTTATAGATGTCATAATGAACCTGGAGGTTTGTTTTTCTCCATCTGCGCTCAGCTTTCCGACACTCTCTTTTTTCATTTTTCACCAGTGTGGAGTTTCTCCATGGAGACTTTTTCCTTCCAGAGATAACCTTCACCTTAATGGGAGCAATAGTGTCCATTACATTTAACATTTTAGCATTGAGGCTATTGACGAGCTCATTGACTGAACCTCTGGACAGATCAGGTGTTAATGGGAAGACCTGGTTAAAGATCTCACTACTGTGTTCAGTTATACACCCTTTTGTGATCACTGCTGTTGATATATTTGTGTGGGCTGAGATTTTACTTTCAAAGAAAACACAGTAATGATCAGAAAGGCCCACATCAGACACAGTAACCTCTGAAATGCTTGGAGATCAGTAGGTCAAGAGTGTGTCCTCTATTATGTGTGGCCTCTGTTACATGCGGAGTCAGCCCAAAGTTGCCCAGAGTGTTACTCAGGTCTTTAGTCCCTTTGTCCTGAGGGTTGTCCATATGGATGTTAAAATCCCCAACAATAATTCTCTGCGGTGGGGTCGGGTGGGCTGCCCCGGACTCTGTGGGGCGGGGTGGTGCTGCTGCTGCGGGCACCAGTCCAGATGGGCCTGGGCCCCCTTGCCCTGGTGGGTTCCAGAGTGTGGGGGTGCCTACTGGGGTCAGCCCCTCCCTTTCTTCCCTCCCCATCCTCAGCTGCCTCCCTCTTCCCACTCCACCATACCCACACACACGCAGGGCTTGGGGTGCCAGTGTGTCTCCAGGGTGCAGGGCAGGCACTGCCCCTCTGTCCCCTTCTGGCCGCCTGTGCCTCAATTTTATTCCGCAACCTAGAAATCCACATTACTCATACTCTCATAACACATACATATAGGGCCTTGGGAGTGGGCACATTATACAGCGTCCAGAGGATGGTCTGTGTATTCAAACCCACCTCTGGCGCTGGTGCCCTATCCTCACTTTTAAATGCATATAGACACTGAGGGTTTTCGGGAGGAGCCGTGCCGCTCTTTGGCAGGAAGCACCATGCCCTCCTGTGTTTTAAATGCACTTTAGAACAGCACACAGCAACACCACATATGAGCGGGTGGAGGGAGGTTTGGGGTCTTCACTCACCCCAGTTCTGTTAACCGTCGGGGCTGGGGGGCTGGGAGGGGGAGGTGGCCGTTGGATTGGGGTCTGGGATGCAGGGCCTCCCTGCTACTGCAGATAAGGAGGCGGTCTGCTTTCCTCCACCCCAGAGAGAAGGGTTACATCTCCTGGGTCTGGGTACGGTTTGCCCCTCTGGGGGCAGGGGTACCCAGACCTGGGATATAGAGTATGTTTGGGGAGTGTGAATGTGTGTACAGTGTCTATTTGTGTCTGTCTCCACGTCGGGTGAGTGCCCAGTATTTGTTTGTGTATATGGGGGTGGGAATGCACGTTTGTGTCTCCGTGCGCCTGTTCGTCTGTGTCTATATGTCAGCTTGGGTCTTAGACTTCGACTCTCTGGGAACATTTCAGGCTCTCCAAGGTATGGAGGCCTATGTCCCCTCACCACACTCCCTGCCAGTGGCTGATGCCCTGAGATGTTGGTGTGTTGGTGGTTCTTGGTGTCTGGGGCTGGGCGCTCATGTATGTACCGGCTCACTCCCGGTAGCTGATTGGCGGGGCCTGGTGCCTGTGGCCTGGCGGGGCCCCTTCCGGGGGGTGGGTTGCCCTCAGGCCTCTGGCCTCTGGGCCTGAGGCCCGGTCCTCTCTGGCACAGCTGGCTGCCGGCAGAGCCCGTGGGCACGTCACTGCAACCCCCTCTGGCCTCTGCTCCGTGGCTCCTGGGTGACCCCTCGTTTGGGGCTCTCCTCAGTTCTTCCCACGAGGGTGGCACGGTTACCCCCCGGTGGTCCTCCTTGGGTCCTCGTATTCTGGGGCCTCTGGATGTCTGCGGCCTGGATCTCCTCCATACCTGCTTCATGCCCTGGGGTATGGGGCTTTGGCTCCCCACACTCCCTAGCAGATCATTACATGGAGAAACCTTTTGAATACAAGCGTGCCGATCCACACAGGTGTGCACACAGGTGTGCACACAGGTGTACACACGGGTGTTCACAGACACAAGCTACACCTTTCTTGGCTGCTACCTCAAAGCACATTGTGCGCTGTCGATCTTGCGTATTGCACAATAACATGTAATATATAGTATCTACTGTTATCTACTGTTAGCTAGTTTATTGTAATGGTGTTGTATTTATTATGTTGCTCTTTTTTGTTTGTTTTCTCGTCTGTTTTTTCTTATCCCCATACAGGTGATCCAGGTGTGTTGTTTGTTTTTCTTTCTTTTCTTTTTTTCTCTCTTCCCGCCTTTCTCACCATCTCTTCTCCCCTCTATTTTTCTTTCTCTCCCTCTCTCTCTTTCATTTTTTCTCCCTGTCCTATCCCCCAGTCATGTCTGTCCTGTCTGTAACAACTGAAAAATAAAATAAAATAAATACATAATTATAATAAAGGTCAATCAAATGGATCAATATGGCAAGGCCATGATGATTCAATTGGTAAAGTAAATACGCTTGGCATCTTTCTTGGCCTTCAGACAACAATTCTGATGGCTAAAGATCCAAACGTGACAGGCAAAAAAAACCCCAAATTCCCAACAATAATTACACAGTCGAAATCAACACAGATCACAGACAGTAGTTCACTGAGATCATTAAAATCATTCTAGGGTCAAATGGTGGAGAGTCCCAGATTTAAGCTCTGTGGGAGTAACCCCCAAAGAGGGAACAAAGGACCCCCTGATGATCCTCTATTATCCCCTATGATCCCCTACTCTACTCCCACAGAGCTTAAATCTGGGACTCTCCACCATTTGACCCTAGAACTGAAGAAGCTTCTCGGATGAGAGGTGAAACATCTTCAAGCAACTTAAAGAAGTCCAAACGCTTTTCTTTCCAAGCTCCTTAGACTACGATGACCTGGATGACTGAGAACCTTCACAGACACATAGGAAACTCCTTGCTACTTTGGATAGCTGAGGGTATTCCTGTTCATGGTCCTTCCACCAGCTGAGAGTATTTCCTGTGAGAGAAAAAGGGGTCTCATCTCTATACTTAAAGGGACGGCTGTGGAGCGTGTGAGCAGCTTCAAGTTCCTGGGTGTCCACATCTCCGAGGATCTCATCTGGACGACCAACTGCTCCAAGCTGGTCAAGAAGGCTCACCAGCGCCTCTTCTTCTTGAGGACTCTGAGGAAGAACCACCTGTCCTCAGACATCCTGGTGGACAGGTGGTCCACCAGGATGGTGGACATACCGCTGGACATACCGCTGCACCATCAAGAGCATCCTGACCAACTGTATAACAGTCTGGTACGGGAACTGCTCTGCCTCGGACCGGAAGGTGTTGCAGAGGGTCGTGAAAACTGCCCAGCGCATCGCCGGAGCACCACTTCCTGCCATAAAGGACATCTACAGGAAGCGGTGTCTGAAAAGGGCTGGGAAAATCATCAAAGACCCCAGTCACCCATCACATGGACTCTTCACCCTCCTGCCCTCTGGGAGGCACTACAGGAGCCTCCGGACTAAGACCACCAGGTACCGGAACAGCTTCTTCCCCACAGCTGTCAGACTCCTTCCCCACAGCTGTCAGACTCCTGAACTCTGCCTCCTGACATCTGACCCACGTTAAACTCATGGACTGAACATACACACACCCACAACCACCTACACACACACACAATGGACAACTGTACCCTCAAACACACAATAATAACATGGACTGAACCACCACTCACAACCACTAGCACTTTATATAGCCTCTGTAGAAATTATCCACATATCTCACTTATCTTAACTGCACTACTGTATAGTTCTGTGTAAATAATCATTCTGTACATACAATAATTTTTAATCCTACAACTGTTTATAACTTGCATAGTTCACATTTCTGTATAGCTGTATATCTCATGTTTCTGTATAGTTTTTTTTATTTCATATTTATATCCTGTTCATAGTCTCTACAGGCTTGTACTCACTCCAGCCTGTACATACTTATACTTATAGAATATTCATAACATACTTCATACCGTGTACATTATAACATACCATAATAGACCCATTTCTGTAATATACTTACATATCTATATTATTGCTAATATATATTGTAATATATCTATATCATGGCTAAAGCACTTCTGGATGGATGCAAACTGCATTTCGTTGCCCTGTACCTGTGACATGTGCAATGACAATAAAGTTGAATTCTATTCTATTCTGTGTGCAAAACATTGTATGTGTGTCATGCCTGCAAGTCTAGCCGCGAGAGCCATGTTTGGTGCATTATCGGTAACAACAACAAGGTTCTTTGCGCTCAATCCCCATTCAGCCAAAGCGTCGCATTGACATGCAACTGTCTCTGCCGAGCTGAGAGAGTCCAGCACTGTCGCTTTGACTTATTGGTACAACTTCGGCAGAGCGATGTCCATGATGTGTTGTCGGGAAGGCGCGGTGTAACGGGGCTCCAGCGTTTTAATCATATTCCAAAATCCTTTATTCTCCACAACACTCAGAGGCCTCATGTCTTTGCAAATGAAAACAAGTACTGACTGCGTTATTTTTCTTGCACAAGTTGAAGTTGCTGGTTGTTTCGAAAAGTTAACTTCTTCAATTGTCCATTGAGCGGGATCACCTCATTTCGTTTTAAAATTAGTATTTGACGTTACGTCGCTATGGTGTCTAGACACGTGTGTTCATAAATTTGTTGTGTTACCCGGATATTTGAATCTGGCATTGCAGATTTTACAGACTGCATAGCTCTTGTCATAGTCTTTATGCCTTCTTTTGTCCTGATTCCAAAATAAGTCCACACATCAGCTTTGAAAGCTGCTGGGGCTTCACTCATCAGTTAGCTAGCACAAATGGCAACACATCCACTGTTCTACTTCATTAGTTTTGGAAAACTAGACGCTTCTACAGTTATGACGAGACCTCGTTTTTTCCGTCAACATGAAGGCGGTTAAAACTGCAAACAACTAGTGGCCAGAGTTTAAATTGCAACATACTGTACAAAAGAAATACAGTAAATGCATGTAATTTTTCAATTAAAAAAAATCAATAACACTGATTTCGAATATCAATTCAGTATCATTACACGAAATATTGCGACATTTCGATGTATCGATATTTTCTTACATCCCTATTATAAATATAAAACAAACTCTTACTCTTCAGGAGCTGATGTTCAATTGAGTGCGATAAGAGAAGATCAAATTTAGTCTGAAGCTCCACGCGCTTATTCTATAAGTCTGGGCTTTTTACCTTAGCATAGAGCAGGTCTACTTCTTTGATTTGGTTGACTAAATCGAGTCATTCTTTATGGGCCTTTTTCTTCATATTAGCAGTGTAGGAGATAACTTGCCCCCTGAGAAAGGCTTTCAGTGTATTGCTCTGCATTTTTAATCAAATTAAAAAGCTCTCGTTCTTGCTCCTCCATTTCTACCACAAAATTTCTTTGAAAAGGTCCAAAAGATAATTGTTTAATACAAATGTTTCCTGTTGCAGCTCAGCGCCTCTGCTCATCCAAACAAAGTGTCACATTTTCTCACGAACTTTGCGTCATTTTTCCAGTGCGTCCTGCGAAGATCAAATCTCCCAAGTCCAATCTTGCAAGTCTCCCCAGCTTCCAAGTTGCCATCCAAGCGAATCCAAATGATTTTTTGACTTAAAGGTCACGGCCTTTAAGTTCCAAAACACAAAAAAATAGTCCAAGAAAAGGCTGTGGGTGGCAGCGGGAGGTTTGTTTGAGCGCGCACTTCTGACTTCATTCTTTACAATTATATACCTTTTATTTCATGGAAAATTATAAACAAAATTCAACCCAATAATTTCTTACAACTTAAACATAAACGAAAGTTAACTTAATCTGCTTTAACAAGTTCAAAAAATTGTCAAAAAATCATTTTAAACCCTCCCGTCGTCCCATCTAACATTTAGCAAACAAAAAACATTTCCACCACACCCCTCCATCCCTTAATGGGAGTAAAATTAATTACAAATTTACATAGCAAAACTAGGCAAGCATATTCTTACAATTTTAAAGAAAAAACAAAATTGAATACAAATTACGATTCATAAACATTCAACAAAAATGGCCACAACAAACACAAACTCACCAAAATAAAACAGGAAGCATAAAAACAGAAAGAGACAGACACACAAACTATACATGGACAAATGTAACCAAACATGGAGACACAAACAGATGAAACCAAGATGAGTAAAAGAAGACGAAGGGAACTAAAAAACCTAAAGTCATTTATGACTAAACTAGAGACATAAAACAATAGAGTTGGAAACTAACAGAGATCAGAAAAACTGACAAGCACAAGGAAACCAAAACATAAGTAACAGAGTCTGGAATAAAAACCTACTTCTTAAAACCCCATTAATAAACAGAGATGGGCAGTAACGCGTTACTGTAATCTGATTACTTTTTCCAAGTAACGAGTAATGTAAGGGATTACCATTGCAAAAACGGTAATTAGATTACCGTTACTTTCCTGTAGGAACGCTGTGTTACTGCGTTACTAAAACCGTTGCCGTTTCTCAATATGCGTACTTGTGCGCACTTGCGTTCTCGTGTACTCGTGATACGTCATCAGTCGGAGACCAAGTACTGTTCCAATTCGAAGTACACATCAAACCGAGAACGCGAAAAAGTCCCGGATGTGTTCTCGCTCCGCCCGTTTTATCGAGCATGCATCGGTGGTGACTTGTGTGGACTTGGTACAGCTAAATATCCCAGAATGCATTTCGTCCGAAACTCAGACAAAGGCCGTTTCTCAATTCTCAAGTACGTGAGTACGTACTCGCGTTCTCGGCGAGTCCGTACTCCCGTGCGTTCTCGGCCAGTACGTACTCGCCGAGAACCGAGAACACGAGTACGTACTCACGTACTTGAGAATTGAGAAACGGCACGTGAGTTTTTTGCGAGAATGTCTCATGGCAGTGACGTAAGCGAGTGCGACGTTCGTGCCAACAGCTGTCTGCAGATCAACAATGGATAATATATCGAGTGCGGAGAGAGTATGAGCGTGCAGCGTTTAAAGCGTGGAAGTACTGACCTTACTTTGAGTTTGATTCCATAAAAAGTGACAAAAACATTAGTGTCCGCTGTGCGTGGGAAGAAAACTTCTTTTTACAGCGAAAAAAAACCCCTTAACTTCCAAGCAAGCACCGAGTGCGCTATGACTGTAATGGGAAATTCACAGAGAAACTCGCGGAGTCTTCAAGTGACCGCTGCGGCACACCTGCACCAGGGCAAACCTCCGCCTACCCCAGTCCTGCTTTACAGGTGAAAATAGAGCAACTAGCCTTTGACTTTATTTATTTTCTGCTGTGTTTTACTTGCATCTATTTGAAAGAGTGAGTGTAAACACACAAAAAATTTTATTTTATGTGCTGGAATGTGCAGAAAATAGGTTTAAATGTTAAACAAATTTCTTCCAGTCAGAGAATGTTGCATATAATTTAATTTTTGCTTGATGCATAAAGTTAAAAGATTAAAACTAATAAAACAAGTTTTAAAAAGGGACTTTTCCATTTGATTACATTTTGTATGATGGATTATGCAGAAAAAGTAGAATTGGGCTGAAAGATCTATCGCTTTATTACCTATTCAGGTTGTAAATCGTGTTTTTAAAAAGTAACTAAGTAACTAAGTAATTACTTAGGAACCACTTCCGGTTGAGTGAACGCTGGCGCGACTTGCTGCCGCTACTCACCGGTATCTTTTTATCTTTTATCTTTTATTTGTATATTCTTTGTATATTCTTTGATACATCTTAACAAATTTTAAACCTTGCCTTCTGCTGATACTACTGGCGATCCAGCGAATTTTGCAAGTGCCTGAGTTTTTTTTGGGTCTAGTTCATCTGCCTGTTTGTTTTGGCCGTTGTCTCCCTCCGATCCGTACACCTGACTGTTTGGCCTACCTGACTATGCATGATGTGGTCTGGCAGGTTCTGCGTCTTGCTCGTGTGGGTCTGGATTTTTATGTCATTGGCTTATCGACCTAGTGCTGGATTTCACCAATACTCAGCTGATGAGCTTCTCCGTCTCCGCTTTCACCTGGCTTCTCCATCGCCGGCTGCGCTTCATCTCCACACAGACATCGCCTTCCTCCCTCGCCGAAAGTACATTCACCGAGGCTCTCGTCGGAATTTTCACCATGACGACTCTAAGCCAATACAGACCCTCTGGTCCACTTCTCGTCGTCCTCCATGGAACTCCGACAGGGCTGCTGACCACAGTGTTTTAGCCACCCTGCCCAGGTCGGCTAACACCTCTGACCAGTCAGACAACACCGTTGTCAACTTCGGCCTCCTTAACATTTGCTCGCTTACGAGCAAGGGTCATCTAATTCGGGATCTACTCACAGATCGTAAGTTTGACTTTTTCTGTTTGACCGAGACGTGGCAACAGCCCAATGACTTTTCGCCGCTCAACGACTGCACCCCCCCGGGGTTTGTTTACACCTGCCAACCTCGTAAGTCCGGCCGTGGTGGAGGTCTCGCGGTAATCTATCGCGAGAACTGGAAAGTCACGCCGTTGTCTGTACCTGTCTACAGTTCCTTTGAATCCATTGTTTGTCAACTGTCAGGACCTGTTCCAACTGTCATAACTGTTATTTACCGCCCTCCAAAGTCTAATTCTGTCTTCATAAATGACTTTGTTGATCTGCTGACTCACATAGCTACTGTTTCCCCTAATATAATACTCCTGGGAGACTTTAATATTCATATGGATAACAGTGATCATCCTCTCACCAAAGACTTCTCATCCTGCCTCGATAGTTTTGGCTTTAAACAACACAAACTTTCCTACTCATACTAAGGGCCATACTTTGGACCTAGTTTGTTGCTCTGGACTCACTCCTTTTAACTGCAAAGCTGATGAACTGCTAATTTCTGACCACTTGCTTCTTTCTTTCAATGTCAAAATGACCTTTTCTATAACCAAGAACCTTCGTACCATTTCTTTTCGGAATATTAAGAAAATCAATCCTGATACTCTTTCTTTTGCTTTCTCTAGCCATTTGCATTTTCATAACCTGCTCACCCAAGAGGACTTAGTTTCCTATTATAACTCTAGTCTCAGTAGTATTCTAAACTCTGTTGCCCCACTCAAAACCAAATCTGTATCATTCTCTCAGTCAGCACCCTGGTTCACAGCTGAACTCAGGCTCCTGAAAGCAAAAGGACGACGACTTAAACGCCTTTATAAGAAAATTGGTCTGAATATCCACAAGGAAATGTTTAATAATCATATTATGTATGTATTATATTATAAGGAGTGTATTAATCAAACAAAATCTGCATACTACTCCACCATTATCTGTTCAAAAGATGACTCAACCAAGATATTGTTTTCACTGTTCAACTCTTCTTTCAGGTCACCAGATTTTTTACCTACTCACCTTTACTCGTCTTCTTTCTGTGATTCTTTAATGTTATTTTTCATCGAGAAAATTCACAAAATACACCAAGACCTGGTTTCCGATGTTCCATCTAGCTCCTCCTGTGTAATTCCTCTCCCATCACACTGTTTTTCTGCTTTCCAGCTCCCCTCGGTTACTGATATTTCAGATTTCATCTGTAAGTCAAAACCTTCTATTTGCCAGCTAGACCCCATTCCCACAGTTTTGGTTAAGGCATGTCTACCTTCTTTGCTTCCTCTCATATCTTCTATCATCTGCTCTTCACTTATCACTGGAACTGTTCCTGCTTCCCTCAAAATTGCCGCCATCACCCCAATATAAAAAAAAAAAAACTGGTCTAGATCCCAATAATTTTGAAAATTTTCGGCCTATTTCCAATCTACCATTCCTTTCAAAAATTCTTGAGAAAATAGTTGCCACACAACTCCACTCACATTTAACTAATAATAATCTGTATGAACAGTTCCAGTCTGGTTTTCGCCCCTCCCATAGCACTGAAACAGCACTTATAAAAATAACCAATGATCTTCTTATGGCAGCTGACTCCGGCTTACTTTCCATTCTTATCCTCCTCGATCTGAGCGCTGCCTTCGACACTATTTCTCACTCCATTCTTCTCAGTAGGCTAGCCTCCATCGGTCTCTCCCATACTCCACTAGCCTGGTTTAAATCATACCTGTCTGATCGCACTCAGTTCATTCAACTCAAATCCTTTACTTCTCAGCCCTTTCCTCTGACCACTGGCGTGCCCCAGGGATCTGTCCTGGGGCCCCTTCTTTTTATTATCTACCTTCTACCGCTTGGACATATTTTCCGTAAATACAATATCCATTTTCACTGTTATGCCGATGACACCCAGCTTTATCTATCCACTAAACCTGATTCTGCTCTTCCCCCATCCTCCCTCACCCTCTGCTTAGTTGAACTAAATTCATGGTTCTCTTCTAATCTTCTTAAACTCAATAGTAATAAATCCGAACTCCTCTTAGTAGGCACTAAATCAACATTATCCAGAACCAACAGTTTCTCTATTACTATCAATAACTCGCCGGTCTCCATTTCTTCCTCTGTGAAAAGTTTGGGTGTCATCCTCGACAGTACTCTATCTTTCAATTCACACATTAATAATGTCACTCGGTCTGCATATTTTCAATTGCGCAACATTAATCGTCTCCGTCCTTTTCTCACCCCACATGCCACTGCCATTCTTGTTCACAGCCTTGTTACTTCCCGGATTGATTATTGTAATTCACTTCTTTTTGGTCTTACTCAAAAATCCATCCATAAGCTTCAACGCATCCAGAATTCTGCTGCCCGTATCATCACCAGGACCCCTTCTATCCACCACATCACTCCTGTTCTGCAGCAGTTTCATTGGCTCCCGGTCAAGTATCGTATCAATTTCAAAATACTCTTGTACGCATTTAAAGCTATTCATCATCTCTCTCCTCCATATCTCTCTGATCTGGTTAACATCACCGCCCCATCTCGTTGTCTTAGATCTTCTTCTTCCCTTTCACTCTCCGTCCCCTCCCCCCGTCTTGTCACCATGGGGAGCAGGGCTTTCAGCTGCTCTGCTCCTCGACTCTGGAATTCCCTACCTCCTGATTTAAGAAATATCTCTACCTTCTCTCTCTTTAAGTCCCAACTCAAAACCCACTTGTTCAAAATAGCTTATCCCACATAACCTCTCCACTCTGCTATTTTAAATTTGTTTATGTTTTATGATTGTGTAAACTCTTTGCTTTTATGTTGCTTTTTACTCTACTGTTTACAGCGACCTTGAGTGTTTTGAAAGGCGCTTTCAAATAAAATGTATTATTATTAATTAATTACTTTTGAAAATAAGTAATCAGTAAAGTAACAGGATTACTTTTTGGGGGAAGTAATCCGTAATTAGTTACTGATTACTTTTTTCAAGTAACTTGACCAACACTGTTAATAAATTACAACAACTCAAAACACTGGGTCAGCTGACCCAGGATAATGACAACATTGTACTATTATAATATAATAAAATTATATTAGTACATGTGAATGCAAATTGTATTTCTGTCTAAATGTTATTTCTAATAAATATGCTGCATGAATCACATATATAGAACATATTTACATATTACATTAGCTCTTTTTTTCTGTGACCTGTGGACAGTGACTCTACCTCCACACCTAAACAGGAAAATGACTCCAGTCAGAGGTTAAAGTGTGACTGAAAAAGTGGAGGGACCCTAAAATCGGTTTTAGTGTAACATGGGATAAAGAATCACAACTCACAATCATTTTTATTGAGAGCTCTAATAGATCTCCTCAGCACAGGTCAGCTGGTGCTGCTGCTCTTTGAAGCACTGCGACCACAACTTGTGGACATCTTCACCTGCTCTGGTGAAAAAAAACATTGCTCCACTTTAACCCTTGACTATGGCACTATCAATGATTCATACGTTATATTCATCTTGATGTAGTAATCACTCCTGGCAATTAATACACTATTAGGATAGCCTTTCTTCCATAGGCTCAGATCAGCTGTTGAAGGCATGCAGGTCTGGGAAATAAAAAACTTGAAATAAATAAAAATAAAAAATGTCTCAAACTAAAAGTAATGAGCCTATTTTGGAAATGTAAGAAGTAGAAAGTAAAGATATTGTTAAATATCTTTACTTGTGTTAAAATATGTCAAAATATGAGGGAATGAAAGTAAACAGTTGTCAGCAAAATAAATATTTAAGTGCAGATATCTGAAAATTTGAAGTACAGTAATGAAGTATTCCAACCTCTGCTGAACAGTCAGCCTGCAGACGGCTTCAGCTGCAGTTACCTCATACCTCAGTGTCACAAATGCCGAGAAGCAGAACGTGTGAATAAATAAACAGATAAACAGCAACTGGTGAGGCCTCCTCTTCTTCCTCATGTACACTATCATCTCCTTTGTCTTACCAGTGGTGAAGGAGAGGTTGTTTTTACCATCAGTTAATAATAAATCATTGTTAAACTCTGATGCTGATTTTACATCACTTATGCACCTGTGGTTAACTTTTGAAACAGCAATAAAATAATGATTAAAAAAATAAATAAATCAACAGAACTTAGCACGCATTTCAATCAATACTAAACCTGTGAAAAAGACAATTGTGTATGATCCAAAAACAGGATTACCATTACATGTTGAACATTATCTTATAAATTATCATGTCCATAATAACATCCCTATAATATTAAGCATCGGGCATTATGTAATTTTTTAAAAAAAAAAGGGACAATAGACATCTTTGCATCAATAAACAAACATTTTATTTTATTTTTTAAAAAAAGAAAGAAAAAAAGTCTTTTTGTTAAATGTATCAGTAACAAGTTATTGTTTTTAGTTTACTCCGGGATGGGACTGGATGTCGGGCGTCCTGCACCGCCCATCCGATCGGGAGCGTAGCGAAGCCATTTCTGCACTGCTTGAGCAAAGGCAAACTCAGAAACTGCGTTTACCCCCACCTGCTGAGTCAGGCCATCTAGGACAAAAAAAACAAACAAGAAAAGAAACAAACAAAAGAAAGAGGCTCAATTAGACCGTAAATATGAACAAACTGTTGTCAAAAGTCGTTAGCAGGGAGAAAGCCTATAAACTACTAGGCTGATTAACATGAAAGTCACAAGGCAGAAATCAGCAAACTGCTGCCTCACTTTGTTCACCTGTGTGTAGGGATGGGTATTGATAAGATTTTCACGATTCTGATTCCATTTAAACGATTCTGTTTAACGATTCGATTCTTTATCGATTCTCTTATCGATTCTTTTAAAAAAAAAAGGAGAACACTAAGGTCGAATAGCTTAGAACTTTGTTTTATATCTTCTCTTTGAACAAGATAGAAATTTAGGAGTAACATGGCCTTATAAACCCAACAGTAAGATCTTAAGAGATCCACAGCCTGCGGCTCTTCAATGGGGTTGGAGTATTTAAAATAAGCTGGATAAAAGCCTTCCTCTTAAAACCTGATTCCATATCGTTCCATATCCCCAAAAATATTTTCAAAAAGGTGGGAGGGTTGGATTTTCTCCTGAAATGTGATTTTAATATATTGAAGTTGCCTGTCAAACTGTCCAAATATCACAGGCAAGTCTTATCTTATTGGAAGATGGTTTTTGCCCAAAACTTCATGCCCCATGGCGCCACCTTGTGGAATAACGGGACCATTACAATTAATAGGAAGTCCTTCATTAAAGAGTGGTATGAAAAAACATCATCTTTATAACAGATTTACTTGATGAGAAAGGTAGGGTTCTCAAAACAGGTGTTTTCAATGCCAAATTTAACATTCAGTGTTCCCTTAGAGAATATAACAAAGTTTGTAATGTGATCCCCTAACCTCTGTTGAGTTTGATACAAAGTTATTTATATTACTCTAAGGGACAAATTAGTTTACCTTCTTTACAGCTGAATCAGATTCCTTTAACTAATAAAAATTGTAGCAATGAAATCATAAATAAATGTTTAAAAATATATTATTTCACGATTTTAACAGTAGCACAAAAATAAAACGGAGTAATGTTAAATAACAAACAAATATACAATTTTTTTGGCCTTTAATTCTATTAAAGAATTGCAGTTTAAAATAATCCATGGATATTACCCAGCAGCAGAAATGGGTTTGAGGTGGAGCCATGTGATTCTGTTTACAAAATGAAGAGAGTATTGATCACTTGTTTTTTTCCTGTTCAGTAACGACTAACTTCTGGCAGGATTTGATAAACTGGATGAGTGTAAGAATAGAAGGGATGACCCCATTGACTCTAACACAGGTTTTATACA
The DNA here is from genome assembly GCF_001858045.2 of Oreochromis niloticus. Classification (NCBI taxonomy): domain Eukaryota; kingdom Metazoa; phylum Chordata; class Actinopteri; order Cichliformes; family Cichlidae; genus Oreochromis; species Oreochromis niloticus. Next base: position 1,474,834 of record NC_031976.2, on the reverse strand, counting down.
ATAATGATATTCTGTCTAAGGAACATGCCATGCTTTACCATGTTGTGATAATTATGGGCCAATACCACATCCATAAGTGTAAATGGCGAAACAAAAAACCTTCCCTAAATGGGTTGAAGATTGAATTAAAGTATTTTTTCTCATCTTTAGAATTACTGAAGGATTCATGTAAAGATTCTGCTTTGATATGTGAAAATGTGACCCAGTTTCTATCCTTTTAATGAATGTGTTTCATTTGTTGTACCAAGTAAGCCTCATGGTTGTTAAAGTGTTGCCAGAAAGGGAAATGTAAAATGTCATAAAAACGGCCTTCACATATTTATATTGTAAATGTTTTTTTCTTTTTTTTCCCATTTCCTTTTTTTCAAGATGTTATTGCACCAATGTTATCTCCCACTGAGCGTTTGTAAAAGTGTGCAAAGACTAAATAAATAAATAAATTTAAAAAAAACAAAACAAAAAACAACACAGCATCGACGTTCCTTTCCTTAGTATTTTTTTTAAATAAACTTTATTGAACAAACAATGAGTATATCTCCAAAAGTTGAATCTGTTCATCTGGACGTAGCGTTTTGTGGGAGAAACGTTTCGTCACTCATCCAAGTGACTTCTTCAGTCTCAGCTGACTGCAGGTTTCCCCAAACCTTATAAACAGTACATTTGCATAATGACTGAAACCAGCCCACTGAAGGAACAATGGGCTGTGAGGTCAGTTCCTTAATCATAATTATGCAAATTCCCATGACCATTGATCAACAATCACTGACCAAAACCCACTGATCAAAGAACACTGATCAATGTCCATGAGTACCATTCACAGAGAGTTGGGGAATGGCTGCAATCACAGCATTGTAAGATGGCGAAAGATGTACCCTTAGGCCCCCTCCTCGATTCAGAGGTCTTTCCCTCTTCACGTAAATGGCCTCCTTGACTCCGCGCTCAAACCAGCGTTCCTCCCTGTCCAGGATGTGTACATCCTCATCATTGAAAGAGTGTCCACTGGCCTGTAGGTGTAAATAGACTGCAGAGTCCTGGCCTGATGAGGTTGCTCTTCTGTGTTGTGCCATCCGCTTCGCTAGAGGTTGTTTGGTTTCCCCGATGTATAAATCCTGGCAATCCTCCTGGCACTTAACAGCGTACACTATGTTACTCTGTTTGTGTCGGGGGACCCGATCCTTGGGGTGGACCAGTTTTTGGCGCAGCGTGTTTTGGGGTTTAAAAGCCACAGAGACCCGGTGTTTAGAAAAAATGCGTCTCAACTGCTCCGATACTCCTGACACATATGGGATCACTACAGGTTTTCGCCTGGGCAGCGGTTGTCCTTCTCTCCTGGATCAGCTGGAGCTTTCTTTAGGTGCCTTTCCCGCTTTGACAAAAGTCCAGCTGGGATAACCACATTTACTCAGGGCCTTCTTGATGTGCTGTTCTTCTGCCTCCCTGGCCGCTGTGTCAGTGGGGATGGTGTTCGCTCTGTGTTGTAGCGTCCTGATGACACCCAGTTTGTGCTCCAGTGGATGATGAGAGTCAAACCTTAGATACTGATCCATATGTGTAGGTTTACGGTACACGTCAGCTTTTAGATGTCCCCCATTACTGATGGAAATCTCACAGTCTAAGAAGGCTAACCTGCCACTTTTCATATCCTCCCTGGTGAATCTGATGTGTTGGTCCACCGAGTTAATGTGATCTGTGAAATGTAGTACGTCCTGAGATTTGATTTTCACCCAGGTGTCATCCACATATCTGAACCAATGGCTTGGTGGTGTTCCAGGGTAGGATAGCAACGCCCTCTTTTCCACTTCTTCCATGTACAAATTGGCCACGATGGGTGAAACTGGGGAGCCCATGGCACACCCATGTTTCTGCCTGTAGAACTGACCCTTGTATGTGAAGTAGGTGGACTGAAGACACAGTTCCAAAAGCAAACACACTTGGTCGATGCTGAGAGTGGTCCTGTTGCTGAGGTTGGAGATTTACTTACCTGGATGATTGAGAATGCATCAAAACAATGAGTATACAACATACAAACAGATGAAGCATACAAAAGAACAGAACGTGAACACACAAAACCAGGGGTAAAAATAATTATATGAATACACACAAAAATTCACATATATGTATTGTTTTGAGAGTCTTTTTGTTAGTGGAGTCTAATATTGATTGTATACTATTCCACATCCTTAAGAAAATGAGAGAAATATGGTGTTGTACTAGTAAACTTACATTTATGGATAAAAAAAAATTATGCTAAAAGTATTAACAAATTTATTATAAAAAAAACTTTTATCATTCTTCTTGGGGAACTTAAAGAAACATAATAAATCATTTTCCCATCGTAAAGAAAACTCCCTTAAAATATGGACAATAACAAACCTGCTAAATTCCTTCCAGAATCTCTGTGTAGAGCAGGGGTGTCAAACTCAAATACACAGTGGGCCAAAATTCAAAACTGGAACAAAGTCGCGGGCCAACATTAATATTTATTGAAAAAAAATCTTCCTCCAGATATAAGAATGAATCTTTTCTTATGGACTCAAACAAGTTTTGCTGAAAAACTGAATATGGAACAAGCAAAGCTTAATACTAAACAATATATATATTAGCTGTATAATACCAGTAGGCCAGCATTAATAGTAATTTGGTATGGCTTCGCGGGCCAAATGTAATTAGGCTGCGGGCCAAATTTGGCCCGCGGGCCAGAGTTTGACACCTATGGTGTAGAGGAACAGTACCAAAAAACACGTGTCACAGTTTCTGGATGATCCCCACCGAAAGTGCAATTAGTATTTATGTCTCTTTTAAATTTTACCATGTAGTGACTGGCTGGATAACATTTATGAAGAATTTTAAATAAAACTTCCTTCACCTTATTTACAATCAGATATTCATGCGGATCATCCAGACCGTCTTCCAGTTGATATCTGGAACATATCGGTTCCAGTAAGATATTATATATGGGAGAGAGACGATATGTTCTTGGAATAAACTACGTGTTCTCTTATTGCCATTATAGGTTTGTGTGAAAAGCAGATTTTTCTCACTGACTCAGCTGGAGCAGGGAGAGTGACTGAGGTAGATATTAAGCTGTCAGTGTTTTTATATAACATTAAAGAACCTGAGGGTCTGGCACCAAGCACCATTGAGAATTCCCGAACACTGACTGGAAAATTATATAGTGTAAGGAATTCATTGTAAGTAAGTAGTCCCTCTTTATTAACCAGCTGAGCTCTTTCTTTAGTATTTGAACAATTGGAACGGCTCTTATAATGGTCGGAACGGAGATACTTCCGGGTCACAGTTAGAACCCTTCCTCAGCAAAATGCACCCATAGTGCACCACGTTTGAACGTCATCACAACAGGAAGTGTGAACATGGCAATAACAGCCTCATAAATCATTGTGTCCAGCACAGAAACGAGTTGCTGTCCATCCTGGCTAATGGAAGACAGCAGATAACAACACAACCGCATTAGAAAGATACAGACCCCACGACCGAGGCTTCCCCCCGAGTTTTACCCCCGTGGTCCGTCCATCTATGATGGAACGGGCGATGGAGCAGCTCAACGTACAGCTCAGTCGATTGACCCGGTCTCTTCGCCGGGCCAGGACCGTGGAACTCCCGGAAGGTAGCGATGCAGTATGACCGAGCATTCATTTATTAGATAACGGGCAAAAGTGATCTCCCCATCAGATATTACGTGTGTGTGTGTGTGTGTGTGTGTGTGTGTGTGTGTGTGTGTGTGCTGCTTAGAAAACGAAGTTACCCTCTGTAAAGATTCAAAATGACAAAATTCTGTTTTTTACTTCAGTTTTATTTATATCGCGCAATTTCAAAACAACAGTTCTCTCAACCTGGCTTTATGTCGTGTGGTCAAGACTTTACAATGAATCTGCAGCGAATAGATGAAACAGGAGGAGACAAGCAGGTGTAGGGAGGGCAGCCAGCTGCTGTGACCTTTTGAGGGCAAAGGGAAGGAGAGGACGAGAGCCCACAAACAGCAAATGGGACAAAAGTCAAAGTAGAAGCATCAGGTAAAGTACACTCAGGTTAATGACATGCAAAGGTGCGAGGTAATTACATCAGGACTGAAAAAGAATACTCAGGGCATAAAGTGCCTCGAATTGAGAGATATGATTTGGCACCATATAAGTAAAACTGAAATAAAGAAAAAGAACAGGTGAACAACTCTTTGTCACATGGGCAGCACATTGTTGATGCACGCTGACATCAACAATAACAGGTGCTTTGTACCAGTGAGATTGGTTTAGGTTTACTTGTTTTCTTACAGCAGCTCAGGGGGCGGGCAGGCGACTAGGTAAAATACATGTAGTGAAACAAATGATTTTGAGGGGAAAGAAACAATAATTTGCTGATGACCTCGCTCTGACCTTTATTTAAGTAAACCTTTTTTTATTGTTCATGATGGAATAAAATGTAACTTTTGAAGCCGACCCTGTGGAGGATAAACGGTTCCACGAGGATGAAAACGATGTCGGTCATATGCTAATGGTTTCAGTCACCTAATTCCAGCCCAGCTTAACTCCTCTGGGACATGTTGGACTGTGTTAGACACAAGTGAATGTCTTTGGAAGGATTGTTTTTTCCCTCCAGTGGTGCTCCCGTGGTATGTTACACAAGTTTTTGAAGTAAATGTTGTACTAAATGCAAAACAAATAAACAGTCTAAATACAGTAATGTCACATAAAAAAGTATACATGCAGTCTAAACTAAGGCATCAAATAAAATTCCTTTTACCCCATTTTCCAGTAGGAAACAAGGGGAGTTCTGACAGCGTAGTGTGTCCTGGATGAGGTTGGTGTGTGTCTTTTTTTGAATGTGTCTGTGTGTTTCGGTGTGATAGTGGATGAGTGAGCTTGTGTCTGTGAGTCTTTACCATCTCGGTAACGACTCCACCTTTTCACTGCTGCTGTCACTGTTAATGGGCTTATTGTTAATGTTTGTTTTCACATGCGTGCTCATAGATACTTTCTATTGCAAATCTGTTTGTAGTGGCTAATTTGGGTGAGACACTTATGCTTACATGGTGCCAACAGTGCTGCAGAGCCCTCGAAGCAAAAACATTGTGTTGAGGATTTTTATAATCGAGTTATTCAAATTACTCGATGAGTTGTTGCTAATAAATTGTAATGTCTTTGTCAGTTGTTAGCTTTCACTCATATTTTCTGCATTATTTTCCCTCACCACAGACAATGAGACAGCGGTGTACACACTCATGCCAATGGTCATGGCAGACCAGCACAGGTACACGTGGACCAGACTGTACTCCATCACTAATTAATTCAGTTTTATTTATATAAGGCAAAATCACTACAACAGTGGCCTCGAGGTGCTTGTTTTGGCTCACTGTGCTTTAGATGGAAACGTATATTGTGGTGTGTCTGCTTACTTTAGACAGTAGAAAAGTATACTTGCCTCTGCACATCATATCTACGGCTGCAGAAGGATTATTATTGACATGTTTTTACGTTCACTTCTCCCTCAGATCCGTGTCAGAGTTGCTGCTCAACTCCAAGTTTGATGTGAATTATGCTTTTGGACGGGTGAAGAGGAGTCTGCTACACATCGCAGCCAAGTAAGAGAGACTTTTACAGCTGTAATCAAATCACAAATGTACCTGTGACATTTAATTCGTAGTTACTTTACTGAATATTTTGAGAGAGTTCTTTAAAGTAGTTCTTTTTTAATTATTTCTGTTTCAAAATAAACTGTAAACTGTGGAATAAGTTGTGCTGTAAGTCCTGTTTATGTGATGCTGACAGAAACCTGTCCAGCCTGCTGTCACTGGTTCAGTCTCTGGTAAGCATTTAGTGAAATCAGCAAGTAACAATCACTGGATCGCTTTTAATTCCAAAATCAGCAAAATAAGTAGTTCTCACTTTATGCCTGTGCATTTCCTAATAAAGGTGCTTGCTCAGTGAAATACAGTGCAGTGAAAAAGTATTTTCCCCTCTTAATTTCCTCTTTTTAAAAAAAAAAAATATATATATATATTTGTCACGGGGCTTGGCCCTGAAAACAGCTGTCCAAACGACTTTGTCCCCCTTCTTAAATCATGATTCGGTCTGACAGAGTGAAAAAGATCTAAAAAAGTAACGTAGCACGATCAAAAGTTAGTCAAACAGATGACAAACAGGCTCTCATTCAGTGTACATGCAGAGAGTTGCCTAGTCTGCTGTTCTGCACTGCGTTACACTGTGTTTTCTCTGTACAGCTGTGGCTCGGTGGAGTGTCTGGTCCTGCTGCTAAAGAGAGGAGCCAATCCAAACTATCAGGACATCTCAGGCTCCACCCCTGTGCACCTTGCTGCCAGGAATGGGTGCGTGGCTGTATTTAATCTGTTCATTTCTAATACGCTGTCTTGTTATATTCACTGCAGTACACTTTTGTTCATGTCAGGGTGGCTCAATACTGGATTTTTAGCTTATTTAGTTAATGTGTTACAGGAAACTTTGTTTCTCATCATGCTGTTCACTGGGGTGGAGCTTCATGGAAGATTTCCAATTGCAATCTTCTCAGTGCTACCAACCATGAATCTACTGTTTTCTATTATGGATAAGCTGACTATCTAATGTTAAAACAAATCATGACATTTCTTTTTGAGTTTTACAAAGTCCAGGTGTTGACATTATTAAGTTAAACAGTTCAGTATTAATGAAAACTGAGCTGAAAAAATCAGACCAAAGACTGTCAATGAAAGGAGCCTACTTTGGAACAGGCTGTTAAATGGTCTGATAAATGCACCTTTCTACTCTCCGGGAGCACTCAAAGCACTTTATAAAAGTAAGGACCTTGTGGATTAGTGCTGTAATGTCTTAATGCATGCTCAATCATCCAGGTAAGGAAATCCCCAAAAGGTGATTCTAGTCATCTGGATGTTTTCAGTGTGAGAAATGTTTCGTCTCTCATCCAAGTGACGTCTTCAGTCTGAATCAACTTTTTGGCATTGGTGCTGTAAGTACTGTTTATAAAATGCTGAGTGGAATGGAAGAAACTGGATGAGTCACATTCTTATTTATAAGCCTTTATCTTTATGCGTATTTACTAGAGATGGCACGATACCACTTTTTTATGTCCGATACCGATATCATAAATTTGGATATCTGCCGATACCGATATGAATCCGATATAGTGTGTTTTTTAATCAATAAAACTGTTTTTTAATATCTTGCTGCATTTTGTATAAGTTCATACTCAAGTTTAAATAAACAACAACACTAAAGCTATTCTGTTATACCTGTATGTAAAAAATACACTGCACCCAAAATATTTCATAGTTCAGCAACACTGATCAATCTAATAAACTTAAACCTGCTCCATCCTCCCTATTCTGGTATTTTAAAGAGTACTTAGCAGAAATATTAAGCAACCTAACTAATAGGGTTTCAAACTCCCAGCAAAAAAAAAAATAGGGAACCACCCCCCACCCTCCACCTCATGATGCTTAATCGATGTAATCAACTTTAATTTGATGCAGTGTGAAAAAAAAAATGCACAGAAATAAATTATTTTTCAAGAATAATTAAATAGATTCAACATCTTTCTTCAACAGAATTGCAGACTGCACAGATGGTACCTTCCCAAAGGAAAAAGTACTATAGCTTACTAGGGTATATTAGACTTAACAGTTACTATATACAGTAATGGACTTCTATACATTTTACATCAGATTAAAGCTTTGGGTGTAAGATTCAGATAATTATTTATTAAAAGCTCGACATTTTAAATGAGAATAAGAAAGAAAAGTATGTCTTTGTGCCCCCTTTTCCCTGTTCATGCCCTATCGGCCCCCCTGGCTAAACTTTGCTAGATCCGCCCCTGCACAGTTACCAGCCGTCAGCTACGTAGAAAAGGATCCTGGTGTAGAAAGTAATATTAAATACATTCTAACAACAGCTTATCAAGCTTAAACGTGCTGCTGTTGTTCAGCCGCTGGTTTCCTCTTTCTGGTGCAAAGTGGGCCAAAAACAAAGAAGAGAGACGGACTCGCGACAGAAAAGCCGATCAGCTGATCATTGATCAGTTTCATGATTGAAGTAGCAGCAGGAGAGAGAGAGAGAGAGGCAGTCGCTCCATATATCGGTTGTTAAGCTTAACGTGGGAACGCTTTACAAACATTCAGAGATGAACTTACACACTTGCTTTACTTCTCTCTGGGATAACTTCCTCGGAGATGAAATGCTGGTTTGGTAGCGAGGCTACAAATACACACAGCCGCTCTATCACGTGATGCACACTGCTGCAACGTGCTACGGTTATGAGCCGAGTTACGCCGTGTCGCAAGTTTTGTGAGGTGCTTTTTTTTTATATTTAATGGATCGGATTACATTTTTTATTTCTCTCCGATATCCGATCCAGTAATTTACGTCAGTATCGGACCGATACCGATACGTAATATCGGATCGGTCCATCTCTAGTATTTACTGGTAGTCGATGGACCTTAAGATGGCTAAATCTGAGTCATGGGGTTTAAATCTGTAAAACAGAAAGGCTGATGAAAGACCAATGACAATCACAAATCTGTGATTAAGTCATGTATAAAAGCGTTTCAAGCATAAATCAGGGATTGATCAATATTCCATACTTGGAATCTGTCCATGAATCTATTTGTACTTCTGATCACACATGTGAGCAAATGTTAACTTGGCTGCCTTCCGAATTTAAATGCAAGTCTTTAAAATGAATCCTACTACTACTAATATCGTTACTGTTATAAATGATAACAATAATAATAACAATAATTTTTATTTTTACCTTTTGGTCTGTTTACAGTTGAATCTGTTTACAGATTCAACATTAAAATAAAACAATCAAATGAATGTAAAGAAACCAAAACACTAAATGGAACAGTGCAGGCTAACTTTGTTTAACCATAGATTGATTATTCTCTCACTGATAAATTCAAAACCTGCAGCATAAAAGAAGTCACTATTGTCAATCACAATAGTTGGAGCCATGTCAACCCAACATGTAGTTAAATTTCTCGGGAGTTGCAGTTCGGGTTACGTCGAAGCTCATGATTTAGGGTTTCCTGTTACAATGTTACAATGTAGATCACTGGCAGAAATCTAAATCAGGCCTTAGAGGTTCAGGGGTCTCTCTTACAACATTGTCACCACTTTTTGTGCTTCGCCTGGAGCTAAAGGTGTTTCCTTATATAAAGAAATGGAGGGACATGTTTTTATATAGGGCCTTTCTACTCTATCAGCGCACTCAAAACACTTTATACAACTTGCCTATTTCCTCCATTCACATCAATACTTTTTTTGTTCTATGTAAGTGCTTTCTAATCCATTCCTACTCCCGTGGATGTATCGGAGAGCAACTCGGGGTTAGTATCTTGCCCAAGGATATATTGCACGTAGTCTGGAGCAGGGATTGAACCACCGACCCTCCAATTAGTAGATGACCTGCTAGAGCTCCTGAGCTACAGCCACCCCTCATGTGCAGATTATACAAGGCTGTTGGTCCTAAATGATTCTGATTTATTAACGTATGCATGGTAATGTGCAAATTCAGTTTTTGCACAGGGTAAGAACATTTCCATGTAAATATTAGTAAATGAGGCCCAGTGCTACTAAACCATTTCCTATACTGTTCCCTCAGACAGAAGAAGTGTATGGGGAAACTGTTGGAATATAATGCTGACGTCAATATCTGTAACAATGAAGGCCTGACTGCTGTGAGTCGACTACATTCCTCTTGTTAAATCATAAGTAACTGATGTTTAATGAACTCCTGTAGTTGAGATAGTGACACTGTAACCTCTGATGTAGATCCACTGGTTAGCAGTAAATGGGCGAACAGAGCTCCTGCATGATCTGGTCCAGCATGTGTCCAATGTGGATGTTGAAGACGCCATGGGCCAGACAGCGCTACATGTAGCCTGTCAAAACGGACACAAAACAGTAAGCAAATTAGAAGCAACCTTTTTAATTAAATATATAAACTGCTGGTTAGTGCACAGGGATCAAAACTTGGCAGCACATGTCAGCTTTAGCAGCCTCTTAGTAATCACATTACTTGCTCTAGGTGTGTGCATGATTGTCTGCATCTTCTATTATTTGTTCAGTTTATTGTCTTTGGTTCAGCAGTATCTTGAATAATCAGGCCCCATCTTACCTTAAAGTCCTCACAGTGTTGTATCACTCCAGTAGACCACAGACTGCTCGTTTACTTGTGGTTCCTGTGATATTTACAAGTGGAATTAGCTCCCAGTTAGGATTCGGGAGACAGACATGTCTAGTTTTATGATTAGGCTTAAAACTTTTCTTTTTGACATAAACATATAGATAGGGCTGGATCATACCCTCACTCACCATTTTGACTGTCTATGTACTTACACACCACTCTGCATTTAATTAAATTAATTTTTATTTAATCTCTCTCCTCTCACCCCCGACCGGTTGCAGCAGACGGCTGAGCCGGTTTCTGCCGAAGGTTTCTTATTGTTAAAAGGGTGTTTTTTCCTTCCCTCTATGAGCATGTGATGCTCATAGAGGGTTGTCTTACAGTATAAAGCACATTGAGGCAACTGTTGCTGTGATCTGGTGCTATATAAATAAAACTGAATCTAATTTAACTACAGTATGATTGTGAAGCTTTCAGTATGAGCTACCATGGATGTCAGGCGGAGTTACTCGAGTATTCAATGGAAAAGAGGAGCGAGCAGTGATTAGTGTACGGACACCGTGAGAGGAGGATGTGGGTTATGTGAGGTAAGAGAGTTGGAGAGCTTAATTGTTACAAGTTTGTTTACAGGCTCTGATGGGGGTGTGAGGAGCTGGTGGGTGAGGCGAGATGAGTGCGGGTTGGTGGCGGCGCAGGTTGACAGGGAAACAGATATCCAGAGGGAGACGAGCCCCAAGAGGTGAACTGGCAGCCGAGGAAGTGAGGCAAGCTGGAGGAAAGAAGACAGGCCAGAATAGATCTTCATAAACACTTTTCTGGTCGTAGAAGAGGACATGTAGAAGAACATGTACCACTTGTGGGTGACACAATAGCCCGACACCAGGCGTCAGCCGTGCTGCTCCTTAAAATGCCCCGGCTGATGATGCCTGATGCTCTACAGGTGTGTTGGGGAGTCCCGAGGGAGCCCCGGCCGCCTGCTCTTAAAAAAAGGAAATGACAGCGCAACAAGTACACACGCCGTCCCAAGTCCTAAAAGTACCCCCCTCATGGTGTGGACCCTCATGGAGGAGGGCAACCTCAACCAAACGGTAACCGGGTTAATGATGTGCTGGATAATAAAAGGGTCTAGAAAGTGTGGAGGCGGCTTCTTAGACATGCCTTTAAGAGGAATGCTCATGTTAACCAAACCTGTTGGCCAATGGTGTAGTGAGGAGTTGGGGTCCTTCTCCAATCCACGAGGCGCAGGTTCTGTACTGCAGTCCGAAGTAGCACCGCTCTGTTCATGCACAGATGGGGCTGCGATCTCAGGTTCCTGAGAAGGAAGTAGTGGTGGGTGGTAACTGAGACAGATTTCAAAAGGGGAAAAACCAGTAGCTGAAGAGTTGAGATAATTATATGCATCTTCAATCCAGGTTAGATGTGCGCTCCATAAGTTGGGTTTGCTGTGGCTACACAAGCGAATGGTGACTTCCGGTTGTTGGTTTGCCCTTTCTGTCTGTTCATTACACTGAGGGTGATAGCCCAAAGACGGACTCACCTCTGCTCCCAACGCCGTGCAAAATGCCCTCCACATGTCAGAGATGAACTGTGGCCGCCTGTTGGAGACAATAACCTGGGGGAACCCATGCAGTCTGAAATCGTAATCCACAAGTAGATTAGCGGTTTGTAGGGCTGAAGGAAGCTGAAGGAAACTGTCGATGCATTGGTCAGCCCGAAAGGCATTACCAAATACTCCTATTGTCCCAGAGGAGTATTAAAGCCAGTCTTCCACTCATCTCCCTGGTATGATAAACCTCCACAGGTGCCAGTCCACGGGTAGTGACGGGTGCAGGAGATACAGTGGCTCATAAACAGTGTGGCAACTCTCGATATGGTGGCTGGACCAATTAATGTGAGGACTGTGGCGTTCAATGCAGGAGTAACCTAACACTATGAGAAGGAGAAGACAAAAAAACGGAGGTGCTTGCGGTGATTACTGGAGAGGATCAATAAAAGGTCACCAGGTCACTATGAATCAGATTCTGTTCGGCTCCAGAATCTAAAACTGCATAAACAGAAAAGGTAGCGGTTTGGTTGCAAACGGTGGCAGGGAGTTGCATGTGGGGAACCCGGGAGATAGAAGAGGTGCCATGCAGAAGTACCCCCACAGTTACTGGTTGGCGCTACCTTTTGACCATGTGGAGGAATTGGAGATGAAATGCCCCAGAAACCTGCAGTATAAACATAACCGCTCCGGCGCTCCTCTGGTGTGAGCCTCGTATGACCCAGCTACATTGGCTTCACCGCATTGTCGACAGACGGAGCCGATGTGTGGGCCGAAACGGAGAAAGGAGAGGTCCGAGCAGTGGCGTGCACGGGAGTGCTCCCACCCAAGCCCACGCGGGACCTGCTCCCTCTTTCGCTTGCTCTCGCGAAGGCGGTTATCTATCCTTATGGCCAAATTCACCAAATCCTTAAAACTGTCTGGTTGGTCGTGTGTGGCGAGCTCATCTTTCATACGCTCGCTAAAACTGCTCATAAAGGCACCGCGCAAATTCTCCCACCCAGTCTCTGCAGCTTTGATGTGGAAGTTGATGGAAAACAGTGAGACCGACTGACTACCCTGCTGGAGACTGAGTAGTAATAATAACGTATACTGTATTGATCCCCGTGGGGAAATTACTTTCTCTGCATTTAATCCATTCACTCAGTGAAGCAGTGGGCAGCCACTAATCAGGCGCCCGGGGTGCAGTGTGTAGGGATGGTACTTTGCTCAGGGTAGCTGTTCACTGGATTTGAACCCCCGACCTGATCATGGGGCGACCACTGAGCTATCCCTGCCCACAGTAGCTGCTGAGCCGCTTCGTCAGCGTGCACAGGATGGTGAAAAACGGTCTTAAACTGTGTATAGGAGAGGGTCTCGAGAGGATGCAGGGCGAGATATGATTTGGCTCAGGACACAGTCAAGAAGGGAGCTGATTGAAACGCCTGAGGCAACCGTTGGTAAAACAAGGAGCACTGAATCAGAAAATTCCCACAGTGACCCAGCTGGGCGGGTTCACCGACAGAACTGGGAGTCTGCGGGACGGATGCTGTGAGCTGGGGGGGGGGCAGGAGCACTAGCCAGGACTGGTGGAACTAATCTAGCGAGTGTCAGCGCATCGTTCACCTGGCCTGCCCATTTCTCTGATTCGTGAAACTGTTGGGTTAGCATGGGGAGCGACCCCTCGTGCTTCTGGAGTAACACGTTGGGAGATGTGTCTTTGCGATCTGCTGGGTCCATACGTGTGGTCAGAGTATTCTGTTATGGACAACTCAGGTAGTAGATCACACAACTATAAATATTTTACAAGCCGTTTTCAAAAGCTAATGTATCAATTTCTTATTTCATCTTATTCATTCCATGGCAGACACATCTGCCGAAATAAATGACCTGTTGCTCAACACCTATATTGTCATGGTCCTGAGTCTGACGACTCAGTGTTTTGTTTCTTTATATTATTCTATGTTCTTGTTTATTCTGTTATATCTTTTGTTAGGGTTTTGTTCTGTGCCTGCCTGCTCCCACTTCTGTGTTCCCTCTGTCTGTCCATGGTGTCACACTGTCTGCTTGTGAATCTGTCTCTTGAGTTCAATGTCTTGTCTGGTTCTCTGTGTCTGTGAGTTTCCTGTTTTATTCTGAAGGTCTCTGTCTCATGTGAGTGTGTTCAGTTTATGTTTCCCCTGTCCCGTCAGCTCTGATTTCTCCCGGGTGTGTTCCCCTCCTGTCTCTCATCCCATGATTACTGCTGTGTGTATTTAAGCCCTGTGTGTTCTCCTGCCTGTTGCCGGTTCGTCTGCGTTAATCCCGTCCGTCATCCTGAGTGGTTTCCCTGCGTCTGTCTGCGTCTCTCTGTCCTTCACCCCGTTTGGTTATCATTTCAGGTTTGCTCTTTAGTTTTCCCAGTTTAGGTTTCCTCAGTTGCTTCTCATACCGCTGCTGCCTGTTGATGTCATTTTGCCACTTTGAAAATAAACATTCACTCATATCATCCGTCCTTTGCCTGCATTTTGGGTCCTTTAATAATTCCACACGGCTCATCCTACAAGCTGTGACATATATATACTTATATATTTATTTGCTTAACATTTTTTTCTCAAACAAATTCAAACTTGAAATCAGACTGAAAATTACATCTGCAGCCATAGAGGAAGTATTTAGAAACCATTTGGCAATGTAAATCCCCAGTGCACTGCAAACCAGTTCTGTTGTGTTACTGATTGCTGAGCTCCTGTTTTCTTGTTCTAATAATAAATATTTCCAGTATGTGATATGAGCATGTATCATGTCTGTTCAGACGGTGCTTTGTCTTCTGGAAAGTGGAGCTGACATTAACCGACCAAACGTCTCTGGAGCAACGCCTCTTTACTTTGCTTGCAGGTAATGTCATCAGTCATAATAACAGTAATAGTAGTGATAGTAAGTCTGCTCTGAGCTCTTTTACACTTCATCTTGAGTCTTCGGGATTACAAACGCACCAGCAGATTAGCTTTGCGTTTGAATCCAGCTGGAAACTCAGTCTGTATTATTCTTCAGCCATGGCCAGAGAGACACAGCCCAGATCCTTCTCTCTCGAGGTGCCAAGTACATCGCTGACAACAATGGAATCACTCCACTGGATGTCTGTGTGCAGGTGAGCATTTCATCACATTTAAGCATTTTTTTCTCTTCCTATTTCGTTGTTGTTTGGTTTGTGTTACTCTGAGTTTTTTTTCCCGCCCCTCAGGGAGGATATGGAGAAACCTGTGAGATTCTCATCCAGCACCACAGCAGGCTGTTCTTGACCCTCATCCAGATGACGCAGAATAATGACATTAAAGAGAACATGGTATCATTTGTATTTGTATCTGATTTCACACAGAAATCTATTTTATAGTTTAGATTTGTTACGAGTGTTTGTGTTTGTGTAGCTCAGGCAGGTCCTGGAACATGTCTCTCAGCAGAGTGATAGTCATTACCACAGGATCCTGACCAGTCTTGCTGAAGTGGCTACCACCAATGGACACAAGCTTCTCAGGTATAATTGCATATATTAGAGTACGTTTCACCAAAATTTGGACATTTTATCCCATTAAACACACTGTGTCAATGGGTCGCTGCAATTTAAAACTTACACTTCTTCATGTTAGGTCTTAGAAAAAAGGAATTTTATTATTAACTGCAACATTATTGTTAATAAACTGAAATTTATGCTTCTAACTGAAAGTGGTAACAGAGAGGTGATTAAAACATTGCCTACAAATTATAGTTTTGAATATTATACACGTACAAACATGAAGTGTGGTGAGATCACTGTTTTATATATAAAACAGTTTTTATTCTGAATTGGATAAGAATGGATGGATTCAAGTCTTTCTTTCCAAAATATTTAAAAATATGTAGAAAGAACTGAACAGTATATATGATCATTACCAATTATGTTTCAGAAACCCCTCCATGAATCACTACCTTATCGTGATGAAGGCGTTTGTGTGTCCCGGGGATTGCAGGGGCTATGTTGTTGGGGACCAATTTGCCCCCTGGTCTGGTCACCCATGGCAAATTGGTCCTGGGTGAGGGACCAGACAAAGAGCCTGGGATAGGGTGCTTGAAGGCGAACTGCTTTCTACCTTTTAAAAGTATATCTATATTTAAAAAAAATCTTCTCTCACTGACTCAGAGAAATATGTTCATGTATTTATATCAAGCAGATTTGTCTACTATAACACAATTTGCCGGATTATCCGAGTAATCATTAGTACCTCTTTAGCTTGCTACAGCCAGAACCCCCAGTACATCTCTGACTTACTCAGTGTCTATAATCCAACTAGACCTCTCAGATCATCAGGTGCAAGTCTTTTAACTTGTCCCAAAATTATGACTAGAGATGGTTTTATGGTCTTGCGAACGTGTCTGTCCATGTACACAATTCCAGTCAGACAGAGGGGGAAAGAGGTTTGCACTGACCCCAGTGACCCCCAGTGACCCTCGGTGACGATATTTTCAGGTTCGTCCACAGATTGGATTCATGTCTGAGTTTTGGCTGTTGATTAATTATTTTAATTAATGAGCTTAACCATTGTTTGTGCCTTTGGTCATTGGCTGAAAGAAAAACCTTTTTTATTCTGGAGTCGCTGGACTTGGGAGCAGATTTTTTTTCAACAAGCTCGCTGTATTTGACGTGCTTTCCTTCTTTCTTTAAGTGACCAGTTTCACTCTCTGTGCTGTGGAGAAAGATCTGTATAGCAGAATATACCTCGCTGTAGGGATAGAATAAACAGACTGACAAGCTAGTGCTGGTTGACAGACATTCTTGGACTTAAATGTGTTTATCATTAAGAGATGTGTTCTTACTTATGTATACTCAGCACTTAACTTGGTCAGAAGATGAGATCACTCTATTGGGATCTTGGTCACCTTCCTGACTCGTGCTTGCTGGAGTATTTGATTCTCTATATTCTATAAGGATTCTGTTCATTTAACATTGATTGTGACTCTGGGAACAGACACTGTTTTATAAGTGGTTTTAACCCCTTGCTCTGATCTATGGCTAGATTAAGTGTATTCACATCAACTTCTATACATGTCTCAAGGACAGTTAAACCACTGAGTATAAAGATAGCAATAATTTAAGGTAACTGTTTATTAAGGAGACAGTTACTTTTTTTTCATCCATCCATTTTCTAAACCTTATCCAGGGTTGGGTTGCAGGGGCAGCAAATAAATATAAAACGTGTATAAGTATTCACAGCCTTTGGTCAAAACTTTTAAACGACCTTTAGGGGCAAATACAGCCTTTTTGGGGTGGTCTCGACACCACCCTTTATTATTTTGGCTGTCTTAGGGTTGTTCTCCTGTTGGAAGATGAACTTTTATCCTAGTCCAAGGTCCAGGATGGTTCCAAACAGGATGCACCCGACCTCAGTTTTGAGTGTCATGAAAAAGGCTGTTCAGTAACTCAGAGTTTTTTAAAGGCGTATAAAGCCTGAAAAGATCCAACACAAGGAGACCAACAAACACTGCATCCTATCCAAGTTCATGCATTTGCTACAAACTATTACAATAGTTAATCAGTGCTAAGGTGTGTTTATTTCCTGTCTTTTTTTCTTAGCCTGTCTAGCAGTTATGAAGCGCAGATGAAGAGTCTGCTGAGAATTGTTCGTATTTTCTGCCATGTGTTCCGCCTGGGGCCTTCATCACCAAACACTGGCAATGACATGGGCTACAATGGAAACAAGACGCCACGCAGCCAGGTTTTTAAGGTAACACATGTAGTAGTGTACAAAGACTTTTGTATTTCTTGTTGAAGAGAAAAAAAGGACAGTACAACTGTAAAGTTTTGTTATTTTGGTAGGTAGAAGTTGGGAGTTAGTGCTAGAGTAGAGTAGAATAGTCTGGTCTGAGCTAGCTGAAGTCTTGAATTAGGCTTTATGGAACCTGCAGGCATCCTCTGTTTTCCTCCTCAAGCCTCTTGTCCCCTGTCTGTCACTCTGCAGCCTCTGGAGCTACTGTGGCACTCCCTGGATGAGTGGCTGGTGCTCATCTCTACAGAGCTGGAAAGGAATAGGAAGAACCCATCTTCCTCCTCCAGCAGCGATATAGCCTCTCTGCTTCTGAAACAGCGTGAGTCAGAACATGCTGGGTCCACGCCAAAGCTTCCCTCCTTGCTGGATCATCAGATTGTCATCGAATCGGAGGCGTATGCTGACGGGGAGGACGTCATCTCCATGACAGCCAGTCGACTCAGTGCTGTTATCCAGGCTTTCTACATGTGTTGCTCCTGTCAGATGCCTCAAGGGTATGAGCTCTGCATCCCTCTGTCAGATCCAATGGTAGTAAACATCAGATGGCATCATTTGACATAGAGACCGTTAAGTATCAGTTTTAATCTAATAGACATGCAGCTATATAATGCAGAGAGTTTAATTTTCTTTTTATCATTTATCATTAGTTATTACTGTGGTAATACTGTTACAATACTACTGCTACATCCAACTACTGCTAATGCTAATGCTGCTAATGTGGTTGTTATGTAGAGGTCTTTCTGAGCAGAGGCAGAAAGGGGGTTGGTCTTGATAAGGCTCTGTCCTTTGAGTCACATCTTGCTGCTACAGTGAAAAAGGTTCAACAAAGACTGTACTTTTTAAGGAGGTTGAGAGGTTTTAATGTTTCATCTGAAATGATGACTCTTTTTTATAAAAGTTTTATTGAATCTGTTTTAACCTTCTGTATCATTGCCTGGTACGGTAATATGTCCTTGAATAATAAGACCAGACTTAGCAACCTGGTTAAAGTGGCTGGTCAGATTTCAGGGAGGCCTCAGGTCCAGCTTGTGGACTTTCATAACAGGCAGGTGCTGAGGAAGGCGACCTCTGTCCTGTTGTGTTCAGATCATCCTCTCTTTAATGATTTTCAACTGCTTCCATCAGGTCGTCGTCATAAAGTGCCTGCAGTGAAGACAAAGAGACATAGACTGTCTTTTGGTACCTACTGCTGTTATCATGGTTAATAACACTAAACCATAAGTGTTGTTGCCATTGCACACTGCACTTTAGTTGATGATAAAATTTAGGTTGTTTTCTCGGGGCTTATATTATTTTTTGTGTGTATGTGATGTGTTTGTTTGTTTGTTTGTTTATATTTCTGGATGGACATACTGCAAATCAATTTCCCGTTGGGGACAATAAGGTTACCATTGACCATTGACAGCCACAAAATTCTGTCTCTTCTAAGGAGTCGTATTAAAAACATTCTTTCAACCGAATGATCAAATGTTTTTAAAATCTTCTTGTGGTGAGATACTGAACTCCAAATTGTTCTTCGATGCGTTAATCAGAGTATGAATATGTGTGAATGTTAGATCAAGCATTCACACAGAAGAGTGTTTGTATGAATGTGTAGTGCTCAGGTGGAGTAGTACAGTGGTATATGTAACCAGTCACTGAGACTAACAGCTGTGTCCACATTCATAGAAGGAAAATGTTTTCAAATGGGGAAAGAGAACTGAGCTTGAAATTGTCAGGAAGTGACTGGAAATCTTCAAACAGCTCTAAAAGATGAAGAGACTTTGATCTGAAAACAGTCTAATCAGTTTCGTTATTACTTCACATGGAAAAAGTAAACACCTGGAGACAATACGGATACCAAATTCCAATCACCTTAATGGTTGTATATAAATCTGCAATCATTCTGGGATAAGGTTCTCTTAATTTTCAAGGACATATTTGGCCGTGGTATCCCTGCAAAACCCAAAATGATGTTTTTTTTGTACCCAGCATAAGGATATACATCGCTTCAGAATTTTACTATTGTAAGTAACAAAGTCATAATGAGGATAAATGTGATCCTCCGAGGACCGATCACGGCTGTATAGAGCAGAAGAAATACACTCCATGGAAAAACTGACTGAAGCACACACCCATAGCAAACTATGAACCAAATATCTATCTGGAAGTCAAAACACGGGTCAAAGCCTTATTTTTAACAAAATTCAACATATTTTATAACTTTAGAATCTAACTTTAGATTGTGAGGAAACCCTTCAGCCGTCAGGCTGTGGTTCGTCTGTGAAACCAGCTCCCAGACTGAATTCAGAAGGCATACCTTCCTAAAACCTTCCTTTTTAAAACATATAGCTAGGTTGTTGGGGGGTCTTCTTCACTCACCTCTTTTTACTTCTCATGT
This sequence comes from Oreochromis niloticus, assembly GCF_001858045.2. Classification (NCBI taxonomy): domain Eukaryota; kingdom Metazoa; phylum Chordata; class Actinopteri; order Cichliformes; family Cichlidae; genus Oreochromis; species Oreochromis niloticus. Next base: position 1,455,003 of record NC_031976.2, on the reverse strand, counting down.
CTTTACACACCGCTGTTGCATTAAATCACTGGTAGTTATTAAACTCTGGCTCATGTTGCTCCAGCAGGTAGCAGCAGGTGGCTACCCTGATACTCACAGAGGTTTCTTCCTGTTAGAAGGGAGTTTTCTTTTCTGTTGGTGGCTTGAGTTAATCTGAAATGCACTGAAATGAAATATTTCATATTCATGTCAGGTCAGACTGACTGATCTGAGGCAGATTCCACTGGAAGCAGCCATGCTTCATCCTATTTGCTCCCACACTATTAGTGGACATTTATGGATTAGATCTATAAAGATGCTTAATTAACAAGGAAATGTGGACTGTTATTAAGATGTCAGCTGAAGTGAGCTGTCCATCTGTTTTTGTGGCTCTTGCCCTTTTCACTTTGCTCTGTCTTTTCTCTGGTTTCTGTTTCTCGTACTTTCTGACCTCTATCTGTTTCCACACCCAGAATGACATCACCCCGCTTCATTGAGTTTGTCTGCAACAATGATGATGTGCTCAAGTGTTTCGTTATCAGGTGAGTCAACATGGCTCTTTAACATACACATTAGAAAGTATGAATTGATCCAGAAACGTATTTTCTCTGAATTGATTTCCACTCTCATTTCTCTCATTTTTCCCCTCATATTTCTGTCTGGACCTCCTTAGAAATCCAAAGATCATCTTTAACCACTTCCACTTTCTCCTTGAATGTCCAGAGCTGATGTCACGCTTCATGCATATCATTAAAGGCCAGGTAAGACATAATCGGATAAATATATGATTACCTATTATGTACAAGAGAGAAAGAGAGATGCCTGGAAAGGTAAAGCCAGCCATCATTAGCCCTGCTTCTGCCTATAGAGACAGTGGTACAGCTCAGTTTCTGTAAACGCTTAAATAATTTTGATGAGCTAATAAAACCACCCTTTATTTCTGCTGAAAAGTTTCACTTCCTTCCTATAGTGTGCCAAGACCCTAAGAATAAGTACAGCAGTAGTAGTATTCAAAAGATTTCTCTATGGAACATTTCATCCGACTTCCCACGGTGCAAACTAGAAGTGCAGACCTGCATCTCTTCTTCTATATCAGCTCTGATTTTCATTTTCTCCAAGGCAAAGCCCCAGAGTTCTAGGTCAGGTGGTAACACTTCCTGACATTTTTTAGTTCATTATCACCCTTATTTTGTGATTGTCACCCCATTGACGACCCTACCACCCATTCTTGATCCCACATTTATTAATTAATGTGTAAGTTATTCATCCATCTTCTTCTGCTTGTCTGATGCTGGGTCATGGGGGCAGCAGCAGAGGCATTCATGCCTCTACAACATACAACAAGACAGCCCTACAACATCCAAAGCCTTCAGGGATTCAGTCCAATCCTCATCCACCCCAGGGGCTCTGGCACCAACAAGTTGTTTAACTGCCTCAGTGACTTCACCCAGAGTGATAGTCACTGCCTCGTCCACAGACTCTGCTTCCTCTACAGGGATGTGTCAGTGGGATTAAGGAGATCCTCAAAGTATTCCTTCTACTCCCCGACAATATCCTCAGTTGAAGTCAGCAGCGCTCCACCCACACTACACACATTGCAGTCAGAGGAACACTTTTACCTCCTCAGTCGCTTAAAGGTTTGCCACAAACTCTTCGAGGAAGTCCAAAAATCTTTTTCCATGGCATCTCTGAACTCTTCCCACACCCGGGTTTTGCTTCAGCAACCATCTGGTTTGTGGTTACCACCTTTACAGGCACCAACCACCTTGCAGCTGCAGCTCAGTGCAACAGCTTCAGCAATGGAGGTGCTGAACATGGGCCGTTTGGACTCAGTGTCCCCAGTCTCTCTCAGAATGCTGTCGAAGCTCTGTCGAAGATCTCGTGGGCCTCTTCCATGTGTTCCCAGCACACCCCCACTATACATTTAGGCATCCCAGGTCTGTCTAGCATCCTCCCCCGCTACTGACCCAACTCACCACAAGGTGGTGATCAGTTGACAGCTCAGCCCTGCTCGTCACCTGAGTGTCCCAAACATACTGCTGCAGATCTGGTGATAGGATTACAAAATCCATCACCCTGCAACCTCGGGTGTCCTGGTGCCACGTGCACTTATGGACACCCCTGTGTTCTAACATGGTGTTTGTTATAGACAAACTGTCGTTACAGAACACTGCTCGGGTTCAGATCTAGCTGACCATTCCTCACACTCACCCCCTCTCCAGTTCTCTCTGTTGCTAATATGAGCGTTTAAGTCTCCCAGTAAGATAGAGATTCCCCAGGTGAAGCACCCTAATGAGGGAGTTCAAGAAGACCGGGTACTCTGAACTGTCATTTGGTCCAGAAGAACAGACAACAGTCAGGACCTGTTCCCTGACCTAAAAGCATAGGGAACAAACCTACTTGTCCACTGGGAAAAACCCTAACATGCAGGGAGCAAGCTGAGGGGATACTAAAGATACCCACCCATCACCTCTCACCAAGGGCAACTCCGGGAATCAGTCCACCAGGATCTCCACCCTTGGCCGCTGCCCTGCACACATTGCAGCCTACCCCTACTGCACCCTCCGCGGGTGGTGGACCTACAAGTGGATGGGCCCATGTCCCTTTTTCGGGCTATGCCGGCCAAGCCCCATTGGCTAAGGCCTTGCCACCAGGTGCCCGTCCTCGGGCACCCTCCCCATGCCTGGCTCCAGGACGGCTCCCTGGTAACCCTATCCTGGGCAGGATGAACTGTTCCCTAGGTTTTTCTCTCATAGAGGTCTTTTGAATCGCTCACCCAAAATCAAGTGCACAAAGCAAAGTCCATAAAGACATGGATGAGCAGGTTTTTTGTATGGAAGAACTTGACTGGTCGCACAGAGTCCTAGCCTCAACCCCATAGAACAGCTTTGTGATTAATTACAGCAGAGAATGTGAGCCAGGCCTACTGTCTGAGTCTCCTGACTTCATAAGCCTACCATAATTAGGCTTAGAAGACACTGTCAGAACTTGTTGACAACAGATCCTTTAAGGCGCTTGAAAAAGAAGAAGAAAATGATCTTTGTAGCCAGCCTGCTTGTTATTCTGATGTAAATGAAACATCCATTCATCCATCCATCCACCCATCCACCCAGTCAGTCAGTCATGTATCTATTTATTTTCTTCCGCTTCTCTGGGGCCGGGTCGTGGGGGCAGCAGCCCAAGCACAGAAGCCCAGACCTCCCTCTCCCCAGCCATCTCCTCTAGCTTGTCCGGGGGAACACCAAGGCGTTCCCAGGCCAGCCGACAGATATAGTCCCTCCAGCGTGTCCTGGGTCTGCCCTGGGGCCTCCTCCCGGTGGGACATGCCCGGAAAACCTTGCCCAGGAGGCATCCTTGTCAGATGCCCGAACCACCTCAACTGGCTCCTTTCGATGTGGAGGAGCAGCGGCTCTACCCTGAGCCCCTCCTGAATGGCCGAACTTCTCACCCTATCTCTAAGGGAGAGGCCAGCCACCCTTCGGAGGAAGCCCATTTCCGCTACTTGTATTCGCAATCTAGTTCTTTCGGTCACTACCCACAGCTTGTGACCATAGGTGAGGGTAGGGGCATAGATCGACCTGTAAAGCGTCCGCATCACTGCAGCTGCAGCACCAATCCGTCTGTTGGTCTCCCGCTCCCTTCTCCCATCACTCATGAACAAGACCCTGAGATACTTAAACTCCTCCACTTGGGGCAGGGTCTCGTCCCTGACCCGGAGTGGGGACTCCACCCTTTTCTGGCTGAGGACCATGGCCTCAGATTAGGAGGTGCTGATTCTCATTCCCACCGCTTCACACTTGGCTGCGAACCGTTCCAAGGCAAGCTGGAGGCCATCACCTGATGAAGCCAACAGGACCACATCATCTGCAAAAAGCAGAGATGAGATCCTGAGACCACCGAAGTGAAAGCCCTCCGCCACTTGGCTGTGCCTAGAAATTCTGTCCATAAAAATTATGAACAGAATCGGTGACAAAGTCCGACTTATTGCCGGCTAAGCGGACCAAACTCTTGCAACGGTCGTATAAGGACTGAATGGCCCATAGCAATGGGCCAGACACCCCATACTCCCGGAGCACCCCCCCCACAGGACTCCCCGAGGGACACGGTCGAATGCCTTCTCCAAGTTCACAAAACACATGTAGCCTGGTTGGGCAAACTCCCATGCGCCCTCGAGTATCCTTGAGAGGATAAAGAGCTGGTCCAGTGTTCCAACAATGAAACAATGAAACAATAAAAGTTTAATGACAGAAAACACGTGGTTAAAGTCAGTACTAAGCAAACTGCTTTATGCACAGAACCTGTTTCAAAGTTGGATCAATGTGATATTATTTAGAAAAACACTGACAATTTTGTTTTCTTTAGCCAAATAACTTTATTTTACCATGCTGTTTATTTTGAAGTCACATCCATGTGTTTACCTGGAAAGAGTCTGTCTTCACATTTGACCTTTTGTGTCTGAACTTTTTTGTATCAGGGCTAATACAGAGAGATAGACTGCTATTCATATTCGAACCTGCAGCCAATTTTGAGCTAGCAATAAACCTAAAGTGGACATCTTTGATCTGTGGGAGGAAGCTGGAGAACCTTGAAAGAACACACTCAGACCAAGGGGAGGATGTACAAACTCCAACAGAGAGGTCCCGCCCAGCCGATGGATTTAAACCTTATTTATCTTGTAGTCCTGTGAGACTTTGAGTCACCCCATGTCATTTCATGATCAAGTGTTCCTTCCATGGCGAGAACACTTGTCTTAAGATAAGTTTATTCTGCTTCATAAATTTTTAATAGCTGTTCTAAGTTGTGTTAATTATCCCAACTCTTCAGTATTCATATTTGAGCTGCAGCATTAAAGTCCTGCTACCCATGGATCATAGCTCACCTGGGAGTAGGTCTTTGTTTTGATTACAGGCTTCCTTATTCCTCTCTCAGTGCTTGGAGAATAAAGGCATATGTTATGGAAATGGACCCCAGCCTTGTCTCTGAATTACAGATGAGCGTTTCAGCACGAAACACTTCCTGAGAAATCAACTCAGATTGAAAAATTCCCCAATCGTAACGTTGAAAACACAGCCAAGTGGTAATTAGTTTGAGAAAGTGCTGTGCAGTGTGAAAAAAAGTCTTGTCTTCCCGTCAGCCCTTTAAGGATCGGTGTGAGTGGTTCTACGAGCATCTGTTGGCCGGCCAGCCAGATTCTGACATGGTTCATCGTCCAGTCAATGAGAATGATGTGCTGCTCATCCACAGAGGTACAGACACACTTAAGCTGCTCATGTCCAGTCACTGATGTCATTTGCAGGGTTATGGATACGGAATGAGTTTGTGAATGTGGCCATGTGAGAGTTGTTGGCACAGTGTGAATCTTTACTATAGCTTTAGAACAGCTATCGCTAACTCTGCTTTTATTCTGTTTGGGGTATACTGTCATAAAAAATCATTATCAGTATGTTGACGTGTGTTCATTGATGTTATTTATGTTTTTGAGACTTGAGTACCTGCTAGTCAAAGCATTGAGATACTTCTTGTACCTATAGAGCACTTATGCTAGTATGAAATCACCGACTGATTGATCTCCACCTCAGTCTGGTGCAGCATGTGTTGATTTGTAACAAATGTAACCTCGCAGTTATATAAAGATACTTTAAGTTGCCAGAAAGCCCTCGATTGATTATAATGTAGGTACAATAACACCAAGTCATGAAGATACTTGCAAAACAAGTTATGTCTTTATTTTATATATAACTCCTTCATAAATCTTCTTCTCTAAAGTCTATTTACTAATGTAAGTAAATACATAAACATCGGCAATTACTTTTGGGCACAACAACAGCATTTAGTCAGCTTAGCTTATATGACTGGAGCGTCTGTCTGTAGGTCGTCTCTCAGGATTGCTGTTTGCCTGGCTGTTGCTTCTTTTTTGTTCATGACTGGTGGCTGTGATTCCCCATACTGGCATACTGATTGTGGTCCCTTGAGCTTACACACTCGTAACACCTGCCGCCCAGGCTGGTGTCGGCTTAACCCTTTGAGAGCCTCAACCCTGCAAAAACCACTGCAGCATGTTCCCAGCGGTGATGTCAGCTAAAGTGCAGTAAATAGTTAATGATTAGTTTATTAATTTACATTGCACAGACCTTAGAAAGTGGTTAAGAACCGTACCCCACGATACTGAAATAGTTAATTAAATACATTTAATAATGAAATGTGCTTGTGGGGATAGGTTAATTGGATAATCGAAATTGTCACTAGGTGTGAATGTGAGTGTGAATGGTTGTCTGTCCCTGTGTGTTGGCCCTGCGACAGACTGGCGACCTGTCCAGGGTGTACCCCGCCTCTCGCCCTATGACAGCTGGGATAGGCTCTAGCGCCCCCGCGACCCTGAAAAGGATAAGCGGAAGCGAATGGATGGATGGATGGATAACAATGAAATGTTTTGGTATCAATAACATATGTATGAAACTCGAGGTGCTAACTACTATTGTATTCATCTTTTCTTCATGTCTGAAGGACACCTGCTTGTCTTTAGTCTTATTTGTGATCATTATTATTTGTCTTCTAACATCCAAAGATTTTTATGGTCTGTTTTATAATATCTAACAAGCTTCATACAGTTAAGCAACAACAGTCACTCAGTCACATTGCTTTGCCACGAACACCTCAACATTTCTGCTCCCAGTTAAAGAGTTCACATTTTCTAACAGTTTTTTTATTGCTGGTTTTAATTCAAAATAAACTTTGAATTCACTTTGAATGTTTGACTGCAAAACAGTGGAGCATATGTTCAGTGTCCCCTTTGATAACCACCAGCTCCCCCTAGGACCCGCTGAAGACTATTGTTCAGATCATGGAAAGGGAGAAGGACATTATTTACAAACACTCCGTCATAGTGAGCTCTGGAGTCAAAGACTATTTTGCCAAGCTTTATTGTGTGCCATATGCCGAAAAACTGCAGATAACACCCCTCCTGTCCCATTTACATAGCTGGGTCCCACTCTGCATGATCACTGTCTAAGATCTTTTTGTGGGTATTGTTTCTTCTCCAAAGTCTGCCATCTCCTAGTGACATGGAAATCAATGGAGCAACCCAGTTTTTGCTTCTACCTTTATAAACTTTTCTGGCCATCATCTGTATGATTTTCTACTGATCTATAGATGGGGAAAGCTTCTTATCATTCTTTGTGTGAAGAAAGACAGACTTTCGTACATCTTCCAGGGATCTAGACTAACTTTTTGCCACGGTTGCAGGCGCACCAGCACAAAAGTTAGGTGCACCCAATTTTTCAACCGCAACGCTTAACACCACAGTTTTATATGTGCACTTTTATGGGGGGGGAAATTGCTGTCGATACAGACACTATTAATTTGTAAATGATTAATTAACAATCTTGTCAACACAAAGTTCTTTATTTGGAGCACATTTCTACAAGGAAGATAAGTTACTGAAAAACTGTTTGTGCTTAAAGTGCGTTGGCACTCTTTGGCAATACTGTAGACAATATTAAACTTAATCATCATCTTGGCTCCTCTGACGACCTGTTTGCTGTTGCATGCTGCAGAAAGGCAGTGGGGAGAGGGGACACTTGGGCAGTGCATTTATTGCAGCATATAATGTGTTTTCTGGATACACTGCTGTTTTTTCAGCATTCAAAGATTGATGGCCAGTCAGAGCTGGCTATGAATTTCAGATGGATCAGTCTTTAACTTAACACGAAAGTTATCAATAGCTCTTTTCATCTTTTCTTATTACCCACAGCTACATCCACTTCTGTCGGGCCTAGGCTGCTCACTAGGGCTGGGTATCATCACTGATTTCTATAATCCATTCGATTCTGGTTCGACTCACAAGGTCCTGATTCTATTCGATTTAATCATCTATCAGTACTGACACATGTGAGACTTCATCAGAGGTGTTGGTATCACAGCAGATGCCTTTGTGTCAAAGTAACTGAGGATAAAACACAGAAAAACATGAAGGAGATTTTCCTGGCCTGGTTTTTATAGCAGAAAACTCAAAAATATTCTGCAATTTTACATAATTTTAAAAAGTTTAAATTTCTTCAGTATTGAACAGCAGAAATCAGGCTTTCTTGTCCGAGGACATTTAATTAAAAAAAAAAAAAAGGAAAAAAAGACAGCGGCCAACAGCGCTGTAAACAACGGTAGACTGGCGGGAAATAAGCGCATGAATAATGTAGAAAACAGAGATTTGAGACGGGAAACTGTTCTTGAAGTACAGAGAGAGAGAGAGAGAGAGAGCTGTGCATGAAGTGTGATTTTTTTATCGTGGTGGAAGCAAAACAGCAAAAGTCAGAGGGAATTCATGACGATGTTTATCAAATGTGAAGCGTAGTTTGCTGCTGGTTCAGTGAATTTTGGTTGGAGAGAGACGAAACCTGCAGCTCAGAATCGAGCGCAAAAAAGACATAAACACAAAGCGCAGACCCGACGCATCAGAATCAGTGAGCTGTCGGGTTTCAGCCCCGACGGCGTGTCCATGTCCGTGTCCGTGCTGTCGGGAGAAGAGAAAGCTGATTCTGATGCGTCGGGTCTGTGTTTACGTCTTTGTGTGGAGTCCGTTTACCTGCTCTCAGCAGCCTCAGCCAATCCTGCTTCCTTTCCTTTTTCTTGTTGTAGTGCTTCTAACTGTTCCTCTATTTGTACTTTGGTGTCTATTGTTTTCTGAGAGAAAGCCACCTTTGCCTGTGCTGCTTTAACGTTAACTCCTATTGCTAAACCTTTTTATGCCTTTGAGCTACTCGAGGATCGTGAAAGAACATGGAAACATAGATCAAAGATTAGGAGATCAGAGTCTTTAACTGTCCTGGCTTCCTTCTTTGTATCTGAAGCGGTTTATCCCGCTAGCTAAACAATCAAGTATTTTCACAAAGACTCTTGGACCAAGAAGGTTGCATTGAGTTCACTGAGTCTTAACTTACATAAACTTAACTAAATAAAATACAATAATTTATAAATCTATAAATACACGTGTACTATATGTTTGCATAATTTGCATGTATGCACAAGTGAATGTTTACACATGTTTAAAACTACCTTGTACTCCACTATCGTCACAGAAAATTATCTACCCAGCAGACCCATTTTCATATTAGCAGAAAAGGCAGTATTATGCAGACATATTGTACATTTCCCCAAACATACGAGACACCTCAAAACTTACGGATATGATCTTTGTTAGTTTCCTAATATAGCAAAAAATGTCCTTTAACCATGCATCATTAGCAGCTTCTGCTCTCGCCCCTCTAGCCTGAAAAATGAGGGCTGTATAAATATATTTCTTGAAAAATGACATACAGAGGCCATAACATGAGTATTTTGAACTGGAATCATACCTGGGGTGTGTCTGATGATGTTTCACCAGTCCATAAAAACACAAATACACACAAGTACAAATACTGAGAAACTGACACCTGTTGTGGTAGCCATCACGTCCCTCTACCAGAGTCTCAAATCTTGTCAGGTGCAGGATGACTTCGAACACTTATTAAAGCTGCCAGTTGAGGCTTGAGCTATTTTTGGTTCAGACACAATTCCATTATTACAGCAGGGTTGGGATGGTCCCTGCTTTGCCAAGTAGAATTCAGGAGACATCAGGTAGGATCCACCAGGGCCTCAACCAGCACCTGGTTGAAGTACCTGACCCCAGCTGGAGGCTTTTCATATGTGTGAAACATTCATTGACAATGAAGAACACAAGGACACACAAGTAAGACTCAGAAGTCCTCCAAATGACCTTTGGGCTCTTGACCATTACCCAGGCTTGGCCAGCCAGCTTCCACCAATCAGCCCAGTAAGGCAGTTGTTGGCTAGGTTCTCCTCTCCAGCCAAACTGTGGCTGTGGGATCGATCCCTTTTCTGCTTTCTCAGGGAAACATATGTACCAAGGCCACCGAATGTAGCAAAAGGCATCATGTTGAGAGGGGGTTAACTCAGAAGAGTTCTCGGGTGGTTGAGCAGATCTAGTCTCAGATTGATGTCAGCCTCTTTGCGTGTGACCTGTTCCATCTGTCTTTGAGCTTGGGCTCACTCAACCAAAGGCATGACCACCTTGTAGCTACACAATGCTACCTGCTATTCACTATAGTTATTTGTGGCATATGCCATTACCTCTGGAAATGTAATACCTGGAAAGTCTTGAGATACAGTCTCCAGCTTCCTAGAGACTGTCTCTCGAGCTTTAAGGCTGCTCTGAGACACATTGTAATCAAACTACCAGTGATTTAATGCCAGCACCAGTGCTTTACAGGTAAGCTGTGGGGCATGACTGGGTATGCCAGCGTGTGTTAAAAAAGTATCTATACACCCTGACTAGCAGTGGGATCATCAGTTGCATTCTTATGAAATTGAGAGTTAATCTCTTCACTCAAAGAAACAAGGTTAAAATGTAACTTTATCCACATGGCACTAGTTATAAGTTGAATGTGTGTTGTATGGTGTAAAACCTAAAGTAACATGATAAAAGGTAACAAAGTATCTAATAAACTCTGTCTACTAGTGTCCTAACACAGAAACAAACGTGGAAACATACAGCAGGTCTGCCCAAAGCAGTTGGGCCACTGAAGGTTGAAAATACCATTGGTCAGACAAACAGGTCCAAAATGTGCACCACCTGAATGGGAAATGACAAGAAGACCCTTGATCATAAATAACATTCAACCCAGCTGAAGATCTGTATGAAAACGTTTGTTCTACAAAATATGAATTCTTTTTCCCGATATCACCATCAGATTCCATATTTAGGAGTAGCTGTGAGATGGTTTCAAAGTCCACCAATGAAAAACTCAAACAAGGCATTGCTGTTCGTTTCCATGGCGAGGAGGGTATGGTGAGTTGTCTGCAATTCAGCTGTTAACAGTATAAACAGTGAGTTGTATTGTAGTTTGTATTAAAGATACAGAGTACTCTCTATCTCTGTGTGTGTGCGCGCGTGTGTGTGTGTGTGTGTGTGTGTGTGTGTGTGTGTGTGTGTGTGTGTGTGTGTGTGTGTGCGCGTGCACGTGTGCACGTGTGTGTGTTTCAGGGCCAAGGTGTAGTTCGGGAGTGGTTTGACATTCTATCCAATGAGATCATCAACCCAGACTACGCTCTGTTCACTCAGTCAGCTGATGGTATGTGACATTTTTCTTTTAAGTCATAAGATTTCGGGTGTACAGAGTGATCCACAGAGTGATCTCATGCTATGTTTGTGTGACCACTGCTTGCTATTAAGATCACTTTGTATTGACGTGCTTGACCAGATGGGCCCGGGCACAGTTTAGTCGCACTTAGGAACTAGCATGGCTCCCGAATACTTGCTCAATGACGGCTGCCTCTGTAAAATCATAACTTACAAATTTGTGAGAGTAAAACGCATGACTGTATCCCCAGTTAATCTACAAAATGCATCCAGTCATGAAAGTCATGCTGTGCAAGAGCACTGTGTTAAAGAGAGAGAGGAGAGAATAAATGCCAGAGAGGAGCTGAGACGCTGAAACAAACCTAAGTGTACTTTTTGTGATAAGCAGGTGTGTGTGTGTGTGCGTGCGTGCATGTGTATGATCCACAGGTACAACATTTCAACCCAACAGCAACTCATCAGTGAACCCAGACCATCTGAACTACTTTCGATTTGCTGGTCAGATTCTGGGCCTCGCTCTGTACCACCGGCAGCTGGTCAACATCTACTTCACACGCTCATTCTACAAACACATACTCGGTAAGAATACCTGATGTTACCTACCTTTAAGTAATAAAAAAGTTTACTTGAGTTTTGCACCAAATGCCAGACTGATGAGAAACTCCCTTCAATGTTTCTCCAGGATCCGTGGAAAAATTAGTGTGTAAGTGATAATATCCAGAAACAGTTTAATATATCCCTACGCCTTTAATTTAATGTATTGACAAAAATATTAGCTCATCTGCCTTCACATGCATATGAACCTGAGTGGCATCCCATTTGTAATCCATAGGATTTCACATACTATTGGTCCACTCTTTGCAGTTATAACAGCTTCAACTCTTGGGAAGGCTTTCCACAAGGTTTATGGGAATTTTTGATCCAGAAGCATATTTGTGAGGCCTGGCTCACAGTGTCTGCTCCAACGTACCCAAAGGTGTTCTGTCAGGTCGAGGTCAGGACTCTGTGGACTGGCCTATGTAGACCAGTCAAGTTCTTCCACACCAAACTCGCTTATCCTTACATACATACCTGTACATCCCTTGATAGGAAGAATGTGTTGAGGCAATCTGTCTTCCTGGGCAGAGATATGTTAGAAGAAGCTGAGATTGCCCTGCCGCTCTGGGTTTGGTCAGCCTGAGCTCGCCCATCTCTTAGATCTCCAGCTTGTGACCCAGCACCCTTGGGTCAGAAGCTTGCTCATTTCTTTCATGCCAACTGGGACTGCTGGTAGAAGCTGCTTTGCTGGTGGAAGCAGCCAGCACACAGGTCGTGTTTTCCCCTTTAAATATCTTAGGCTGCTGGCCATGGGATAACTAGCTTGGCAACTAGGTATTCTGACCTCATGTTGCTGTCTACTGGGGGTGCAACATCTGCCCCATTTGGTGATCTGCACTGGGTGGAGTCCTCCTCCTTCTCCATGTCCTCCAGGTCATTGAGGCTGGAGTCGGCATCGCTCCCTGTGTCCTTGCTGCCCGGTTAACCCATGTTTTGATCCGGGAGGACCTCAAATGTTAGGAGAGTGTTTTTTTTTTTTTTTAATCATGTCTGCCCAGCTCGTAGTGGCTCGTAGGTGAAGCATATCACTTGTAGCAGTAGCAGCTGGCAAGCAGGCACCCTGACAGTTAGTCCCTGCTACTCTCAACCTCCATTCCAAGACCTTCTCTGGCACCAAAGCACAGCGGGGGCAGCCTTGAGGGTCCGCCAGAGAAGCCTGGCCATGAGTGTCCCTGCTCTAAATGGGGGCACCACATAATGAACGGGTGGGATGAAGCCTCTTTGGCTTTCGATTCTGACCGGCATGGGTAGGAGCCGTAGCCATGGTAACAGAAAGGTGTGAAACTAAGCTACACCAGGGCAGCTGTGGTTAAGGCCGAGCTAGTTACTGTGAAAATCAACATGTCATGACACGTTAGCTGAGTTCTACTAGCTAGTTCAGCTAATAACCTAATGCTGACCAATTAAGCTAACAACCTTGTCACTACCTGATCTGTACTGGAAACCCGATCCATACCACGCATGTGCGAAAGGCCATTACTTCCGCTCGAAGCATTCTACAATATGTTGCCGTTGGTTGAAAAGAGGTGAAACAATTTCAGTGGTGTGGAAACATTATGGGTTCACGGAGTCAGACGTGGATCAAATATTGTGCAGTATTTTGAAGTTCACTAAACATAGATGTTTACATTTTGCATTTATTTTTTATATTGCAAACATTTGCACTGTAATCAGTATTTGCACACTATTTTATATTATTTTTTGACAGTCTTTAAAGCCATTATTCAATACATTGTTATTGTTAAATAAATATCGTCAAATAATCCAGATCTCAATTTCAGTGAAAATAATCGTGATTATCATTTTTGCCATAATTGAGCAGCCCTAGGTCAGAGTATCTTTCAAGATGTTAATAATAATAAGTATCTCCTAAAATGTTTGCAGTAATGAAACATTTCAATATAATGTAGACAAAAACGGAAAAAAAGGTAGTTACGGATCGGGTCCGTACCGCGCATGTGCAGATGTTCTCTTCCTCTTCTGTTTCGTTTAATGGCAGTTTACTCCCCACTGTACGAGGATGCCGCCACTTACTGACCGAGCGAATGAGCCTTGTTGTAAACTGAAGTAGCGTCATTACAAATGCGTGTTAAATTTGATTTAGTGATAGTCGAGTGTGTTTATGCTTGTCTGTGTGGAGAGGATTGATTGGAATGTTGATGGTGATGTCCGCTATCACTGTCAATCGTCAGTAAACACTTAATCTGGCTGATGAATCTTCACGTGACATATTACTAAGTCTGTATTATTAAGCCTGTAATTAGGTGCCATTCTTCTTATTTTACAGCACTGTTGTTCAATCGGGGGAAGATGAAAGCATGAATTTGTTTGTATACGGAGGTATCCATTGTTTAAATGTCCCGGGCAGTCGAAAAAGAGGCAGAGCTGTCAAGAAATGCTACGAGCTAACTGGGCACTTACCGTGTCATTCAAATATATTAACCATCGCAATGTTGGCAAAGAGAGGAAGTGACGTAACATTTGCGCATGCGTGGTACTGATCAGGTTTCCGGTACGAATCGGATAGTGACAAAGCTAATGCTAGCCAAGCCCTGGAATCGACTAACCATCTAATGTGGTGTGACACTAGCATGGTTTGTGGCCTACTAACAAGCTGATGCTAGCTAGAGACTAGAAAGGCTTGCCATGATGCATTAGCCTAAGTTACACAAATGTTGGTTACCCTGCTAACTAAAACCAGGAAACCGCTGGAACAGCTTTCTTCTGTGATTGGTGTTCCACAGAATGTAACTATAAGTTCATTTGTTTTGAGGACATATTCAGTACAATCCAGCTAACACGTCTGGTTGGCCATGTTAGAATGATGGGGCGGAGGCCTGACCACGTCTCAACAGATCTGTCATGGACACACATGATGTCACTGGAGCTGATCATGCCAAGGTGATTCCCATACTGAAACACCGAGCAAAGTTAGAGAAAGAGCCAGTGACAAGGCCATGGGCGGTCAAGGCACCCTGATGCATGTGGGGAGTGATGCCTGTCTGCTCCGATCCACCAAATAAAGCACTGTAACTCGCTGAAAGTTTTAATGCTGGTTCTGATAGAAAGGTGTCAGGATACACACTGAATCACTTTTTGTTGCACACCAGTCAGGGTTGTTCATGCTGAGCCGTGTCCACCACTAAAACTGCTAATAATGGCCACATGAGCATCATAACTGGAGCAATGGAAAAAAGTGGCTTAATCTGATGAATCATGCTTTCTTTTACGTCGCCCACCTGAGGAAACATCCTGTGCCAGAATGCTCTATGGGAAGACGGCAAGCCAGCAAGAGGCAGTGTGATGCCTCGGGCGGTGTTCTGCTGGAAACTTTGGGCCCTGCCATTTATGTGCATGTTACTTTGACATGTACCATCTACACAACCACTAGTGCAGACCATGCACACCCTGATTATTGGTCCGTCTTTCAGCAGGATGAGGAGCACAATGAGTATGAGGTGTTGACATGGCCTCCGAATTCCCCAGATTTTATAGTGTAATATGACTTTTTTTTAAATATCAGATTATATCACCTCCTTGGATCCAGTGTTTTTGTTTCTAGTGCTACGTTGTGTCGTGACTAGAGCAGGGCGATATGACCAAAAATATTCATCATGATATACATTTGAAAATTTGCGATAACGATATAACTGACGATATAATTGACACTAGACAAAATACTTTACAACTCCACAACTTTATTAGTGCAAAAAACCCCATCAATGTATTTTCACTTAAACAAGCAGCTGTTTTTTGTGCATTAAAGTTATATAAAAATGTAACAGTGCAAATTCCTCGCTGACAGTTTAACCAAAAGGCATTTCCTTTTTTTTCCATATATTTTTATTGAATTTTTTTTTTTTTTATATAGAGCACAATACAAACAAATATAGAACACCCTCACATTCACACACCCATCCATACATCAAACCTGCCTACATCACATTCAAATGTAGAAATGAGCATAATACTCACAGTAATACAAAAACACAATGAGTTAAGATAGAGAAGATTTTCCCCTCCTTCCCTTCTTCTTCATAAATGTCCTTCACCTCCACTCCCTAAAATATCCATATATGGCTTCCACATATTCACAAAGTCCCATTGTTTGCCCTTGGCAATATATGTTAGTCTATCCAGGCCTAGAGAAACTGCAATTTCCTTCTTCCACAGTCCCATGGAGGGAGCATCCATACTCTTCCAACATAGCGCAATGGCTCTTCTGGCTTGAAGTAGTCCATAGTCCAGTAATTTAGTTTTTTTTCCCGATTGCTTAAATTCCCTTGGGTATATTCCAAGTACACAGAGTTTTCCTTTTAAAGGGATTTTCACCTTAAACACTTCGGACAGATATTTGATAACATCTTTCCAAAAGTCCTGGATTTTAGGACATTCCCATAGACAATGAAGAAGAGTTCCTTTTTCAACGAAACATTTAGTACAGATGTCCGGAATATCATTGGACATATGATGAAGTTTGACAGGTGTTATATAGGTTCTCATGAGCCATTTATATTGCAGTAGTTTAAAGCGTGTGTTTATTGTTTGTTTTTGTGCTTTTAAGCAAGCCTGGTTCCAGTCATTTTCATCTATGTCCTCTTGGATCTCCCTTCTCCAAGCATCCAGTTTATCTGCTGCTGAGTCTTTGGAGGAAAGCATCAGTAAATTATAATATATAGAAAGAAAAGCTTTCCCTCTTGTATTCTTAGTGCATGCCTCCTCTATTTTTGTTAATGGCGGACGTTCATCACTCCTTTGCAGTTTTGATGACAAATAGTTTTTCAATTGTAAATATTTAAAAAAGTGTTTTGGGGGTATTAAATATTTTTTACATAACTGATCAAATGTGAGCAGCATGCCGTCTGCATATAGGTCTTTAATTTTTTGAATGCCTTTATTTTTCCATATTTTAAATCCTCCATCACTTTTACCAGGCGTGAACTTTTCATTTCCCCAAATAGGGGTAAATTGCGAAAGCGATGGAGGATCGCCCACATATTTATGAGCTGCATGCCAAATTATAATTGTATTTTTCAAGAAAGGGTTCCTCGTATTTTTTCTTAATGTCTGAAGAATATAGAAAAGTGTATAAAGGAAGATCTGGAACAGATTTTTGCTCAATGTCAACCCAGGCTGGAGGTGTTGTTGGGCAGAAATAATGGGTGGCTGATGTTAGTTGGGCAGCCATATAATACCATCTGAGGTTGGGGACTTGAAGACCTCCTCTGTCATAGGGCAAGTAAAGTAGCTGTAAGCGGAGCCTTGCCTTCCTATTATTTCAAATAAATTGGTTAAATAGTTTGTTTAAACTGTTAAAAAAAGAAGCTGGTAGAGGCAACAGAAGTGTTTGGAAGTAATATAAAAATTTTGGTAAAATTGTCATTTTTAGGATATTTATCCGGCCTATCATAGATACAGGCAGGTTTGTCCAACGGTTTAGCATTTCTGTGACCTCTTCTACAAGGGGATCATAATTTATTGAGGTTATGTCCTTAAGGCTTGGGGTGATCTTAATGCCTAAATATTTAAAGCCTGTTGTAGTTGTTTTAAATGGGGTGGTCACCACAGGGCTTCTTCTTTCTTCTTCATTAAGAAACATTAATTCTGATTTAGAATTGTTAATTTTGTATCCTGAAAATTCTCCAAATGTTTTTATTAGTGTCCCTAATTTAGTAACATTATCTTTCAGATCAGTCAAAAAAAATATAATATCATCTGCAAATAAAGAAATTAGATGGTCTCTTCCTCCAATTCTGATCCCTGATATTCCTGCATTTGCTCTCACAGCTATGGCCAGAGGTTCTATTGCTAACACAAAGAGAATTGGTGACAGAGGGCAGCCATGCCTGGTTGATCGCTGTAAATTAAAGGGTTTTGATATGTTATTATTAGTTAAAACTTGTGCTGTTGGATGTGTATACAATAATCGGATCCATTTCAGGAATGTTTCACCTAGTCCATATTTGGGGAGCACTTGTAAGAGATAATTCCATTCTATTCTATCGAAGGCTTTGCACGCATCTAGTGATAGCAGCGCAGTGTCCTCCCTATTGTTTTTCTCATAAAGTACATTGAGGACACGTCTTATATTATTCTAGCCTTGTCTCGTTTTAACAAAACCTTGTTGATCGTCTGTTATCAAATTAGGCACATATTTATCTAGTCTCCTAGAGAGTGCTTTACACAAAATCTTTGTATCACATCCCATAAGACTAATACCCCTATAAGAGGAGCATTCAGTTGGAGGCTTATTTGGCTTCAATAAAAGGGTTATTGTAGCTAATCTCAGTGAGTCTGGGAGTATTCCGAACTTATACGACTCCTCATACATGTTAAGAAGTGGCTGTATTAACTTATTTTTAAATGTTTTATAGAATTCCATTGGAAGTCCATCAGGGCCAGGCGTTTTGCCGCTATTCAGGTCGTCTATGGCTTCTGACAGGTCTTTTATTGTTAAAGGACTATCGAGGGCTGTTCTATCCTCTTCCGAGAGGGTTTGAAATTTTAACTGATCAAGAAATGCATCTTGTGTTTCTCTGTTTCCTGTATATTCAGATTTGTATAAAGATTGATAAAACTCTCTGAAATTTTCGTTTATTTCTAAAGGGTCCGTTGTTATAATACCCGATTTGGACTTTATGTGGGTGATGGCTTTTTCTGCTTGCATCTTTTTTATCCTCCAGGCCAATAATTTTCCTGCCTTCTCTCCTTGGTCTTAAAATAATTGTTTGGTCCACATTAAACTTTTTGCCACTTTCTCTGCTGTTAATTTATCATACCTGGCTCTTAGAATAGTCAGATTGTTCAGTTTAGTGGGATCATTGCTCTGGTAAAATTCTGTTTCATTACATTTAATTTGTCTTTCTAACGATTTTAATTCTTGGTTATATTGCTTACTCTTGTTGCTACTGTAGCTTATAATTTCCCCTCTTATGTAAGCTTTAAATGCTTCCCACCTAATACTAGCTGTGGTTTCATCTTTATTTATTTGAAAATATTGATCAATGTGAGTTTCTATAAATTTGACAAATGATGGGTCCTTTAACAAGAATGTTTGCATCCTCCATCGCTTTACACCTTGATCAACTTCACCCAATTTAACTGATAGACATACTGCAGCGTGGTCACTAATCACAATACTGTTATACCAACAGTTCTCAACACAAGGTAGTAACTCTGTAGAGATAAGAAAGTAGTCTATCCGCAAATGACTTTGATACGAACTAGAATAACATGAAAATTCCCTGTTATTTGGATTCCTTGTCCTCCAGACCTCATTTATTCTCAAATCTTTCATATAGTTAAAAAGTATTTTTCTAGTCTGGGTATGAGTAGTGTCAGTTTGAGACGACCTATCCAGGTTAGGGTCCAGGGCACAATTGAAGTCCCCTCCTATGATATAAAGGCCCTCCAAGGTTGATATTGTGAGAAATAGATTTTCATAGAAGGATGGGTTATCCTCGTTGGGGCCATAGATAGGGATGGGTATCGAAAACCGGTTCTTGTTGAGAACCGGTTCCCACTGTTTCAATTCCTTGGAATCGTTTGCCATTTTTGCAAACGATTCCCTTATCGATTCCAGTCGCCCCGAATGACATCACCACGTTGCGGAGCGAGAACGAATGACAACAGGGCAACTTGCAATACTTGCAAAGTAGATATTTCATTAAGGGAGGAAACACTACGAATATGCAAAAGCATTCGCTCACAAAACCGCTCCGGACTCGTGAATCTCAACCCAGCAGCAGCAGCGGTAACGTTTGCACGTCATCTCCCGTTAATGCGGCAGGTAAATAATCAACTAACAGTGCATATTATGTTAGCGCGATCTGCTTTATTACAAAACCTGCCATTACTGTGCATTTAGGTGACCGTGATGAGAGAGACAGACAGAGTCTGGCTGGCGCTCGCTGGCAGTTGTCGCTGCAGTCCACCGGTAGCGTCTCTTTTCAGGCCCGAATGTCACCGAGCAGTGACTAAGTTTGTGGTCAAAACCTTGCAGCCATTTGCCACAGCAGATGGTGAGTGAATGTGTTTAATTGTAGGCAGGGACATTACTGGATATTCTTGTGTAATTGCTACAGAATAATTTATGTTATACTTTGTTATTGCTACAGAAGAATATTTATTTTATTATTTTACGTTTATAATTTTCCCCGGGGACCCTGTGACACCCCATTGAAGAGCCGTAGGCTGTGGATCTCTTAAGATCTCACTGTTGGGTTTGTAAGGCCATGTTACTCCTAAATTTCTATCTTGTTGAAAGAGAAGATATAAAACAGTTCTAAGCTAATCGACCTTAGTGTTCTCCTTTTTTTAAAACAAGAATCGATAAGAGAATCGATAAAGAATCGAATCGTTAAACAGAATCGAAAATGGAATCGGAATCGTTAAAATCTTATCAATACCCATCCCTAGCCATAGATATTTATCAGGTTTATTTCTAACATGGACATACAGCCCTGCACAATTACATATCTCCCATTTGGATCTGTAATCACCCTCATAGTTTGAAATGGGATTGACTTATGTATAAGAGTAATGACTCCTCTGGCATGTCTAGTAAAAGAAGAGTAATATACCTGAGCCTGCCATCTTTTGGTTAATAAATGCATCTCTGATGCAGTAAGATGAGATTCTTGTAGGAAAATAATTCAAGAGTTGAAATGTTTTAGTCGGTTTAATACTTGTTTCAGCTTAACGAGCTTCCGTATCCCCCTAACGTTCCAGGTCGTAATATTAACATTCAAAATGTTTTCTTTAGTTGTCCTCTCCATAAAATATTGTCAGACTGTTTACTGAAATAAACAAAATGAAGTAAAAATTGAAGAAGCAGGTTTGCACATACATTCACACACTCACACATACCAGATAAAGAGCTTGTAAACAATTTCTGATTGAACATTTGCGTTTCCTTGTTGGAAATGTCTCCCCCCTCCCTTGAACAAATTATTTGGAGGACGTTAATCCACATCACTGAGGAGTAACTAGTCAACGCGACCTCTCCAAAACCCCATAGATCAGACAGTGTACACTAACCATATAATGATACTGATTTTCCCCCATAATAAAGTAAAGTTTACCCTTGGTAGTACAAAACAAAACAAAACAAAAAGACTTAGTTAAGGTTTAGCTGTTAATATATAACCCCAAAACGATTGCGATTAAACTCAGAACGACTATGCGCTTAAAAACGCCCAGTTATGTTAACATAAGTTCCACATAAATTTGAACTCAAAATTGTATCTGTCTCTCATCAGTGACTCAATTACTGGTCGGTTATGTTGAAGCAGAGGCAGTCTTATGGAGTGTCTTAATGGTTAACCTATTGTTTAACCGACTCACTGGTGATGAGCATCCTCTGCTGTTTCCGTCGGCAGATTCTTGTAGAATTCTTCGGCCTCTTGAGGTGTTGAGAAGAGGTGGATCTTTCCACCGTACAGGATCCTGAGTCTGCATGGGTTGTGCTGGAATCCACGGAAGGCGTTGATATCAATAAACCGCTTGACAACCGGGTGAAATCCCCGTCTGATCCGAACCGTCTCCGCAGACAGATCCTGCGCAAATGTGATCTTGGCCCCATCATGTGCAATTTGTTGTTTTCTTGCTTCCCGATATACCAGTTCCTTCTCTTGGAATTTTAAGAAGCGAACATGCACCGCTCTGCTCTGGTTTGGTTTCCCGGAGGCAAGCATGCGATGCACTCGCTCCAGTGTGAATGACTTGTCGGGCGCTAGCCCCAGCCACTTAGGAAGCATGATGTTAATAAAGTCGAAGAGTGATTGCTGCCCCTCTGCTCCCTCTTTTATGCCGAAGATGCGCAAGTTCTTTCGTCGTCCACGGTTTTCCAAATCATCTGTTTTGGCTTCAAGAAGTGCGATTCGTTTGATAGCCGAGTTCAGTGACGTTTCTGTTTTTTCAAGTGTGCTTTCAACTTCGGCAATGCGGGCTTCGGCCTCCTCGATATGAGCCCCCTGGTTCAATATGTCTTGCTTTACCTCCGAGACTTTACCCTCCAGTGCAGTCACAGCGCCTGCCATCCCCGTCAGTCTTACATCGATGCTGTCCAACTTGGCTCCAAAATCCGACCGGAGTGATTTGAGTTCATCCAAAACTTCGGCTAGGCTAGCCATGTTAGCATCTGTGTCGGATGTCGATGGTGTAGCGCCTGTCTTGCGTCTTCGGGTAAAGATTTCACACTGTTTCACAGATGAAGCTTTTGACATGTCAGTGCCGTATATTCCAGACTACCCTAACCGCGTATACAAGGGTTTTTTATGGAAAGTTTGTACACTGTCTTGGGAGCGACCCCACTAAGCTGCCATCTTAAGGCTTGGCCACGTGACCCCCCACCAAAAGGCATTTCCAGTGGAAATTGGCCGACATATCCTCAGCATAACCATGTATAATATCCACAAAACTTAAAAAGAGGTTATACACACACAATACGGTAATATTATGTTGAAGCACAGTACGTATATCTCCGCGAGGCTCCTGCCTACGATAGCCGTAATGCTCCGACAATCCATCAAGCGGTGCGGCTTCGTAGTTTAGCAAAGTCATAATAAAACATTTGACAGATTTTCGAGCGCCGTGTACATAAAATCGTCTCGAGGTCAGTAAACACAACCAGAATTCATACATAAGGCACATGGGATTATAAGGGACACTGTCGATTTTCAGAAAAATCAAAGGATTGATTTTAAGTGTGCCATATTTTCCAAACAACACGGTAATAACGACGGCCCGCTAGCATGCGCTACCAAAAATAGTGCTTTGTTGTGTATCTGACGGACGAAAGCTAAACCAGTTCCACACCACTGAAGTTGCAGCATTTTTACAAACCAATTCTGGTTCATCTGTTTCATTCAACGATCCGCTTTCGCTCTTCTCATTCTGCGTCGCCGCCATGTGCGTATGTAAACATAGGCACTGCGCATGCGCGTTTTACCCACATTCTATCGCGATATTTAATTTTCCTATCGTTGCCCAAAATTACACCGGTATTACCGTGAACGGTATGATATAGCCCAGCCCTAGTCGTGACATCTTGTCTTGTGCGTTTCTCAGGTATCCCAGTGAATTACCAGGACGTGTCATCTATCGATCCAGAGTATGCTAAGAATCTGCAGTGGATCTTGGACAACGACATCAGCGATCTGGGCCTGGAGCTCACCTTCTCAGTAGAGACTGATGTGTTTGGGGCGATGGAGGAAGTGCCACTAAAACCTGGAGGGACTAGCATCCTGGTCACCCAGGACAACAAGGTCAGTCACCACAAATACAGTCTGACGTGTTCCAGTGGAATTCAGGAACTTATTTGTTTGGTGAAAGGATGAAGCGTAACCCTGTACGTCATCTATATTTGCCACAGTGTTTCCTGTTGCTGTTGTTTAACGCAGAGCGCTAAAAATGACATGTATGTATAAACTCTGTCTTTTGCATTTCTGTCAGTCAGCATCTCTTCAGGTTTGGTGTCTTTGTGTGCCTCTTCTGTTAGGCCGAGTATGTGCAGCTAGTGACAGAGCTGAGGATGACACGAGCCATCCAGCCTCAGATAAATGCATTCCTGCAGGGATTTCACACCTTCATCCCCGCCTCGCTCATTCAGCTCTTTGACGAATATGAACTGGTTAGTCTTCCTCCTCAAGTTTCTCTTCTTATTAGTTTTATCCTTGTTCTTTCCTCACTCGCACCACATTCAGACCTCAACACCATGAGATTTTAGGCTGGTTGGTTTAACAGCATTAGATCCACCATCCAGCTGGGGCCTTCGTGTGTGGAGGTGCCGTGTTGCTTCCAGGTACAACCACACTTTTTGGTGTTTGGGTTGGTAAAATGGCCATATTAATTGGCCACAGTCACACATAGTCCCACTGCAGTGTGTGTCATGTTTGACTGTATTGCTCAACCATCCATTGAACTGTGGGAGGAGCTCTGTGCTTTCCTGTTGTGTTTGTCTCAGTATCTTTTCTTTTCTCTCTCTCTGCACGTTGCTGCATCGTTGCATATACGCGCACACATACAGGAGCTCCTACTATCAGGGATGCCAGAGATTGATGTGCAGGACTGGTGTAGGAACACTGACTACACCAGTGGATATGACGCTCAGGAGCAAGTCATCCAGGTGGGCCCCTCTGCTACCACACAAGAACCAAATCCTTGAACACAAGACCTGAGTCAACCAGAGACACCTTCATATTTTTATTGAGTACTTTGCAAAGAATTCTCAGAAAAAATATTTATCACCTAACATAAATGTTTGAAATGCAAAACTATGAAAAATAACCTTTGAAATTCCTGAAAAACACTAAATCTGTGCCTGTGACTGTACTTTAAACTGAGTGTTTCCTAATTTTGACCAGAGAATCTCTTCACCTGCTCTGACAGCCAGATTTCCTCTCACATTAACATTTTACTCTACAATACGTGAAGCTGACATGGACTTTACACATAGCTTTTATTTGTCACGCTCTGCTTAATTTTGAACACAGTTCCTTCTAAAATGTACTAGAACCTGAATACAGGCATAGACTTCCTCTGTTATTTCAACATTTCACATTTTGATTTGGTTCAGTTCAGCATCAAATCACACACGAGGTAAAGACAATAATACAACAATCAAACGGGGACCCTTTGAGCAAGCACTTGGCAATAATGGGAAGGAAAAACTCCCTTTTAACAGGAAGAAACCTCCAGCACAACCAGTTCAAGGAGGGGCGGCAATTTGCTGCAACCAGTTAGGGGTGATGGGAGGAATGCGGGACAAAAAAATGGAAGGATCCAGAGATTAATAACAAATGATTACATGCAGAATGGTGTTTAAGCATAAAGTGAGTGAAGTACTCAAAGCTTTCCATTCTTGGGAATCCCCCAGCAGCATAGGCTAGATGGATGGATGATGGATGGATAGATGAATAGATGGATGGACAGATGGATGATGGATGGATGGACGGATGGATGATAGATGGATGGATAGATGGGTGGATGGATGATAGATGGATGGATGGATGGATGAATGGATAGATGGATGAATAGGTGAATAGATGGATGGATAGATGGGTGGATGGATGAATAGATGGATGGATGAATAGATGGATGGATGATAGATGGATGAATGGATGGATAGATGGGTGGATGGATGAATAGATGGATGATAGATGGATGAATGGATAGATGAATAGATGGATGAATAGATGGGTGGATGGATGAATAGATGGATGGATAGATGGATGATAGATGGATGAATGGATAGATGGATGGATAGATGGGTGGATGGATGATAGATGAATGATAGATGGATGAATGGATAGATGAATAGATGGGTGGATGGATGATAGATGGATGGATAGATGGATGATAGATGGATGAATGGATAGATGGATGGATAGATGGGTGGATGGATGATAGATGGATGAATAGATGGATGATAGATGGATGGATAGATGGATGATAGATGGATGATAGATGGGTGGATGATAGATGGATGGATAGATGGGTGGATGGATGAATAGATGGATGGATAGATGGATAGATGGATGAATGGATAGATGGATGATGGATGGATGGATAGATGGATGGATAGATGAATAGATGGGTGGATGGATGAATAGATGGATGAATGGATGGATAGATGGACAAATGGATGAATGGATAGATGGATGAATGGATAGATGGATGAATGGATAGATGGATGGATGGATGGATGATAGATGGATGGATAGATGGATGGATAGATGAATAGATGGGTGGATGGATGGATAGATGGATGGATAGATGGATAGATGGATGAATGGATGGATGGATGGACAAATGGATGAATGGATAGATGGATGAATGGATAGATGGATGATGGATAGATGGATGGATAGATGGATAGATGGACAAATGGATGAATGGATAGATGGATGATGGATAGATGGATGAATAGATGGATGGATAGATGGATAGATGGACAAATGGATGAATGGATAGATGGATGATGGATAGATGGATGAATAGATGGATGGATAGATGGATAGATGGACAAATGGATGAATGGATAGATGGATAGATGGATGAATGGATAGATGGATGAATGGATAGATGGATGAATGGATAGATGGATGAATGGATAGATGGATGGATGGATGGATGATAGATGGATGGATAGATGAATAGATGGGTGGATGGATGGATAGATGGATGGATAGATGGATAGATGGATGAATGGATGGATAGATGGACAAATGGATGAATGGATAGATGGATGAATGGATAGATGGATGGATGGATGGATGGATAGATGAATAGATGGGTGGATGGATGAATAGATGGATGGATAGATGAATAGATGGATGGATGATAGATGGATGGATGGATAGATGGATGGATAGATGGATGGATAGATAGAATTTTATTCAAACATGCAAATATAACTGAAATAACAGGAGAAAAGAAGAAAAAAACATGATATTCTCGTTATGAAAAGCAAAATGTTTTAAATTAATCTTGAAAGTAGAGAGGGTGGATGTTTCACAAATCCTAACTGGGTGCTGGTTTGTTCCTGTTCTGCTTTTAAATACCCGAGGAACCATGTGAACATACAGCCTGAATTCAAAGACAGCTGGGAGACTGAGATATAAATAAAAAATAAATGTAGTGAAACTAGCAGCATGTTCTAGAAATACTGATGCAGGGGCAGCCAGAGACTGGACAATTTGTGTAATCCTAAAAAATAAAGAGGGAGGAAAAATCTCAGGTCAGTAATGTGATGAAGTGTAAAAATGTTGTTCCAGCTGAGTTTTTTAAAGTAATTTCAAAGATTTCATCATGTACACACTGTCATTAGAAAGTGCTAAAAGCTGATGTTCAAGCAGCACTGCGTTAAAACCAAACTAAGACAAAGACTGCAGGAACTTACTGCATATCCTCCAGTCTGAGGAGGACCGTCAGCGCACAAGCTCAGCGTCTGTGATGATCTTTGGCTTTTTAAAATACTTTGTCAGGAACTTATCGTGTTCCCCACAGTGTTTACCCACTGGAAGGTCAGTGGATCCCTGGCTCCTCCTGTTTCGTTATCCTGATGCTAAATAAGATAAGATAAGATAACCTTTATTAATCCCACACGTGGGAAATTTGTTTTGTCACAGCAGGAAGTGGACAGTGCAAAAGTTATATAGCAAAATTAGAATACAATAAGAATAAAATACTGTACACAACTGTACAGAATAGAATAAAATAAAATACTATATACAGTAGAATAAATAGAATAAAATATACAATAGGATAAAAATAGAATGCAAATGCTTTATAGAACTGAGTAAAAATACAACGATGCCAGAAAAGATTATTGCACTTAGTGTTATTGCACATGTGTGGATGTGTGTGTTTGATCAGTTAAAGTCTTTGTTGTGGAGTCTGACAGCAGTGGGGAGGAAAGACCTGCGAAATCTCTCCGTCCCACACCGTGGGTGCCGCAGTCTCCCACTGAAGGAGCTGCTCAGTGCTGTCACAGTCTCCTGCATGGGGTGGGAGATGTTGTCCAACAGGGATGACAGCTTAGCCACCATTCTCCTGTCACTCACCACCTCCACTGGGTCCAGAGGGCATCCTAGAACAGAGCTGGCCCTTCGGATCAGCCTGTTCAGTCTCTTCCTGTCCCCAGCAGAGATGTTGCCGCCCCAGCAGACCACACCATAGAAGATGGCTGAGGCCACCACAGAGTCATAGAAGGTCTTCAGGAGTGGGCCCTCCACTCCAAACGACCTGAGTCTCCGCAGCAGGTACAGCCTGCTCTGCCCTTTCCTGTAGAGGGCGTCTGAGTTATGAGTCCAGTCCAGTTTGCTGTTCAGATGAACACCAAGGTACCTGTAGCTGTCCACAGCCTCAATGTCCATACCTTGGATGTTCAGTGGTTGCAGTGGAGGATGTTTGTGCCTGCGGAAGTCTACCACCAGCTCCTTGGTTTTACTGGCATTGATCTGGAGGTAGTTCAGCTGGCACCAGTCCACAAAGTCTTGAGTCAGTCCTCTGTACTCCTTGTCGTCCCCATCAGTGATGAGGCCGACTATTGCAGAGTCATCAGAGAACTTCTCCAGGAAGCACTGGGTGGAGTTGTGGGAGAAGTCTGCAGTGTAGATGGTGAAGAGGAACAGAGCCAGAACCGTTCCCTGTGGGGCCCCCGTACTGCAGACGACCCTGTCCGACACACAGCCCTGAGTACTCACATACTGTGGTCGGTCGGTGAGGTAGTCCAAAATCCAGGTAGTGAGGTGATGGTCCACTCCAGAGTTCTCCAGCTTGTCCTTCAGAACCGAGGGAAGAATAGTGTTGAAGGCACTGGAGAAATCAAACAACATGATTCTCACAGCGCTCCCAGTGGTCTCCAGGTGAGCGAGGGAACGATGTAGGAGGTGAATGACTGAGAGTGAACTTTACATCACAGCGTTTGGGTATGATGAAAGCTCGTTGTGATTGGGTGAAGACTTGAAGTAGAAATACCTCGAGTGGCTCGTACCGGAACAGTTACGAAGGCCCCATTAATGCTGGACCAGTAAATGTTGTCATGAACACATACTGAATACAGCACATAGGGAAACTTTTACTTCATGGCTCTGTAGGAAAAGACAGAGTGAAGTTAATCATTGTCAGTAATAACAGGATGTCCTTTAGCCGCCAGCTAATTAGCTTTTTCCCCCCTAGTGGTTCTGGGACGTGGTGACGGGCCTGACCCAGGAGGAAAGGGTTCTCTTGCTTCAGTTTGTCACGGGAAGGTTTGTCAGCTTGATTCCTTCTACGGTTCTTTTTTTTTTTTTTTTAAATATAGAAATGCGTAAATGCCTTCTAAAGTAAATGGTACTAATATAATCGTCATCCAGTTCCAGGGTTCCTCATGGTGGATTTGCCTACCTGATGGGTGGGAGCGGTTTACAGAAATTCACTATTGCTGCAGTCCCGTACACCTCCAACCTGCTGCCTACCTCGAGTACCTGGTAATCAGAAACAGATCTTTGTTTTCTCCACTTTTCTGCTGTCATTTTCTAATTCCCCCTTCATTTCACAATAGAAAGAAATTATATATAAATATAATAAATATTGGGGAAAAAGTACATAAAATAATTTCTTTCTTAGAAAGTTTCAAACCAAGCATACAGGTAATTAATATAGCTGCAGTTGTTTTGGTAAAGACTGAGCTGTTCCCCTGCTGTGTTGGTCATGACGCCACCCTCTCCTTTACCCCCTCCACAGTATCAACATGCTGAAACTTCCAGAATACCCAAGCAAGGAGGTCCTGAGGGACCGCCTGCTGGTGGCTTTGCACTGTGGGAGCTATGGCTATACCATGGCCTGAGCATGCTGAAGTGTCTGCAGGTTTGACCGTCTCCAGCCTCCATCTCCTCCCTCCTCCACAGACGACTCTTTTGCAGTCAGCTGCTTCTTTTGCTGGATAAACAGGGAAAATCCAGCATCTTAAACAGAGATCCAGATCTCCCTTCATGCCTGTGCCAGGATTTCATTTTTCGGCTTTCATTGGAGAGACAGAGAGTGACAGGAATGCAGAGGGAGAACCTGCAGCATGCGGTCGCCTGCTCATCCCGCTGAGCTAAACCAGCACCCAGAAGTTCATTTTTGGGTGATTTATGCAAATCATGTATTTAATAGAAAGGTTTTTCATGCAGATATTTATTTAGGATTAAAACATTATTTAGAGGATACATTTTCTACTTAAAACACATACCAACACACATGTTGTGTTGAGATTATATATCAAAGTGCATCATAAACATATCACATGAACGGTACAATATATGGAATCACATTTTGTTTTTGTGCTGTCTCAGGCCTTCATCATTCGTTTACTCTTTCTTCTTTGGTCCATGACTTAATAAGCCAACACTAGGATGGCCATTAACACAGCAACCAACTGCACAAAGTATCAAAGCTTCATGTGACTCACGGTTGGGTTGGGTTGGGTTTTTGTCACGTGACAAAAACCCAACCTGAGCAACTAAACATAAAGTCACAAACACGGAACAACTCTTTAAACATGTAGATTTCAGATGATGTGTGAACGTCTGACTCCATGTCCTCTTACAGGCGGCTCCTGCTTTGACAGATTTGTCCTACGTTGTCATGGCACCGCTAAAACTGTATTCAATAAGATTTTGTCATTTAAACCTTCTTTTAGGCTCCTCCCTGAAAGCTGAAACCAAAGTCACCTGGATGAGTGACGAAACATTTCTCCCACTGAAAACACTGATGATGATGATGATGATGATGACATTTTGAAAGCAGGACTCTTTTTCAGTTTGTTTTGTTATTGTTGATACAAAAATACGTTGAAAGAGATGGGCATCGTGCCATTAATGTATCAGTGCTGTATTTTTCCTATTTGTAAAGGGAGCATATAAATAATGTAGAGATCATTTAATCTGTCATATTTTTTCAATTCCAAGCCTGAAATGTGTTTTTTATACAGATACTGGTGTTGCTGATGTCTCTTACTGAAATGTATATTTTGCTTTGTGATTTTATGTAATGACACTCGGACATGTTGCCATTAAGCAGCAGAGGCAAACATTTGTACTTGGTTTTTTGGGGGGGGGGGTTACCAGCAGGTTGTTCGTGTTTGCTGTAAATGGCCACAAAAGCTCTGCACTCAGGTCATCAGTTTAGACCAACAGGTAACTACTGTTTAAATCCCATAAACAGGATCTGCACCGTCAGATTAGTGCCACCTACTGAAGCTCAAGAGGCAGAAAATATCTACCATTAGCATTTTTTTTTACATAGGTGACTGATTTTATTATTTAAAGCCAAGAACCAATAGAAGCTGGTTTTTGATCATAAATTAAGAATTTAAGCAGTACTGTAAAATATACATCATGCTGAGAATAAGTACAAATATTTCTGCAGGATCCAAGGCTGCAAACATCTGCGTCCTCCATCAGTGGAAGAAGTTTGGAACAAAAAAAGAAAGCTCTTAGTTGGGTAGTTATATTTGTTTCGGTGTCCTTTCTACTGAAGTGTCGTCCAATATTCACACAATCACTTCTCTGCACTGTGTGGTAGAGTGGCACATGACAGCCTGCCGACAGTTTGCAAAACACACCTGAGGAAACGAGATTCTGTGTTCTGAATACCAAGCCAAACGTGCTTCTACAGTGTTGCACAGTATTTACATCCGAAGGTACATGTGCTTTATTTGTAATAAAGTTTCAAGAATTCCAAGCAAACTTCTTCGTGTGTGGAAATGTGAGGTGAAGACTTCATCCATTTTTGAATAAGGCTGTAACATGGCGAGTGAAGTGCTGGGAATACTTTCCAAATAATATTCTAAGAAAAAAACTTTGAGAAATGCAGTTTTGAAAGGAGAGGGAAAACAACATCTTAAAGTACATGTTGTTTTTGGTGCAGCTTTCACACTACCCAGATCCCAGTGTGAACATCTGTAGGATGTGCAAGAACCAGACCCATCCACCAACATCCCTGTTACCAGAACCAGAGGTACCTTACCAGGCCCAGGCTGGAGGCTTAAACATCGTGACAGCTGATAGTAGAAAAAATATTAAGATCATAGAAATGAAGCTACTGCTTAATGTAACAAGAGCACGAGCTGACCTTTTGACTTGCGTCACTACTTTTTCCCACCAATTTATTTTTTTTACGAGAAGGAAAGTTTGCAGTTTATTGATGAAGACATACTATCACTAATGATTTGTCCTGTTGGTCTATTGTGTCTCAGGCCAGATGTTTACAGCCTGTGTCTTTATAAATTAAAATAACCTTTGTGTGCATGCGGTTGATTTATTCACACAGCACCAGTCGCCTCAAACGATACTCTAAGGTAAAAACCCAACAATCAAACGTTTGTCCGGTCATGTGAGACATTTACCTGGTGGATGAGTGAGATTAATAGCATGTTTCTACTGTGGTCAAATAGATCTGTTACTTCAGGTTTTTAAAACTGTAACTGCTGTAAAATTTAGAGATTGTGCTTCACAACAGTGACTGTTCAAAGTAAACTGTTCATACTTGATTAGTTTTCATTTAACCAAATGGAATCAGGTTGTTTTTTAATTCTTATTGTTGTCCATAGGCTGAAGAACCTGTTCAGGTGACTGACTGGTGTTCATAAAGCCAGATTTGCTATTCTTCTACCAACATGACACAAGCCCGCACAGGAGACCAAATGTCTGAATTCAGACGTCCAATGAAAAACATTATTTCAGTTTGATTCATTTTTATTTATATTGAACTGAATCCAGACAAAAACATGTTTAACCAATGAGCAGCTCCTGTCATCATTCATGTCTCTGCTGCCAACCAGCAGCAATATCTTTTTTTAAAGTTACTCAAAGTCAATGGATCATTTACTGTGAATGCTTTTTTAATAAAAGACGATGT
The DNA here is from genome assembly GCF_001858045.2 of Oreochromis niloticus. NCBI lineage: Eukaryota > Metazoa > Chordata > Actinopteri > Cichliformes > Cichlidae > Oreochromis > Oreochromis niloticus. The sequence goes on along the minus strand of NC_031976.2, from coordinate 1,422,908 downwards.
GTGTAAAAACTTTTACAGTCCTCACAAAACAATCCAATAAAGATCCCGTCTTTTAAACGATGATAAACCTTTAACTCCGTCCAGGTTTGGTTTAGTAACGGTGCAGTGATGGGACACATGAAGGCTGAACTGAGGTCCGCTGATGCAGAGAGATGATTAAATGCTCATTCATGGCAACATGTATGACTTAAATAAACCCTGGAAAGAGGTTCTGTAGGAGGAGAACGACTCCCACCACCAGGAGACCACAGAAGAACAACACCAGCCACACAGGGAAGTATCCTGGAGAGAACACAGGAAATGATGAACAGGCTCTGAGATTACGAGACAAGTCTAATAAATGATGATGCAAGACTTACTTCTTCTGGCAACACGGTGTAGTTGGCAGCGACTGTCCACAGCTACGCTCAGCAGGGCTGTTTCATTGCTCCCCTTGATGTTCTTGCCTCTCATGGAGTGAGGCAGGAAGGCCAGGTCTGTCACCACGATGCCATGTGATTCATGTACATAATACAGCCTCTGCATACAAACACCGCGTTATAAGTTAACAACATGGCTGTTTGTTGAATCTATGCATGTGTAAGTGTGGCGCGTCACCTGTAGGGAGAATGCGATGTAGATTGCTACTGATCCTGTCACAGTTCCGAGGCCAAGAAATGTTCCGGAGTCACTACAAGAAAGAAAGCAAACAGCTTCAAGTCCGACTTCCCTTTCCAAACTGAATGTTAGGCAAAAGTGCTTTCAGAGAACCACCAATCACTTTTGTTAAAAGATGTGCATGGCTAATGGTTAGTGACTGAAGACCTTGACTTTAGCATTGTAGTGGTTGCCATCTTGGTTCAGAGGTCCAGTTTAGTGATGAAAATGAGTAAAGGGGACGTCTAAAAGACAGCTAAGGCTAAAGCAGTACAGTGATGGAGCAGTGCCTCCACACTACCCAAATCCAAATGTAAACATCTGTAGGACGTGTCAGAGCAAGAGTCATCACCACATAAACCACAGGACCTAAAGAACGCTGCCAACATCCTTGTTGCCCGAACCCAGAGGTACCTTCTCGATCCCCCAACTAGAGAGTAACAGTTAGTAAATATGTATAATATTAAGATCCCAAAAGGTTGATTCTGTTCATCTCGACGTTTTCAGTGGGAGAAGGATCCCTGTCACAGGCCATAAGAAGATCATTTGTAACCTTCACTAAAGCTGTTTCTGTGCTGTGATGAGCTCTGAAACCTGACTGAAACTCTTCAAATAAGCCATTCCTCTGCAGATGATCTGTTAGCTGTTTGACAACTACTCTTTCAAGGATGTTTGATATGAAAGGAAGGTTGGAGATTGGCCTATAATTAGCTAAGACAGCTGGGTCTAGAGATGGCTTTTTATCTAATAGCTTAATTATTGGCATCCTAAATGTACATACATACATTATTAATAAAGAGTGATTACATTTAAGATCAAAGAATTAGCTAATGGCAGGATTTCATTGAGCAGCCTTGTAGGAACAAAGTAAAACAGACACGGAGGGTGAAGAGTAAAAGAAGTGATTCTGGAAGTTAACTCAGAAATTCAACCAGAAACAAAGAGTCGAAATAATAAATATCAGTGATATTGCAAGTAGCTGTACACAGTGAGAAGTCTGAGATTGTTACGAGTCATGTTTTGTCTAATGGTTAAAACTTTATTGATGAAGTCATTACTATTCAAGGTTAAAAAAAAAAAAAAAAAAAAAAAAAACAGTCAGCAGAGCCTCTTTGTTGACATGGATACAGTGCTGGAAAAAACGAGCTATTCTCATTTTCACGCTCTCTCCAGGCTAAATGAAAATCCTCTAAATTAGTGGGAAGCCATTTCTTCTCCAGCTTACTGATTATTTACTTGTGCATTTGTGAGTTAGACCCAGGACTTCTGATCTGAGACTTGTTCAGAGTCGCACGCAGTGAGGACGTAGCAACATTAAACCAGATAATCAGCCTCTGTAGGAGTAGAGCTTAGGTCGCACTAAATCAGATTAAAAAGTCTGTGAAATCAGAAACACCATGTGAGGGCTTTTGATTTGCAACCTTGTTAGACACTGTAGTCATACCACGTCTCAACAAACACAACAGCCAATCTGCTGCCAGCATTTATGAAGCTGTTACCTGACAGCCAGACTGGAGATGACCTCAGTGCCGCAGGGAGCCGTCAGCATGGGCAATAAGCTCCTGCCGTCCCACTTGGTGAGGTAGCACGGGGGATGTTTTCTGTCTCGTTTATGGGGGATCTGCACGGTGTAAAGTCTCAGGGCATCTTTCTGGTCTTCAACCTTTCCAAACCTGAAACAGGCGAACAGACAATCATGCAGTCATTGTTACTGACAGACGTCTGTACAGTGCACCTGAAAAATTCACAGCACTTCCCTTGTTCCACATTTTTTCATTTATTAGTCTTATTCCAAAATGGATTCCATTTATTTTACACATTCGAGTTCTGCAGACCAAACTCCACAAAATGAAAAAAGTTTGCTTGAAACTTTGCAAGTTGATTAAAAACTAAAAGACTAAAATTAACACTGGTACATAAGTACAGCCTGCTCAGCTGTTAAATGCTACAAGCTTGACACACGTAGTGAAGCTCCATCAGGTTGGACGGCAAGCATCAGTGCACTGCCATTTTTAGATCTCAATGCAATGTAACAAGTAGTGTAACAAATTACTTTCTCTAGCGAGTAAATAAGTAACATGCTGCATCACTTTTCTTGAGTAATGCACCTGAAAGGTGATGAAAACAGGACGCACCTGAGCTCCATCACAAAGACTGAATACTTATCGAAGTGTTCCATTTTTTATTTTTTTTGTTTTACACAAATTTCCAGTAAACTTTGTTTCACTGTATCACTGAGAGATATTGTGTTTTTTGGAATAAGGCTGTAACAACACGTGGACCAAGTGAAGCATGAATGCTATCTGGGTGCACTGTACTGTATGAAACACTAAGATGCTCTTTGATTGAAGAACAAGCTAGATTTGGTTTTACCTGCAAGCCAAATATCGATAGGTCTTCTCATCTATTTGAGACATGGTTTCATGCCATTTAAGACTCATAGACAACTGGTTGCCACTCCATACACTGCAGGCAAAGTCCCGACCAACGGTCACCAGATGCTATATGACAACAGACAGAATGTTACTGATGAACCAATCTACACTAACTGGCTACTTAGTTACACCGTGCCGGTATGAGCCTGAACCCCATCCAACTATTCTTCGTGGCAGAGATTCAACAATGTGCTTGAAACATTCCTCAGAGATTCAGGTCTATATTGTCAGTATAGCACACAGATGCTGTATGTCAGCTGCACATCCATGAGGGACTGACATCTGCAGAAATCTAGTGACTAAGGAGGCCATGAGGGTGGCTGTGACCGGAAAGTCGGTGGTTTGATCGCTGGCTTTTCCGGTCTGCTTGTCAAAGTATCCTTGAGCAAGACACTGAACCCCAAGTTGCTCCTGATGCACTCAGAGTCTTAATGTGTGTGTGTATTAGACAAAAAGCACTCAGATGTAGAAAAAGTACTTTTGAATTAGATGATTTTTCAGTGTTCTGTTGTCCAATTTTGGTAACAGCAATTGTAGAAGTGTAGTCCAGTGTGCTGCTGTAGACCGTCTACTCGAAGGTTAAACCATTCTCCTCTGACAGGGAGCTGCCGTTCACGAGATATTTTCTCTTTTTCAGATCAGTCTCTCTAACCCGAGAGATAGTTGAGCAGGAAAATCCCAGTAAACCAGCAATTTGTTCTATTTTCAAATCCTGACATCAACAACAACGCCAAAATCAAAATCACATTTCTTTAGCAGCTGAGCAGCTACCTGAACGCTACTCCTACAAAGGTTAATTATCTTTTGAATAATTTTACTTCTTTGCTCGTATTTTTAAAAAAAGCCCTCCGTAAAGCCAGAACATCTTACTATTCGTCACTGATTGAAGAAAATAACCTATGTACCACAGGCCTTCAAGCTGGCTGTAGTTAAACCTTTACTCAAAAAGCATCTCTAGACCCAGCTGTCTTAGCTAATTATAGGCCAATCTCCAACCTTCCTTTCATATCAAACATCCTTGAAAGAGTAGTTGTCAAACAGCTAACAGATCATCTGCAGAGGAATGGCTTATTTGAAGAGTTTCAGTCAGGTTTCAGAGCTCATCACAGCACAGAAACAGCTTTAGTGAAGGTTACAAATGATCTTCTTATGGCCTCTGACAGTGGACTCATCTCTGTGCTTGTCCTGCTAGACCTCAGTGCTGCGTTCGATACTGTTGATCATAATATCCTATTAGAGCGATTAGAACATGCTGTAGGTATTACAGGTACTGCACTGCAGTGGTTTGTATCATATCTATCTAATAGACTCCAATTTGTGCATGTAAATGGAGAGTCCTCTTCACACACTAAGGTCAATTATGGTGTTCCACAGGGTTCAGTGCTAGGACCAATTCTGTTTACATTATACATGCTTCCCTTAGGCAGCATCATTAGAAGACATAGCATAAATTTTCACTGCTATGCAGATGACACGCAGCTCTATCTATCCATGCAGCCAGGTAACACACACCAATTAGTTAAACTGCAGGAATGTCTTAAAGACATAAAGACCTGGATGGCCGCTAACTTTCTGCTTCTTAATTCAGATCAAACTGAGGTTATTGTACTCGGCCCTGAAAATCTTAGAAATATGGTATCTAAGCAGATTCTTACTCTGGATGGCATTACCTTGGCCTCCAGTAACACTGTGAGGAACCTTGGAGTCATTTTTGACCAGGACATGTCCTTCAATGCACATATTAAACAAATATGTAAGACTGCTTTCTTCCATTTGTGCAACATCTCTAAAATTAGAAACATCCTGTCTCAGAGTGACGCTGAAAAACTAGTTCATGCATTTATTACTTCCAGGCTGGACTACTGTCATTCTTTATTATCAGGATGTCCTGAAAACTCGCTGAAAAGCAATATGTCTGTGAAGGTTCTCAGTCGGATGATCTGATATCCTTGTGTTGGTGTTGTTCCCACATCATCATAATAAATGTTGTTTCAGGTTCAACATTGCAAGTGACCAATCACATTGTTGTGACATCATACTTTTGCGACTTCGGAAAAAAACGCCTTAAACAAAAAATCTACTTAACTTGCGAGAAACCGCCTCTGTCCACCGATCCAGCAATTTGAATTCTTTGCATTTCAGTACTGTTCTTTAATAAACGGTAAGCATTATACATATTGTCCTTGCGACATTGGAATTTCATAAATGAATGAATCGCTTGGCTTGCAAAAGTATTATGTCACAACAATGTGATTGGTCACTTGCAATGTTGAACCTGGAACAACATTTATTATGATGATGTGGGAACAACACCAACACGAGGATATCAGATCATGCGTTCTCAGTCATCCAGGTCATCATAATCTAAGGAGCTTGGAAAGAAAAGCGTCTGGGCTTCTTTAAGTGGCTTGAAGACGTTTCACCTCTCATCCGAGAAGCTTCTTTAGTTCTGAAAAAGCCTTCAGTTAATCCAAAATGCTGCAGCAAGAGTACTGGCAGGGACTAGAAAGAGAGAGCAGATTTCTCTTCATTGGCGCAAATTTAAAATCCTCCCCAAGGTCTTAAATAATCAGGCCCATCTTATCTTAATGACCTTGTAGTACCATATCACCCTATTAGAGCACTTCGCTCTCACACTGCAGGCCTACTTGTTGTTCCTAGAGTATTTAAAAGTAGAATGGGAGGCAGAGCCTTCAGTTTTCAGGCCCCTCTTCTGTGGAACCAGCTTCCAGTTTGGATTCAGGAGACAGACACTATCTCTACTTTCAAGATTAGGCTTCAAACTTTCCTTTTTGCTAAAGCATATAGTTAGGGCTGGACCAGGTGACCCTGAATCCTCCCTTAGTTATGGTGCAATAGACGTAGGCTGCCGGGGATTCCCATGATGCACTGGGTATTTCTTCTTCAGTCACCTTTTTGACTCACTATGTGGTTATAAATCACTCTGCATTCAGTTATTAGTCATTATTAACCTCTGACTTTCTTTCACAGCTGCGGGAGGTATTTTCCTGTTAAAAAGGACAACGCTTGCTCATAGGGGTTCATATGACTGTTGGGGTTTTCTTGGTTTTCTTTGTATTATTGTAAGGTCTTTACCTTCCAATATACAGCGATTTGATACTGTTGTTGTGATTTGGTGCTATATAAATAAAACTGAATTGGCTTGCTCCCATGTGATTGGCTGATAAGATATTTGCATTAATGAACAGATGAACAGGTGTATCTGATTAAGTAGCCAGTGGTGCAAATTCTGTTATTAAATATTGACACTGACCTTGTTCCCAGGACTTATATCCAAGTCTTCGATCTCTCCTTCATGTGCTTTGAAGTCAAACTTTTTCTTCAGGGAAGGAAACTGAAACAGGACATACCAGGTGAAGACACATCGTTTTATTCTTCCACTGCAGGACAAATACACCACCTTTTTACAACATCTCACTACACTAAATAACAGAATAAATATGTTATTACGGTTTATAGTGAAATCACGTTCCTGTCACTTGCAGATTATGACCCCAATGCTCATGTTTACCTTCAGTAACCACTGCTGCCGACAACAACAACAAGGCGTGCACTAAGTGATTGCCTTCTAATGACTGATAGATTTCAGCTGGCTTCATGACTTTTCAAAAAACATTAAGGAAAGGCAGGTCTAAAATGTTCCATTTCTCATTATTAAACATAATTTACAGAGATCTATGCTTGACTTCTTTGCATGCATGGATTGGATGGGCTGTTACCAACATCTGCTGAGAATTACACGTCAGTAACACCTTTAGAAATATACGTACTTAGAAAATTGCAGATGTGATTAATACTTATTTTACCTGTTTACTGAAACATTCCAGTTATAGTTACATAGCGTATGGAATATAGTGTGTGAATATGGACATAGTGTGTAGACTCTCCTATCGCTATCATTTTAGGTTATCCACATTTAAACTGGATGACGGGTTTAGGAGTTTCAGCTCCTTAACATGTGCCAAAAAGTAATTGGACAACTGACGAAGGCCATTTCATGGGCAGGTGTGGGCAGTTCCTTTGTTCTGTCATTATCAAGCAGATAAAAGACCTGGAATTGATTTGAGGAGTGGTGCTTGCATTTGGAAGATTTTGCTGTGAACAGACAGGCTGGTGAAACAAGCCATCCTTAAACTGTGTAAACAGAAAAGACCCACTGAAGAAACTACCACACTGTTAGGAGCGGCGAAATCTACAGTTTGGTGCATCCTGAGAAAGAAAGAAAGCACTGGTGAATTCAGCAACTCAAAAAGACCTGGACGTCCACGGAAACAGTGGTGGATGATCGCAGAATCATCTCCATGGTGATGAGAAACCCCTTCACAACCAAGTAAGCAACCTTCTCCAGGAAGTAGGCGTATCCAAGTCTACCATAAGAGAAGACTGCATGAAAGTAAATACAGAGAGCTTACTGCAAGGTGCAGGCCGCTCATAAGTCTCAAGAACAAAAAAATCCAGATTGGAGTTTGCTAAAAAAGAAAACAAAACAAAAGAAAGCACATCTAAAAAGCCAGCACAGTTCTGGAAAAATATTCTTTGGACAGATGAAACCAACATCCACCTCTACCAAAACGATGGCAAGAAAAAAAGCATGGAGAAGGTGTGGAACAGCTCATGATCCAAAGCCATGGAGACGGTGTGATGGCTTAGGAGTGCTGCCAGTGGCACTGCGACACTAGTGTTTATAGATGTGACACAGGACAGAAGCAGCCAAACAAATTCTGACGTGTTCAGACACAAACTGTCTGCTCAAATGCAGCTAACTCCAGTCAAATTGATTGGGGTGGCGTTTCATAACACATATGGACAATGACCCAAAACACACAGGCAAACAAACCAAATAGTTACGTTGGTAAGATGGCGCGGCCACGTCCAGACGCCTTCCTGACCGCTCCGCTCCGACTATGCACGTTTTTAGTTTTTTTACTTATTTTTTGCACTGGTTTACATTCCAAAATCCTCTAGTCTTATAGTCTACGACAGCAGATCACTTGTAAACATCGGTGACAAGGTTGCACATTTATTCTTGGACACTTTTAAACCCGACCCATCCTGACCGCCAAAGATTCTACGCGGCGCAGAGAACAACAAAGAATGGGCCGCTCATCCGAGGCGTAGAACAAAGAAGCGCCGGGGGAAACGTGTTGGCGTTCGGAACAGACTGAGACAGCAGGTTCATCGCGCACCACTGCCCAGTATCCTACTGGCCAACGTACAATCACTGGAGAACAAGCTCGATGACCTAAGAGCAAGAGTCACCTTCCAACGTGACATGAGGGACTGCAACATTCTGTGCTTCACGGAGACATGGCTGACCCCCACCGTGCCGGACCAGGCCGCAACTCCGTCGGATTCATTCTTTGTGCTCCGCGCGGACAGAACGGCAGAGTCAAACAAAACCAAAGGTGGAGGAGTGTGTTTCATGGTAAACAGAAAGTGGTGTGATGCCAGGAGCATTTCTACTCTTTCCAGCAGCTGCTCGACGCCATCGCCCACGTCCTGCACACCACCCTCAGCCACGTGGACAAGAAACAGGGTAACTATGTGAGAATACTGTTTGTTGATTACAGTTCAGCGTTTAACACAATAGTGCCCAGCAGACTGTTCACAAAGCTGAGGGATCTGGGACTCAACAGCCGTCTGTGTGCATGGGTGCTGGACTTCCTCACTGGCAGAACTCAGGTGGTGAGGGTGGGTAGATGCGTCTCTAACAGCATCACCATCAACACAGGAGCACCACAGGGATGTGTCCTCTCGCCACTGCTCTACTCCCTCTACACTTCAGACTGTGTGGCCACCCACGGCTCCAATACCATTGTGAAGTTTGCTGACGACACAGTGGTGTTGGGCGCCATCTCCAACAACGATGAGGCGGCCTACATGGACAAAGTGAAGAATCTGGCATCATGGTGCCAGGACAACCATCTCCAGCTGAACGTTGGCAAGACCAAGGAGCTGGTGGTGGACTTCAGAAGGAGTCAGCACAGAGACTACAAGCCATTATCATCAATGGAGTTCCAGTGGTAAAGGTGCAGTCCTTCAAGTATCTTGGTGTCCACATCTCCTCAGACCCGACATGGTCTGCCCACATTCAGGTCCAGACCAAAAAGGCTAGGCAGCGCCTGTATCACCTACGACAACTGAGGAAGTTCAGGGTCTCTCCAGAGATCCTCAGGATTTTCTATACAGGCGCTGTGGAGAGCATCCTCACACAGAACATCACATCCTGGTTTGGGAACAGCTGTGTTAAGGACCAAAAAGCTCTTCAGAGAGTGATCCATACAGCAGAACGCTTACTTGATTACAATTTTTGGATACTCGGCCCATCTCTGGTCTCCGGCTGCTCTGTGGAGCAAGCTACAAGAGCCCAGTCGTCTAGGTAGGCTAAGATCTGTTAGATCGATTGTTGCAAACCAATCTCCCGGGCCGACTGCATTCAAGAGCTGTCTGAGTGTTAGCATCTTGAACTTGTACGCTCGTAGATATGTGTTCAAGACTCGCAGGTCGAGGATGGGACGAAGCCCTCCCCCTTTTTTCGGAACAACAAAATAACGGCTGTACCAACCTTTGTCTTTGTCTCGTATTGCTCTTTGGTGCAATAGCGCCTTTACTTCCTGCCTGAGTATCTTGGCCGCCTCGGTGCCGACAGTCGTGTTTACGACTCTCTGGAAACGAGGCAGCTTGACCCGGAACTGCAACCGGTAACCCATGGCAACGGTCCGCAGCACCCACGGAGAACGCTGCACAGCGGAACGCACGGAGGATGTACTCTGTGGCGACTCTGATCTCGTTAAGAAGAGGTGCCAGCGGGCTGTCATCAGGACCCAGCGATCCAAGCTCCACCAGGCACATTGCCTGGTACGTCTGGAGCATGGTGACGGAGCTCATGGCACGAGCAGTGCCGGCCTGAGCCCGATAAATCTTCTCCAGCTGCGAAGCAGAGAATCTGCAGTGCTTGGATGGTAGAGTTGTGGGGCTGCCGACACCATGGTTATGGGACGGGGCCAGATAAGCAGCCAGAGACGGCTCGATAGGGGGTGGGTTAACTAAGTCAGCCTCCTCGGCGCCGTCCAAATCCATGTGCTGTCCAGATGCCGGGCACAGTGACGCGGGTAGACAGAGGTTTGTCCCATGATGCTGAAGGAAAAAACCCGCGAACCGCGACGGCTTCTGAGCTGGCGGAAGAGAGGGCCAGTCCACCTGCAGCTTCTCGGCAGCACGGCGAAACAGGGAGAAAAGAGAGGTGTCATCGTGGCCGACCGGTGCTGCAGCGGCAGCACATTGGGCCGACAATGAGCTCTCCTGCTCATCCTCCAACAAACCATGGATGTCCAGGCCGATGTCCAGCACGTCATCGTCTTCCTGGGGAGCGCTGGCGGGCTTCAACCCAGGCTGAAGCCCGTCAGCGCTCCTGCATGGTTCCGGCTCGTCATCGGCTAACCCGTCAACATATTCTATGTGGTCAGCCCAGCTAATTGCGTGGACATCGACCAGATAATCCTCGTCTTCAGACTCAGACGAAGCCGGGGCTTCAGACTCGGAAAGGAGAGGGTCATGCCGTGCGACAGCCGAGCGTCCCAGCACTTTTTCCACAAACGTCACCCGTTTTTCCAGGGTTGAGCGCCGGAGCTTGCGAAAAAATGCACAGGCTTCGGGCTCCATCAACGCTCTCCTAGCGTGGACGATCCTCAGGCAGACATGACAGGCATCGTGCTGGTCGCTGTCGTGCAAAGAGAAACCGCATCTCTGAGGACAGGGGCGAACAGAAGATTTCTGCTTTGCTCGCTTCGGTTTGGAGTCCATTCCAAAACGCTGCACATTTAAACTTGAAATTAGCACTCCGCAGGCAGCCAACGCACCAACTGCGCGGTGAAGGCTAACACCAACAGGGGCAGTTAAGCTAAGTTCAAGTCGGCAGACAACGGAGCTAATTAGCAACAGCTAGCTAGCCCAACTCAGCAGAGGTGTTCTCAGAGAGGTGAAGAGCGTAAGAACTGAGGGATGACGGTGATGACAGCAGTTATATGTGCAGGCGGGGCCGTGCGCGTGTCATCACACATCATCTGCCTTAAAGGCGTGAACAAAGGTTTCTTCAGCCAGGAGACGTGAGGGAGTGATATCCCATACTTATGTGTTGTACTGAGTGAATCGACTGAAACCAGGAGTTTATTAAAGCAAAGAAGAGGAATATTCTTAAATGGCCAAATCAGTCACCTGATCTTAACCCAATTAAGCATTGGACTTGTTAAAGACTAAACTTTGGTCAGAAAGGCCCGCAAACACACAGCAAAGCTGCTGCAGTAAAGACCTGGCAGAGCATTAGAAAGGAGGAAACCAACATCTGCTCATGTCCATGTTCAAGACTTCAGGCTGTGATTCCCACCAAAGGGTTCTCAACCAAGTACTAGAAATCAATATTTTATTTATTAGTTTATTTATTACTGTTGAGCCCCTGAAGTGACGGGATTGTGTTTTTGAAAGAAATGTTTTAGTTTATGCAATCTTTTTGTTCCACATACTGAATTAAGGCTGAAAGTCTGCACTTCAACTGCAGATGAGTTGTTTCATTGTGGTAATATACAGAACCAAAATTAGAAGAAAACATCGTCTCTGTCTATGCGGACCTAAATGTATATGTTTATCAGCTGTAGGGGAAATGCTTGACAGTCTTACCTCCCAAACTCTGATGTGCCCATCGGTGCCTCCAGTTAGCAGCAGGCTCTGGTCAGGACTGAACCTGACGACTTTCTGAAGCGGATCCTGAGGGTTCAGGTCTGACTGCACTTCAGCTAAAGCAGTCACAGAGATGTGAATCGTCTCGTCCTTCATATCTGACACGTTTCCAGATGGTGTAACTCCATCCTGTCCACACTTGTCTCCTTTCCCAGCTCGTAGCCTGGCATTACCCTGCTGTTTGCTTTTCCCTGCAGCACAGAGGACACTTTATATTTGAACAGGTGTTTAGTTTTTTGTCTCAGACCAAAAAACCCTTTTCTTCATGCTCAGTGCTGTAGCTGGAGTAGAGCTGGGCGATATAAGATTTTTTCATATCACGATATGTTTTTTTCATTTCAGGCGATAACGATATATATCATGATATAAGCCAAATAACTATATTTGTAAGTTTTAAATGTGCCGTTGCTCACAAGTAAAATGTGAAATAATCAGCAGCTTGTTTTAATTTAAATATTTATTTCCCATAATAAGTTCAACAGGGCAGATGTACTTAAGGAACATGAGACTTCAGTTTCAGATAAATAAAGGCAAATATTGCAAACTACACAAAAGGCAGCCGCTAAAGTGTTTAAGTTTCAAAACAGAAAAAACAAACAGACTAAATTGTCGATTCCACTTAGAAACAAAATATTAATTCTAAAAATAAATCTTAGGTCGTTTTACAGAAGAACAGACAAAATTGACTAACTTTTGTCAATATCAAATAAACTGAGAACTAAAAGGAAATTCTCAATCTCTCCTTGTTGTATAGCTTAGCTTTTCAAACAGTTTTAACAGTTACTTTAGTCTGACAAAAGCCGAATGACGAATTAGCGCTTTCAGTCAGAGATTGAGCATGCACCGCTTTATTGTATATCCAGACTTGCTTTCGGCACAATTTACAGTGCGCGCTACTCTGTTTTTTGTCAGACTTGAAATAGCCGAAATACCTTCACACTACGGAACTTCTGTGGCCCTTCCGTTTGACAAGCTCTCCGGCATTGGAACCATCATCTGTTTTTTCTTCGGTAACCTTCGCTCACGCTCTCGGTTGATTTTTCTCTAGTCGGCAAACTCCTTTCCTTCATTACCCGGGCTGCACGGCTGCAAAAACAAATACACATGTGCGCCTTGGCGCTTGTGCTGCACGTAACAAGTCACGTGACGCGACGCTGCGGCTGTGATTGGTTCGGCTCTGCGCTACTTAATTTGGATTGGCTGTTCTTTTTTTTCTTTTTTCTTTTTTAAGAGGACAAGAGAGATGAGGCCTATGGCAATAGTTTAATTTTTCTATCGAGAAAAAGTTATTTCGCAATACATATCGTTATCGTTTTATCGCCCAGCTCTAAGCTGGAGTTTGGTAAATATAACATTAAATTAAATCAGACACAATAAAGAGGTGTCATTTTAGCATATTCAGCTTGTAGCAGTATGCCTTACCATCTTTATTAGCATCTTTGCCTTCTTTCTGCGTGCACTGTTTAAACTGCATCAGACAGCAGGTCCCATCCTGTCCTGCAGCAATCACACCTTTACCTACAGCCATGTTCATGGTAGCACGTGTGTCAGTATCATGGGAGTGAAGCAGACTGGCACTGTGCTGGTATTCCCCAACGAGCTGCAGATCCAGGAAGTGCTGTAAAACACAAACATCAGTCTGCTACTGTTGTACTATGGATACAAACTCAGTGTACGTCATGTATCAGGATACTCTCACCAAACACACTCAAAACAGTATTTTTGCTACAGCATGTTTTCAGAGAGTCAACCGGAAATACCAGAAGAAAAGCACAAGTGGACAGGAAGACCTCGTGTGTGCATGTAAACTGCCATAGCATGTTGTCTGTGATCATACTGGTATACATTATTATATCACATAATTGAGCCTCATTAGGACAGTGATACAGCGACACTTAGTACTGCACTGAAGCAACTATTTAATAAGTACAAAACCCATCTTCAGTACTGACCACAGCGTTCTTTATGCCCGTCTTGGAGGCCCCCCCTCCTCCTGCTATGATCACCAGCCCTGTGTCAGGGTCCACTTTCACAGAGTACAAGGGGAAGGGGGCTCTGTACAAATCTGGAACCTTCTTCTTCCCCATTGTTCCTCATAAACCCGTCAAGACACACCTGTGGAAAACAGAGTAAGTTTATCTGTGATGTCATCTGTCCTCCCTCTGCTGGAGCTACAGAGGTTACACTGTGCGGATGCCGATGGCATCCCTGAACTTTATTAAGCAGTACAAACATTAACCATCTTAAACACATCTAGTCCAGCAACTTCAATTCCCAATACAACTAAATGATATAATGAGCCAAACGGCATAAAATAATGGCCTTTACTGTCTTCTTGGAAGGCTATCTGACGTTAATAAGACGCTGCTGAAAACAGACGTTATGATGGTGTAGACATTAATTCATATTAATAATAATTCAGGGTCCAACCTTACAACCCTCAGGCTCAGAGCTTAATGGCCCATGTATATTTTTACTGGCTTGTGAAAAAGAAAGCTTTTATTTTTAAATATTAATGTAGTATTTTATATTATTTCACTTTCAAGTTGAAACATGTTCAGAAAGCCTTGAAATTAACATAGTGTAGTACACCCCATGCCCCCCTTTAAACTCGCCCCTGTCTGCTGCAGGTATCAGATGTAAAATCGGAGCTGTGTAATTTCACTGTGTAAAACAAACAGCAGCTACCAAGTTTGCCTGTCTTCACTCCTGAGTTTAAGGCTGGCTTTTTCCCAGTAAAGGTTTTAATGATGATTTCAGGAACAGTGCTGCAGAGTCTATATCTCTCCCTTTCTCTCACATATGCTGCATCTATTTTTACTTTTACTCCACAGTATAACAGAGCTCCGGGCCGCTACGCCGAGCACTTTAGTGGGTAAAAAAGATTTAGTGTCGCTTTTGTCTTGTTGCAAAAGCACACCTGTTGGCACTTTTATTTGCACCAGAGTTGAAGTGAAACCGACTATACGTTATACCGTGATGATCAAGTGTTCCCTTATTGGTTTTTTTGAAGAGGTTATATTTCTAGTAAAAGACTAACCATTATCAGTTTAAGCTTCTCAAATGTGCTCTTTCTTCTGGCTCGTATTATTATAACTATTTTCAAGTCGTCTAATATAAGTGCAAAAAATTCAGGTTTAAACAGGAACTTTCTAACCTCTGGAAAGTCCTCATAAAGTGATGTTCTGTGTGTTGCTGTTCAGCTGCTGGTGAGGGCAGCAGCTGTGTGCAGCAGTGCTGTGTGACGCGTTGTGTTACCCTGAGGAGGCAAAAACAGCATTTAGATATTAATACAACAGTAGGAGAAGTTTGAGGGGTTTTTGTGATAACACTAGACACAACGGGCTGAAAAACATCTCAGCAGACTGATGGACAAACCATTACAGGTCAAGTGTGAAACAGAAGCATGCGCACACACACAAGTTTTGCGTGAATGTTCATTTTGAATAACTGGGTGCTGGGTTAGAACGGTTCTTATGAAAGGAATCTGCATGTTCTCTGTGTGGGTTTTCTCCTGATGCTCCAGCTTCCTCCCACGGTCCCAAGACCTGCACATCAGGTTAAAGTGAACTATCTCAGATACTTTTTCAAGAGTACAAGATATTACCCTCAGGTGGACATTACAGGGGAGAATAAACAGTATCATAAACACTACATGCATTAGCCTAATATACACACTGTAGCCCTGCTCTAAAACATGTCATATTTAACACTGTCTGCGTCTGTAGAGGAGTATGTGGAGGCTGTTTGTTGTCCAGTTGTTTGTCAGACAACGAGCTGAAGTCGAGACTTGCTCCTCTGCGTTTTTTGGTTGGTTGGGGGGTACATCCCAAACAATCAAGGACAATGTTGTGTAGCATTTTTTTTCCTCCTGTAGCGATGCTGATGGATCTTTTTAAATCTTGCGTCCCTGACAGTGTTAAATCTGTGACTTTTGTGTGTAAGGCTCTATGGTGTAAATTACACTTAATATATGTAGTGTTTCACGTCCAATTTAAAAGGCCAAGAATTTTACGCAGCTGAAATGCTTAAAGAGTACTAAATAAAGTACTGTATAAAAGCCACTCTATTCATTGGAATAAAAGCTGCATGGCTGATTTACTCTTTCTTTATGCATTACAAGTTTCTGCAGGTCATTTTAGATTTTGTGTTACTGCAGTAATCGTGTTTCTTGAAGCAGCTGACGATGTATGCTGGCGTGTCGGACTGACGAAGCTACTCAGTCCCATATATAAACTTGAAAAGAAGGTAAATGTGATTTTTAAACACGTTTCGTCTCTTCAGTTTCTTCAGTTTTAAGGGAAACGAAGGAGAGATCAAACGAAAGAGGCGAAATGTCGTCAAAAAAGAAAAAGAAAAACCCTGAAAAAAGTGCAGTTACCTTCCTTTCAAGCTCCTAAGACTATTGTAACGTGAATGACTGAGAAGCCAGTCTGTCACAGGACTGAAACAGCAGACTTTATGCTTTAACAGAGCAGCGCCAGCAGTAAGTGACTGAATGAAAAACCTCTAGCATGATGTGAAAGGAAACGGTGGCAGCGACGGATTCAGAGCCATGTTAATGGTGTATTTAAACAGCTAAGGTTTGCTAATGTATACGATTCGGCTGTATTTGCTACAATTAGCACTTTAGCTCTGCCGGCTAGCCTCTCAGTGATTGAAATTTTGAACACCTACCTGTGCTGATAGTCGTCGCTATCCTCGGCTCTTATTTTACCATCGAGGTACGAGCTCAATCTAATGATTTCATTTTGAACTGTCACGGAAAGAACTAAGCGATAGCTGCAGAAATATCCACTGACACTTCCCCGCACATACACGTCAGCAGCTAACCAGGCGTTAAGATTTCTTCTTCTTTCTCTTAAAGGAAGAAATGGCGGTTTGCAAACAGCGAACGGTGCATCATCGCCACCATCTGGTGTCGTGTGTTGACCGGGGCTTGATTCCAAGAAGTAGGTTCAACAAACTGAGTTTAAAACTAAATTCTAAGTTGAACAACTCCGAGCTTCCTGCTCCAGAACAGCTGATCAGAGTGAATTCAGTGTGGTTCAATGGAATGACGCGCTGAAGCGCTCAGGTTCACTCTGCTGAGTGCCATCGTAGGGACAGAAAGGCATCATCAATAGAGCCCCGAAACTACGATTCAACATAGCAACGGGTAAGTAAAGACCAGTGCTGACCATGACAGAAGCATCTTGTCATCATAGACTGAATGAAATTTGATATAAAATATATCATTTTATTATCATGTCCACGCTCATCATTTAGATTAAGCTGAATCCTAATTTTACATTTCGTTTTTAATCTAATTATTCAAAAGTGACCTGAGTAGATAAAATGTAGGAGGGAGAACATGAAGATCAAATGTAGAGAAAGATCAGAAATATTTCATTACAAATGCCTCAGCATTTATAGAGCTGTGTATATGCAGATCAAAATAAGCTGCTGTGAACAGATCCAAAACAGATCCAGATGCCATGAGCTGGGAGAGTCCGAGTATCTGCAGACACACTCACACAGCTAATCTGTTTATCCTGCCCAGGATTTTCATGCAACGTTTTAATAACACAAGTTAGTTTGTTTTTCAGGATGTTTCACAATATGAAAACACATAATTTATCAACACACATAATATACAATATGTGATTAAAAATGATGACATTACATGTAATTTGCAGTTCTTCTCTTCTTCCCTTCCTGTCTGTTTTATCTGTTTCTCCATCTCTGACTAAAGTTATTGTAGATCCTCTGCTTAAATGATCACTGTGCACCATTTGTCTGTTATGAGCCACCGTACCTGTGTTGACTAATCCAATCAGAACAGAACATGGAATATACGTTTTGGTATCAGATATTAAGGCACATGTGCTTGAGCCGATTAAATCTAGTGAATGTTCATTGGCTCATACCACGTCACAAGGCTTCTACAGTTATCTCACACTCTTTTCTATCTCTGGGAATTACAATAGCTGTGCCGCTGTAATTCCCAGAGATAGAGACACAGTGTGTGACTGTCAGGGGTTTGTGTCGTGGAGGCGTGGATGAGAGAAGGAGGACCCAAACGCTGGACTCACAGGTAGGTAGGTGAAGGTGGGTGTTTATTATCGATGGAGTGAACAAACAGAACAGAAGTAGGAAACGGCTGGCTGGCTGGACGACTGAATGAACGAATGAAGGACTGACTGACTGAAGGGCTGGCTGGCTGGCTGGCTGACTGAATGCAGGCGGAACCGACAACATAACATCACAATAACATCAATGACACGACAAAGAACTGGAGGAAACTGAGGACTTAAATACACAGACTGATGCGGATGATAATGAGAGACCGGTGAGAACACAGCTGAACATAATTTGGCTAATGACACAAGAGACGAGCTGACACAGGAAAAGCAGGAAGTGAGGACATTGATGTGGCAACATAACCTAAACTTGACAAAACTGAAAACACTGGGTCACCGACCCAGGAACCCTGACAGTACCCCCCCTTCAAAGGCCGGCACCCGACGGCCAAAAGAGAAAAACACCAGAACAGGGCGGGCGGAGGGGGCCCAGGACGGAGGGACGGAGTCCAAACAGAAACAGTTCGGGTGGACGGCCACGTGGCCGGCTGTGACGCTGGAGAAGGTCCGGTGGGCAGCCGCGAGGAAGACGGCGGCGGCCACTGAGCAGGTCCGGTGGGCGGCCACGCCAGCGACGACGTCCAGAACATGGCCTGGGCGACGGCGTGGCAGCCGCAGGACCAGGTGAGGCTAACGCAGAGGCAGAAGCTGGACCGTGCAAAGCAGAAGCTGGGCCAGGTGACGGCATGGGAGCCGGCGGTGACGGAGCAACAGCTGCAGGGCCAGCGGGCGCAGAAGCCCTTGGCTGGAGACAGGCCAGGCCAGCGGGCACGGAAGCCCCTGGCTGAGGAGCGGGAGAGCTCACAGCTGGCTCTGGATGCTGTGGCTGCAGGTCCGGGAACTGAACAGGATGGTGGATGAACGACTGGACCAGAGAAGACTGGACTACAGACGGTGAGAGAACGGGCGACGACTGAGCTACAGACGGTGAGAGGACGGGAGGCGACTGAGCTACAGACGGTGAGAGGACGGGAGGCGACTGAGCTACAGACGGTGAGAGGACGGGAGGCGACTGAGCTACAGGCGGCCGGATGGAGGCGACTGAGCTACAGGCGGCCGGATGGGAGGCGACTGAGCTACAGGCGGCCGGATGGGAGGCGACTGAGCTACAGGCGGCCGGATGGGAGGCGACTGAGCTACAGGCGGCCGGATGGGAGGCGACTGAGCTACAGGCGGCCGGATGGGAGGCGACTGGCCTGACTGGACGGCGGGAGGAGACTGAACTGCAGGGGCCTGGACGACAGGAGCAGACTGGAGAGCAGGGGCCTGGACGACAGGAGCAGACTGGAGAGCAGGGGCCTGGACGACAGGAGCAGACTGGAGAGCAGGGGCCTGGACGACAGGAGCAGACTGGAGAGCAGGGGCCTGGACGACAGGAGCAGACTGGAGAGCAGGGGCCTGGACGACAGGAGCAGACTGGAGAGCAGGGGCCTGGACGACAGGAGCAGACTGGAGAGCAGGGGCCTGGACGACAGGAGCAGACTGGAGAGCAGGGGCCTGGACGACAGGAGCAGACTGGAGAGCAGGGGCCTGGACGACAGGAGCAGACTGGAGAGCAGGGGCCTGGACGACAGGAGCAGACTGGAGAGCAAGTGACTGGACAGGAGCAGAACTGAGAGCAGGTGAGTGAACTGACGGAACTGGAAGCTGAACAGCAGGCGTGTGAGCTGACTGGGCTGGAGGCTGAACAGCAGGTGAGGGAACTAACTGGAGTGGGGATGCTAAGGGACGAACAGAGGTAGGCGAAGCTGATGACGGAGCTGAGGTTGGTGTGGCTGATGGCTGAGCTATAGACTGAGCTAGTGAGGGAGATAAAGCTACAGCCTGGGCTAATAAAGCTGGTGCCTGAGCAGGGGACACCTCAGCTAGCCTAACCAGGGATAGAGCTAGTGCGTGAAAGGCTGGATCAGGCGGTGGATGAAGTGGTGGACTGATTGGTAAGCAGGCTAGCTCTTCCGAGCCTCCAGAGCATGAGGGCACTGGCTGGAGAGCCTCGGCTGGGCCTCTGGGATGGTCAGGTTGGATTCGGGCTGCCCTTAGCCTAGGCGCTGGGACAGGCACCGGAGGTGGCTGGACACCAGTCACCCCCACCCGAGGAACAGAAGCGGGTGTTGAGGTATACTGGGTCACGGCTGCCCTCGTCCTGGGAGCTGGCACAGGTGTGGGTGTAGGCTGACTGATAGGAGTGGAAATAATGACTGGGTGAGTGATACTGACAGGTCTATCGGGATTTATTCTGGTCCTTCTGCCACCACTATTTACAGTCTTTGACTGAACAGTCTTTGGGGAAGCAGAGCAGAAGAAATCTTCCCAGTCCACTTTATCCTCTAGGAGGGAAACTCCCCATGAATCGGAGATGAGTCCATTATGCGTTTTGAGTGAACAATTGGATGAAGGGTGTGGAAAACAGTCACTGGAACTCACCACCGGGAGTTGCTGAGAATAGTCCAATTTATGACGGCGTGTGCGCCGCTTTCTCCGGGAAGAGGAAGCGGGCGGGGTAAACAGCTGAGCCTCTGGCGCGGGAGCCTCCGTTGAGCCGAGGTGGGAGCCACTGTGCCGTGGCGAAGTGGAAGAGCCAGTGAGTGAAACGGCTGGCGGGCGAGCGAGGAGCGGAGCGGCGGGAGAGCGAGCAGCCGAAGCTTGGCCTGTGACGCCCACTCTCCGCGGCGAATGCTCCGATGCAGGTGAGGCAGCAGGTGGAGGACTGCGGCGTCTCCGAGGCTCGCCCAGAGCCAGACGAGTCCCCTCAAAGACGTGCTCCCTCTCTGAGAAGAGCCGCTGTTTCCACCTGAGCTTCTCCGCCCAAATGGAGAGCGCTGCGTCCTGCCGCTCGAAGAGTTCCGAGTCCGCTGGGTCCACAATGCGTGGTCGTGTCATTCTGTCAGGGGTTTGTGTCGTGGAGGCGTGGATGAGAGAAGGAGGACCCAAACGCTGGACTCACAGGTAGGTAGGTGAAGGTGGGTGTTTATTATCGATGGAGTGAACAAACAGAACAGAAGTAGGAAACGGCTGGCTGGCTGGACGACTGACTGAATGAACGAATGAAGGACTGACTGAAGGACTGAATGGCTGGCTGACTGAATGCAGGCGGAACCGACAACATAACATCACAATAACATCAATGACACGACAAAGAACTGGAGGAAACTGAGGACTTAAATACACAGACTGATGCGGATGATAATGAGAGACCGGTGAGAACACAGCTGAGCATAATCTGGCTAATGACACAAGAGACGAGCTGACACAGGAAAAGCAGGAAGTGAGGACATTGATGTGGCAACATAACCTAAACGTGACAAAACTGAAAACACTGGGTCACCGACCCAGGAACCCTGACAGTGACAGACTGCACACAAACATCTTCCATGTTGTTTACAGCAACATCATGTTCCTTATGCTAACTGGTAAACAGACTGGTTCTTATATGGTGCTTTTCTATCTTTATACAACTTGCCTCAGTCATACAGGCACTTTTCTATGTAAGTCTATCGAAGTACTTTCTGTGAAACATTCACACACATTCATAAATGCTGCTGCCATGGTCTTAGATCTTTGACCCAGCATTTTGAGTTTTGTTTTGGTCTCCTGTTTCTTTCCTTTGGAATTTAGGGATTTTCAGGTTCTAGTTATCATTATTACTAGTATTTCCTAGTCTGAGTTTTCATTATTTATATTTCAGGTTCTTGGTTCTTGAGTATGTTAGTTCCTGTTTGGTGCTGTCCTAGTCTTGTCTACGTGTCCTGTCATCAGTGCCTCAGTGTTTAGCTATCCTTTATATCTCCCCAGTCATGTCCCCGTGTCTGTCTGGTTTTCAGAGAAATGGGGCCTCATTTATCTTTGGTCACGTGATATTCTGAAGAATGTTACACATGGGCTTCACTTGGACATGGCCTCTTTGCTCGACAGAGGCCTCTGGGCTTTAGTGTCAAACCTAACATTACTATCACCTTTTGAAGTATTGCTTGAGTACCATCCTCCCCTTTTCCCAGCTTACTGTAGCTTCCTGTACCATCTGTTCAGCATCACCTTTGCAGAAGCTGCTGTCTGTAAAGGTCTACTCAGTCTGCTCTCCTGAGAACATAAAAGTAGAATAAGCAGCTGGGTGATAGGCATCGGGACCTGGCTCTGCTCTACCAACTGGGTCAGAAGGTTTGGCTGTGTCCCGAGAGCATTCCTTTACAAACGGAGTCTAAGAAACTGGCACATAATTACATTGTTCCCTTTGAGATTGAAACTGTGATTAATCCTGTCTCTCCATTGTTAAGGTTACCATAAAATACAAAGATTTAGCAGTTTTCCATGTCTTAGTTAAGACATGGAAAACTGTAGGTCTGCAGTTAAAACTTCCGTACCAGTCCGTTAAACCTATGGTTTGCTCCCATGCATTTCTTATCCATCCAAAACTATAACTGGTTTGGTGATGTTCCCAGCATTCCTGTAAAATTGTTATTACTATACTCAGTATGTTGACAGGAGTTTGAATCTCCTCATTCTCAGTGGCATTTCTCCCATTTCTACTTGCATTTCAAAAATTGGTCATGTTTGGAAACTATTGAAGCAACCTGTGACTGACTACAGAGCTATCAGTCACATTCAGTGAGTACCAATATCTTAAGCCAGCAAATCTAGAAATCAGCATAAATGGGACCTGTAGTTATTCTTCAGTTAATAGCCAACAATCAGTGTAATTGTTAGATTCACTCCAGGGATACAATGGAAAAATCAATGCTTAATAACCTACTAACATTTATGGGGTCACAAAAAAGAGAATTCAGTATCTGCTCACTGCAAAATGAAAAACAATGGAAGGGGAAAGGGAGGAAATCCTTGGCTTTACTGCTTAGATTAGGTGACTGTGTGCCACGGGGGCAGTAACAAATATAGGATAAATGGGAATCAAACCTCTACATAATAGTGAAGCAGAACCACCCAGACATTCCTGCATTCATGGTCAAACCAGAGAGGGGGGACCCAGCATACATAGGGACCAGCTCAGGTTTTCAACAGCTTTTCAACTGCAAACAAGGCAACCAAGATGCACAAACAGGTCACCAGTGCAGATGTAGTCTGACACAGACTGCACAGTTGTATGGATCAGGTGACCCTGAATCCTCCCCTAGTTACACTACAATGGGTCTTGGCTGTTGGGGCTTCCCATGGTGCACAAGTGTTTCTTTTTCACTAAACTTTTTCATTTAATATGTGTTAGTAGTATAATCATTAATTATTATATATATTATTATTATTGTATTCTCTTCCACTACATGTCTTCCTCCCCTCACCCCAACCAGTTACGGCAGATGGCCCCGCCCCTCCCTGAGCCTGGCTGTACTAGAGGCTTCTTCCTGTTAGAAGGGAGTTTTTTCTTCCCACCGTCGCCAAAGTGCTTGCTCAAAGAGGGTCATATGATTGTTGGGTTTTTCGGTTTTCTTTGTATTATTATAGGGTCTTTACTTTAAACTATAAAGCACCTTGAGGGAACTGTTATTGTGGCTTAGTGCTTTATAAATAAAAGTGAATTGAATATATATATATAAATAAATTAAATTTAACAAGGTGCTTACCATCATCTTGGCTGTATGGTTATAGTGTGGACAGCAATCGTGAACCTGGTGAACATGTCTGCACTGTAAAAAAGAAAATGTTGAGAAAACGTAAAATTTCAAGGCAACATGATGCAAGAGATTTTTGAGTTTTCTCAACTTTCGCCAACTGTTGTTGACTCAACTAAGATTTACAAGTTCTGCCAACTTGGATCTTCTTGTTCACCTAATTAGGATAATCCTGGAAGTCTAACGAAGAAATTCTGGTTTCAATGCCATGTATTTCTGCCTTCACCAAACACAGATATTCTTGTTGAGTAATCATACAATTCTTACTCCAGTGAGTTGAAAATTAACCTATATAAACAAAGGAAAATGTATGTTGTTATTATACTTGAAAAAACACTTAATAAATAGATATAGAATAAAACAAAGCACAATTCAATGTTATCTAAAAGCTTATTTATTTTGTTCAACAGTCTTTTCAGTACATTTCAGAATGTCATGGGTAGTAGGGTGAATTTCTGTTAAAATAAACAAAAAGAAAGAAAGAAAAGAAATAACAAACAAACAAAAACGTGTTGCCAGTTTCTTTTGGGTGCTTTGAGCACCCCAGCAGAGACGTTAAAATTCCAGAGTCCAGAACCAAAAAAGAAAAGTGTCCAGCAACTTAATAATTCATGCACACACACCCTGACCGTCTTGTAAAAGCTGAACATAACTATTGCACATTAAATAGGGTAGTGCCACAAACGATTGCCTATGCACCCAGACATTGACATTTTACACAGGCTTACTATGATGAACTATGGAAGTTAAAAGTTCTTAGAAATGTTACCATCAATGAAGAGGAAACTAACACTATAACAAATCTTTTAAAATACTACAAGACAAATTTTCACCATATATTCTCAACAATACAGATTCATCTGACTAAAATTTACATTTCGAATAATGATTTATCCACTTCACCTTCATATTGTCCGACCAGGCCAAAATAAGATGGCCTGAATTGCTTCAAAGGTAAAACTCATCTGCTTTGGATAATCAATGTTGAGGGCATACAGAAGGCCAAAGAGGTGTGCCAGGGCAGTAGAGAGATCTGGAATGTTATGTAGCACAATGTCCCCTTCCAACACAACTGCATGTTCTCGCACAGACGTATCAGCATCGTCATCTTGTAGGATGGTGAGGATGGCAACTGATGCACCGTTCAACACTGGTTCCAAAATGTCAGTGTCCTGAAGAAAAGTAAAATATGAATTATTGAAAGCTAAGAAAAACTAAAGACAAAACAAATTTCTAAAGATTTTAACTTTAACCTCTATACCATGCTGGTCGTTTGACCCATGGAGGTTTTAAGAAGAAAAAGCTTATTTTCTTTTAATTAATGCCACCTTGTGAGTTTTGTACAAAAATATTTTCTGCTATGGAACAACCACTAACAATGCCCAGCTGCTGCTCAGCAGAAAAAAAAGGAGTGAGAGTTATGACAACTGCAATCCCCACTATAAAATTATCTGGACTGCACTGAGAAAGTGTACATTTCCATTTTGGATAAACTCATCCTTTAAAAACATCTCATAGCAATTAGTTTTACTTGCATTACTTTTTTGTACTTACTAAGCACTTCAGGAAAACCTCTGTTG
The DNA here is from genome assembly GCF_001858045.2 of Oreochromis niloticus. Taxonomy (NCBI): domain Eukaryota; kingdom Metazoa; phylum Chordata; class Actinopteri; order Cichliformes; family Cichlidae; genus Oreochromis; species Oreochromis niloticus. The sequence continues at coordinate 1,397,763 of NC_031976.2, read as the reverse complement.
CATCTTCTCTTGAGGAAAATGGGCAGGAAAACAAGAATTTCAATTAGTGAAGTAACATGGTGTACTATACACAATGCAAAATCAGAACTCTCATAGTAATGAAAGTAAAGCACAGGTCAGACCCAGCAACACGCAAAACGTACCCCCCCCCCCCAAAAAAAAACAACAACAACACCATGTTAACAATTTTACTTTCGTTTTACAAATTAAATAAAATACTGCCAAATAAGAACAAAGCAATGACTGATGACATTCATTTTTACTGACATGTCCACTGATGTGTTTTGTTTGAAGCCAACATCTTTTTCAGTTTCTGTTAAGAGAAAAGTATACTCTCTTCTGAAAATGTCAGATAAAGGAGCACTTCACTCACCTGTTCATCAAGTTTATCCAGGAGGTCTTCCATCTCCTCACCAAGAGCTCCCTTCTTAGACCAGTACAGTTTCAGCAGGCCAGGCACAACTTTGTCAAGGGATGCATTGAAGGTCCCCAGGAGGTCTTTGCTTGTGATCCGATGAAATTTTCAGATATCTAAACAATACATTCACCAAATATTGTCATTTATTCAGCACAGAAAATTCCTGGGTAGCTGTCTTGGACAGTCTGCACCATGTTATATGCCTGACTGTGTTATCAACAGCAAAGCCTACTTCAAAAATCTCTCATGAATACGTCTTTTGCACAGGAATAGAAACACCCCCCACAAAACCCAGTATCAATATGAAAATACATATTATGTTCTAAGTTGCACCAAAATCTGTGATCAATCAGATTCTGTGACCTGCCTTAGTATTCTTTCCCTAACAATCTCAGGCTATAGAAGTCCTATTTCTAGCACAAAAAGAAAAAAAATACATGCTAAGTCAAAATTATGAGATTGCCTTTCTGTTTCACAATTTCGATTTAGCATGGGGACTCTTGTACTGGCAGAAATGTTCAGGGTAAGGATTTCAATATAACACTGGCAAGGGCCTTGACTGGAGTGGTAGCACAAGATAATAAAGTTGGCCAATGCATTACCCCAGCAAATACCGTACTGCTTCAATATAAGTATAAATCATGCCCAATTTGAATAATAATTAAATTATAAATAAATTAGGACAGTCTTACCTCCTCAGAGGAAAACAGCGCAGGTCATCTCTCCTGGACCTCAGATACCATAGGCTGACACTCCACGACCTCTCTCCGCCTGAGAGAAAATGTTTGCAATAATGAAACATTTCAATATAATGTAGAAAAAAAACGAGAAAAAAGTTACGGATCGGACTCCCCGATCCTTACTGCGCATGTGCAAAGTCGGACCGTACAGATCGCGTCTACCCGTGGAATTGTACATAAAATCAATACTCCACCAACAAAAAGGCTCTCAAAACAATACAATACTTTCCACAGCTTTGAAGGATAGGTCAGGTGTATCCTTCGTGGCCCACCCTATGCCAGAATTCATAGCGCGGCCCAGCCGATTCTAGTTTCAAACAATGGCGGCAGCCACTTAGTTTTAATATTACTCTTATTACTCTTTCTGGGTCACAAAGTAAACTTTTAAGGTATTTTCAGGCGAGAATGTAGCTGTGTAAATTTCAAATATCTGCTCAGTTTATTAAGACAACACATTTTTGCAAAAATGCTTCTACGTTTTCGGAGACGTCTGTTACCACCAGCTTCGATAGCTAGCTGGGGATTCAAGGCTCGCTAGAGCAGCGAGAACAGCGAACTCCTGGCATATCATTTTCAACCCCCCGCGCGGTCCTTCGCTAGCTTAAACATGATATATAAGTCCCTTAGATGACTTAAATATGTTATTGTTTGGCTTTTTTTCAGTGCTTTACTCGTTCCACCCTCCTGGGTCCTCAGGAGGATGCAGCCTAGCGCTTGTAGAAAATCCTAATAACAGATGTCGTTAGCTTACCTGCTAGGGCAAATGGCCGGCAGCTCCCGCACCTGTCCAAAAAATGGTCAAATAATACACTCCAACTTCAGACCAGGTAAAATCCGTAATGGTCGAAAAATTGTAATTTTCATCCAACTTTGGCCACGTTTGTTCAAAGTTTCTTAGCAGGTTTTCAGTTCAGAACACATCGACAAACCACTATCACACAGTCTGCTCAGACTTGTTTGGTCTAGTTCAAACTTATTCAGACCACGACGTGTGCCAGTCACCTACGGGGTTTCCCACCGGTTCCCAACTCGACTCAAAAAATCTACTCAAAAGTTGATAATCTTTGTTATGCTCGCTAGAAAATCTTAGTTAGGACAACAATGGAAGAAATTTGTTGGGCAGACAAGCTATTTTAGGTTGTAAATGGAAAGTTTTATTTCTAAGTCAGTTTAATTTGAAAACTTTACTCAAATCAACAATTACTAGTTATCGTTTTTACAGTGTGTGAGGACAAGGATATTTTTATATCCCCACAGGACCTATCCAGCATCATATTGCAATCAAAGGAATTTGCAAAGAAAAGCGTCTGGACTTCTTTAAGTTGCTTGAAGACGTTTCACCGAGTCCCAGATTTAAACCCAGTGGGAGTTTCCCCCCAAAGAGGGACAAAGGACCCCCTGGTGATCCTCTAATCACATGAGCCAAGGTGTGAAGGCGGGTGTGGGACCTAATCAGCCAGGGTTTCGGGTGAGCTCATTGTGAAACCTGGCCCCACCTTGTCATGTGAATTCCTGAGGTCAGATGGCCCAGGATGTGAGTGGGCGTTAAGGCGTCTGGGGAGGGAACTCAAAACTGGATTATAGATGGCAGACAGTTGGTGTCGTAAACCACCGCCTCTGTTCAAAGATGGTCGCTCACAGTGGACATAGATGGCCTCTTTCACTCCTCTTTCAAACCATCTGTCCTCTCTGTCCAAAATGTGACAGAGAGGACCGCCTTTATCCAGGGGATGCCATACCCTGCATTTATGGACTTCCTAAAATCCACAAGGAAGGGGTCCCACTCAGACCCATAGTCAGTAGCATAAACTCAGCTACTTACAACATTGCAAAACACCTTGCTACCATCCTGGCACCTCTTGTGGGGAACACCCCACACCACATCAAGAACTCCACCGACTTCACCGACAAGGTCCAGAAACTTACCCTGGATCCAGATGAAACCATGGTGTCCTTTGATGTAGTCTCTCTCTTCACTTGCATACCCACCACGGAAGCAGTGGAGACTGTCAGAAAACGACTACAAGAAGACAGCTCCTTGGAAGACAGGACCAACTTCACACCCGATCAGATCTGCACACTGTTAGACCTCTGCCTCACCACAACATACTTCAAATACAACGAAGGCTTCTACAGACAAAAACATGGCTGTGCCATGGGCTCCCCCGTGTCACCTATTGTAGCCAACCTTTACATGGAGGAAGTGGAAAGAAAGGCTCTTGGCTCTTTTAAAGGGAGAGTACCCAGCCACTGGTACAGATATGTAGACGACACCTGGGTCAAAATCAAGACACAAGAAGTGGAATCCTTCACTGCGCACATTAACGCTGTGGATAAAAACATCAAGTTCACCAGGGAAGACACAAAGGATAACTGTTTGCCTTTCCTGGACTGCGCTGTGCACATTGAAGAGAATGGCAACCTCAACATCGAAGTTTACCGGAAGCCCACACACACAGACCAGTACCTCCTCGTTGACTCCCATCACCCTCTGGAACACAAACTTGGAGTAATCAGGACCCTACACCACCGGGCAGAACTTGTTCCCTCTAAGCCTGAGGGAAAAAAGAAGGAACACACACACATAAAGGAAGCACTCAAAACATGCGGTTATCCTAACTGGGCGTTCATAAAGTCAGCAAAGAGGCACAGAAAAGAAGATCAGACACCAGCGAGGGAGGATAAGAAAGACAGACGCAACAACGTTGTCATCCCCTATGTAGCCGGTGTATCAGAGAAACTCAGGAGAGTTTTCTCCAAGCACGACATCCCAGTGTACTTCAGACCCAGCAACACACTCAGACAGAAACTGGTTCACCCGAAAGACAAAACTCCAAAACACAGACTTAACAACGTGGTGTATGCTGTACAGTGCAGCGAGGAATGCCCAGACCTCTACATTGGAGAGACCAAACAGCCACTTCACAAGCGCATGGCACAACATAGAAGAGCCACCTCCACAGGACAAGACTCAGCAGTCCATCTGCATCTTAAGGATAAAGGTCACTCTTTGAGGATGCCAATGTTCACATTTTGGACAGAGAGGACAGATGGTTTGAAAGAGGAGTGAAAGAGGCCATCTATGTCCACTGTGAGCGACCATCTTTGAACAGAGGCGGTGGTTTACGACACCAACTGTCTGCCATCTATAATCCAGTTTTGAGTTCCCTCCCCAGACGCCTTAACGCCCACTCACATCCTGGGCCATCTGACCTCAGGAACTCACATGACAAGGTGGGGCCAGGTTTCACAATGAGCTCACCCGAAACCCGGGCTGATTAGGTCCCACACCCACTTTCACACCTTGGCTCATGTGATTAGAGGATCACCAGGGGGTCCTTTGTCCCTCTTTGGGGGGATACTCCCACTGGGTTTAAATCTGGGACTCTCGGCCATTTGACCTTAGAACTGAAGAAGCTTCTCGGATGAGAGGTGAAACGTCTTCAAGCAACTTAAAGAAGTCCAGACGCTTTTCTTCGCAAACTCCTTTGACTACGATGACCTGGATGACTGAGAACCTTCACAGACATCATATTGCAATGATCTCCAGGGGCACTATAATATTGCTACATGTCACTGGGACCCTGTTACTGGGGAATATCTTTAGCCAGTCTGCACCGCTTGCATTGCTGGACCGGGTCCCGAACATCTTCAGTCACTGTGGGCCAATAATGGCTCCTCCTCATCAGACTGAAATGCCACCCCGAGTTTGTGTTGGCTCTCGTATATTTTACAGGACAATGAGCTGCCTGGTCTCTTCCCCATCACGAGGATCTTGAACATGCCTGCATCTGTTCACAGGTCCCAGATGGTGCCTCCATCTCCTCCTGTGGACATATTGTCTGCATCTTCCTCTGTTCATTGTTGCTTCCTCCCTCATGTTGTGTGACCTTCTGTCTGTTTAACCTCAGGACAGTTTGTTCCTGTTCAGTTCAGTTATTGATTTTGGTTTGCTTTTCCTTTGGCAGGACCCCTTGGTACCTCAGTTTGATAGGTTGGTGACTGTATAGTGATACAGTGTGTCACTCTGGTCATACAGCCTGTGGTGGGATGTGGTCTGTGGCAGCTGCAGAGAGGGGTGGAGCAGTGGGCTCGGGGTGTGTGTCGGGGAGGCTGATCCAGACAGCTGTTCTCCATAGCCTAATCATGTCTCCCCTATGAGTAGGATGCTGGGACAGGATAGAAGAGCGGTGTGCTGCACTGGATAAGAGGCAGCTGGAAAGCTGCCCAAGGAGAGGAGCATTGAGCTGGAGAGAGTGGAAAACATTGAGCTGGAAAGCCTGCCACTAAATATGATGTATACTGGTTTGCACACATAAAAACAGTCACATGCTGGAAAAACTTTCAATCTGGGTCCTTGTTAAAGTGGTGCCAAAACCCAGTGATGTCGTGACAGATCCCGGATGGTGGCTGACCTGGTGGCTATGCATGAGGAGCATGTGGTGGCTCATCGCCATCTGCTAGACAGGCTGCAGAGTCAGTCCGAGCACCAGACAAGGTTGCTCCTAATAAAGATCTAATAAAGTATGATTATCAAGTGGACCAGTATAGCAAAAGTACTGGTCCACTTGGGAAAATTAATCTGATGGCCATTTTGTTTGGCCATCAGACAGCAATTCTGATGGCTACACTGGCGGACAGGACAGGCAAAAAAAAAAAGAAAAGGGCGCTCGAACATCTGGTTGCTCGGGCTGGCTCCTCGCCCCTGCTGTCACCACTCCTCCTCAGCCCAAGCGGGTTGCTTCTCTGGCTCCACCAGATGAAGAAGGGGGAGGACCCCCAGGCCTTCCCAAGTTCCCAAGTTTTTCAGCCCATTGCAGAGGCATCTGCCGGGAGTGTCCACGAATGAAGGTGGGACAGGTGCTCCGTGTTGCCAGCCCTCCAACACCCTCCCTCGGTTTGAGAGAGATGCACTGTGCGCTGGTAGGGAGTATAGGCCAGGTACGGTGGACTCGGGCTGCACACGGACCATGGGGCAGCTGAATTGCAAATATCAGCTCAGTTTGAAACTGAGAAAACTCACAATAGAAGAGTTTGGGGGTATATGCTATAAAAGACAAAAAAAAAATTAGGCCAGGAAAAAAACCCTTTATATTTTTCTGTGTTCAATCCTCTGTTTTACTTTGACACAGTGGCATCTGTTGTGATGCTTTCACCAATGATTATATCTCACAAGTGTTAGTTTGATACCAAGTTCATTTACACCTCTAACCGGGTTTGTAATTGTGAGGTTCCTCAACTTCAGTCTCATCGACGCTTGTATCACCTTCTTCAGCCTTTACGAGTTGCCTTGGTCCGTTGTTGTCCGACCCAATTCTTACTGTTATCCTCTTTGTCTTCATCCCTCTTCTTGACATCCATAGAGGGATTTGGCATACTTTTGGTAGCTGGTAACGTGGTCCCCCACATAGCTGCAGAGTGCTAGGATTTTCCGCAGCACTTTCCCTGATGATGGGGGTCAGATCTGTTTGAGCTTCTCTCTGTATCTGACAGAGAGAAGTGTGGATAACTGGATTCCCAGGTAATTCATCTGAAATTGCTCAAGCTGGCATTTCTTTCTGTTGGAGTTTCTCTGGGTGCTCTTCTTCAGTGTCATCTGCAATATACACAGTGTCTATGTAGACTGTTGCATCCAGGCCCACCAGTACCTCCATCAGCACTGGCTGAAACGTATTTGATAAGTTCCTGTATCCTTGTGGGAGGCACTGCCACACATAGACTTTTCCTTTGTGTGTGAATGCCATCTTACCTGCGACTGCTTGGCCAGCCTCAGGGAGAAAAACCCATTTGTAAGATCAATGCAAAACTTTCATTTTTTGACTTCAGTGCTCCCTGAGGTTGATCAAGCTGGCTCAGTTAGCTACAGTTTGGTAGTTGAGTGCCTTGAAGTTGATAACCGGCCTCCAACCTCCTCCCGCAAAATCCAGTTACTTCGCAGCCTGGATATGATCCCCAGGACTTTGAACATGATCATGTCCATCTCTATAACCACTCCCAGGTTCAGGGGGTAGTGCCGTTCTGCCACAGTGTATGACCAAAGACCGTTGGGCGGTTTTGCAGATGGCCGGCGTGCCAGACCAGACAAGGCCAGACCTGACGACGCGACGACCTCTGGCTGGAACAGAGCGTGCTGAGGCTGCACAGATCTTGCAGCCAGCTTGGCTTTCACAGGCTGGGGCTGCGCAGAGGGCTTGCCAGAGCCTCTGGCCAAAGAGGAAAGTGGCTGGAAGGCCTCGTGTGAGCTTCCAGCTGGCACAGAGGAATGTTGGACCGGCTCTCCTGAGCCTCCAGCAGACACTGGGAGTTTGTGGTGCAATCCTGCGTGCATACGACTGGTGAAAATGTACTTCTATAATTACTAAAGTGATATGGTTAAAATGTGTGATGAAAACATAGAATAAAGAAATTTCCACCACAGACCTGACTAGGCCAGTGTTTCAGTCCCACCGAGCCCAGCTTGGCCTCACAGAGAACAGCCTTAAAACACACAGAAGTGGGTGACACTTTGCTTAACTCAGGTCTTGTGTCGACAGTATTAGCTGGCTTTAGAGCAGAAAACACAGTCTTTACATCATCCATTCTCACAGTCTTGGAGTTCTTAGAAAGTGAACTAGCTGTCTCAGGAGAAACAGTCTGAAAACGTCCATCTCCTCTGTCACGCGAAAGCTAAACACAGTCCTTTCAGTCTCAAAACGTGACAGAGTTTAGGTTTCCGAAGGAGCCGGTTCGGCCACATGAGAGGCATTCTTAGCAAACATGTCCATAAAAACATCAGTTATAAGTCCATGACTTGGTTCCTGGCCACACATTAAATAACCAGAAGTGTTGTAACACATTAGCTTGGCAGTCATGTGGTGGACAAGAAAACTTATCAGAGCAAACTGTCTTAAACGCCTCTCTGCAGCTTCTCTCCTCCCATTATCCCCCAAAAAACCCATTCCCTTACAGACTGTCTACTATTTAAACATAAAAATATCACAAAGAAAGAACAATTGTGGCGGGGCCTGGTCTGCTTTGCCGGTGCAGGGAAGGCGGATGCACCTGAGTGGCATCTGCAATCACGCCTCGCTGGCTTAAAGTCTGTACTGCGTCCTGAGTTTCTGTTGCTGTTGTTGGTCTGTGTTCTGTGTCTGTAAAAACAGCAACCATGAATAAAGGATGCTGAAAACCATGGAAACATATTCGGGTCTGTTGTAGGTTTGTTACAACAATATCGATCCACAACTGCACCAAAGAGTAAAACTGCTGAATATGGATTATTAAACATTAGGTCTTTGTTTTATAAGTCTCTATTACTGCATGAAAAAATAATTGATCAACACATTGATTTATTCTGCCTCACAGAAACCTGCTTACAGCAGAATAATTATATTAGATTACATGAATCAACACCCAGAGTTATACTAATTGTCAGAATCCTCGAAGCACCGGCCAGGGAGGGGGAGAGGAGGTGCTTAGCCTTGTCCACCCTAACTGTAAAACTCAAAAGACCATTTCATTTGTTATCTATCTATCTATCTCTCTGTCTGTCTGTCTGTCTGTCTGTCTGTCTATCTATCTATCTATCTATCTGTCTATCTGTCTCTCTGTCTGTCTGTCTGTCTGTCTGTCTATCTATCTATCTGTCTATCTGTCTATCTGTCTCTCTGTCTGTCTGTCTGTCTGTCTGTCTGTCTGTCTATCTATCTATCTATCTATCTCTTTCTCTCTCTCATCTATCTCTCTCTCTCTCTCTCTCTCTCTCTCTCTCTCTCTCTCTCTCTCTGTCTGTCTGTCTCTCTGTCTGTCTGTCTGTCTGTCTATCTCTTAGAGTTTCTATTGGATTTCTCAGACTTTTTATCTGATTTAGTGCTCAGCTCAGATAAAATAATTATAATTATAATTATTACTCTGCAAGCATCCATCATGTTAATCACATGCTAGATCTTGTTCTGATGCATGGTATAGAAACTCAGCATTTAGCAGTGTTTCCTGAAATCTCTCTTCTGTCTGATCATTTCCCAATAATATATATATATGGAATATATTCCATTACAGTAGATATCTTTGTGCTGTAACTAAGTGTAAGACATGATTCTACAGTTCCTGCACATCTTTAAATCATTCTCTGAACCATGAAGAAACTTTCCATCCTGCTGTGGATGCTGCACCTTGTAACACTGGCATGATGTTTCACTGTGAGTCTGGAGTTTTGGTTATATTGACCCTGCAAGTCTCCTGTTGTTTATAACATATTCACCCCAGAAGTGTCAGTGAGAATAAAGAAATGTTTTTCTAGCTTTTCTTTTTACAGTATAAATACATCATTTATGGTGGCATGGTATGTGAGTAACAGGCTATAGTGAGGATGAAGTCACCTGATGCCGCAAATAACATTTTCAGTTGAAAATACAAAAAAACAAAAGAACTGACGGAGTCAGAGCTGAAAACTTTGAATGTCAATGTGTCGCTCTCTCTCTCTGCTGATATGAGTGAATTGAGCTCGCCCACCAATCTCTTTCTTCTTGACAGTAATCATTCAAATAAGATATCTGTATATTATTTATGTATCTATTTAATTTTATTAAACTTGTGTTTAGTGTTTAAGTAATTGAATAGTCTGTATTAGTCTTCACAATCTACAGCTATAATAATAATGAGAGATAGGTATTGTTTGGTTTTACACGTGCACGTGTGATAAACTGAATCTGTAATATCAAAAACATGAATTCAGTCCTTACAAGACCCAGCATAAATATGTGTGGTTATTCAAAAATGGGAATCCTTGTGCCGGCAATGTGTAGAAGCAGCAGGTACGCCACCTGTCAAACTGCGGTGAAGTGCACCACATCTTGTTTTGTCGTGGTCACGTGATCCGGGTGTTTTGAACCATGCTTCTGTTTCGAAACATCTGTGCTTCTGTGGAAGGTCAACACAGTGTCAAAACATCTGCTTCAATCTTCTCATCCCTACTTCTCCCTCCTCTCTGCTGACCTTCCCTGGAATTCCCTGGAATGCTGACGTGTGGTGAGCCTGCCTGTTCTCTGAGCGTTCTACAGAGAAACTTGGATTGTTGTGCATGCCTTTTCCCCCTTGGACACCTGGAGTCCCATTTTATCCTTTTGCTTAATTATGCATAGCATTTTCTGGTGAAATCCAGAATCACAGTTAGTGTGCACTAATGTGATTCTTCCAAGCCCTGCATTTGAGTCCATTCCAGTATTCATGACAGAAGGATCCAGCCAAATTATGGATTTTTTGTCATACACATGCTCAATGCAGCAAGAGAGACAGAGGAACAGCGGAATAAGATATACAATATGTACAATAGAATACAAGTATACAGTAATATACAGTAGTATAGTGCAAAATATAATATCAAATAACCATAACAAGTAACAATATAACTATATCCTGAGAAATAAATAGCTTAGCTTAGCTATCAGTGCAGGTGATTCTAAAAGTGACATAGACTTAGCGGACTCTGGTCCTGTTCGTCACACACTCCCTTGTGTGGTTACCATCTGGTAAGGATAACGGAGTGGGATGAGTGGAAGACAGCCATCCACACTCACCTGGACCACTTCAAGTATCTGGTGATGACTTTCGGTCTTAGGAAACAGGTCCAGAGTGTTTCAGGCCCTTGTGAATGATGTCCCTTGGTACTCCTTTAAATACTTTGTCTAGCGGAATGATTTTTGTCTTCAGACCTGTTGTCTTCTCTCTCCTCTGTATAGACCTTCCCTGAATTTCCTCCCTGAATTGTGGTTAGCCTGCCTGTTCTGAGAGAGAGTTGGATTGTTTGTGTATGCCTGTTTCCCCCTTAGACTCCCTTTCTCCAACTGATCTTTCCGAGTTAACTTTAGTAATTACATTCTCCAAACCATTAGACCCCATTACCTAACCCTACAAGGCTGCTCAAAGAAGCCGTATCATTAATTAATGCTTCAACCTTAAATATGATTAGCCTATCTTTATTAATCAGCTATGTACTGCAGGCCTTCAAGATGGCAGCAGTTAAACTGTTACTTAAAGAGCATCATTCGACCCAGCTGTCCTAGCTAATTACAGCCTACAACCTTCTTTTCTTATCAAACATTCTTGAAAGAGTAGTTCTAAAACAGCTAACTGATTATCTGTAGAAAAATAAACTTCAAAGTTTATTTGAAGAAGTTCAGTCAGTATTTATTACTGAATGTCTTATGTCTTACTCTGAATGTCATTAACCTGGTATCTAGTAACACTGAGGAATCTTGGACTCGTTTTTGATCAGGATCCACAGTGTGTCGTTGTTCTGTCTTCCTCCCCTCACCCCCAACTGGTCAGGTTAAATGGCTGCCCCTCCCTGAGCCTGGTGTTGCTTCTTCCTGTTTCTTCCTGTTGGGAGTTTTTCCTTCCCATTGTCCCCAAAGTGTTTGCTCAAAGAGGGTCTTGTTGGGGGTTTGATTGTTGGGGTTTTCTCTGTATTGATGTGGGATCTCTTGGAGATTACATCAAAAAGTATCTTGAGGCGAATGCTATTGTGATTTGATATCATCTAAATAAAACTGAATTGATTTAAGCCAGTTACTTCACTTTTATCATTGCTAACATTTACACTCCAGTTCATGTACTTGGGGGGGGGATCGTTGTCTTACCTAAACAAGTGTGGTCTGGGGGAATGGTGGACCGAGACTGGCAGATGACCCGCTCTATCAGCTGAGCAGCAGGTGCCGCAGGTGTGTAGGCTGACCTACCAAAAGGTGCGCATTTCTGTTCAACTCCTTTGAAATAAACTGAGCACTTAGCTTTCACTGATATCTTGGTATTGCCTTACATTTCGAATTAACTATGAACTGTCATGCATTAATTTAGTGGACAGAAAAAAAATGAGGAGTCGAGAAAAAAGCTCACAGGTAAGCATTGAGTGTAACAAAGATCATTTATATTACTTTATAGATGGGAAATTAAATATTAGCAAGTTCTTATTACAGTTCTCCTTCTTCTTCTTCTTCTTTTTATTATAGTTACTACATATTAAATAAATATTTTATACAAACGGTGCGTATTTTCCGTTTGTTTTTAGACAGTGGGTTGTTGTGTGGCCTGTAGAGTATTATTCGATAGCTGGCCTTTGAAATGTTCACATTAAAATACCTTTAAATGATACTTCTGCCCTTTCCTGTCTCAACGTTCGCGAGCAGTGATTTTATTTTGTAAGCCACCGGAAGCATCGTTGCTTGCGCTTGTGATAAAGCTGTTCCGTGTCTTCTGCGGAAAACATCCGAGGTAAAATAATAATAATAATGATAATAATAATGACATAAATAATAAAAATAACGTTAATAATAATTAATGTTAAAAACAGTGGGGGTGGGGGCGGAGCCACCAGGCACGGCTACTTTCTGTGACTCGTTAGATTTTAATTATTGTTTGTTTCCATCTTCATTTGAATCCGTTCTTGCGCGAGGCTCCGGTAGACGTGAGCTGCTGCGTTTCAGGCTGGCTGCTGATATCTGTCTGAGGGGAGTAACGTTAGCACCCACAGGAGACGGATGCTTTCACGGTAAGCGGCGCATCAGCACAGACTGTGGTTTCACAGCTCCACGGAGAGCTTGCATTCAAGCAGGTGAACACGAAGGATACAGCAGACAGCAAAGAGCCGAAGTGGAAATCACCTTCAGATAAGTTTCCGTTCGACAGAAACAGATGCTAACGCAGCCATAGAAAAGGTTTGTTGTCAGCGCGGCTGCCGTGTACCACCCGAGAACCCCACATCCTTTAGTCACTGCGGGTACCGTGAACGTGGAAATGTCCCCAGGCAACACAGGTCCACTGGTTTTTGTTTGTTTTTAGTGTGGTTTTACAACATGTGTACCTGTCGGAGCGCAACATGTAACAAGGTAGGCCCACAGCGGAGAGCCTCGCTCTAGCGTGGAGAGACCCTAACGCCAAAATCTGTCCGTTTCACACCGCCTGTCTTTAACAAAAGTGCGAGCCCAGGAAACACAATCATCCATCTGTCACCGCGCATCAGTTACAGACAGCCTGTTTGTAAAAAAGGGAAATGCTGTGGGTGCAGGGATTTATAGAAACGTGTAAACATACAGGGAAACGCAGTCCAGAGAGCAAACAGAGCTTTTGTATATTTTCTATGACTTCCTTTAATCGTCAGCACAGGTGAACTATCATAAATAAGCTTTTAAAATGTTTTAGTAGTCTTCAGAAATAGTTCTCCGGGCTTCTAGAAGGACATTCATACTCACACACTGCTTCAATAATATTACAGTCTGGAGAGGATCATCTCTGACTGAGACTTTTATGTTGTGCATTTTTCTTCGCGAGTGTGCTTACTGCATTTGATATGTGTTTGGGATCATTGCCATGCTGAAAAATAAAGCCACTGTCCAAAACACTTCTGGTATTGTGTGATGGATCAAACTCTGACACTACTTTTCTGCATTCTTATCAGTTTTGGTGAAATCCCCACTCCTCCTGACTGAGCAGCAGCCCCAAACACCCAGCCTGCACCATCCTTTACACATGGCTGCAGACATCTCTCCCCCTTTAGAAGGGCTTCTGGAAAGCCACCGTTGATAAAGTTTTGGCACTGACTTTCAGAGGGCTGAAAAGTCAGTACTAGGTAGAGTTGTTGCCCCATGATCGGAAGGTAACCTGAGGTACCCCTGAGCAAGGCGCCGTCCCTACAAACTGCTGCCTTTGGGCGCCGCTTCATTGGTGGCTGCCCACTGCTTCACTGGGTGAATGGGTGAAATGCAGAGGAGTAATTTCCCTACGGGGACTAACACATACACATTATTATTGTTATTATTATTATACTGTTCATCTGCTGTATAACCACTTCTTCTTCTTTTGTTTGCCACTTGTCCAGGTTCCCTGCATGTTTTAGGGCACATGGCCTATTAAGCTGATATATATTTTACAGTTATTAGTGCAACAGGAGGGAGAGAGAGCAGCAGAGGGTCACACTCAGACCTGCCGCTACTGCGATAGCCTTCAGTCATGTGGTCGTCTGTGAGCTGAACTGGTTTCCATCTTTGCCTTTGTTCATAGATTCAACACAAGATATGTAAACACATCTTGTGTAGCAAAGTCCATGGATTAAATTTGCAGTTTAAAGTTGTCGGCTGTTCATCCCTTAAGTTAAGTGCCTTGTTTATGCTTGTTAAGATAAGCAGATTAGCAAACAAAAAAGCATTACTTTGAAAATGTTTAGGGACAAGGACCAGATTGAAAGTGAGTGAATTTGAGAAGGCCTGGAACTACTGTACAAGACATTTGAGAAGCACCGTGGACTATACTTAAAAGCCTAACTTAAATGAATTTTATCAGTTCAGCAGAGAAGAAAAGTGGTCAAATATCCACCCAGAACTATGCCCGAAGCTTCTTCATGGCTATCAAAAGCATCTAGTCAAGGTGCAACTTGCTAAGGGACATTTAACCAAATATTAGCGGGGTGTATGTGTATAATTTTGGCTGTGCGTGAGAGAAAATCCAAAATAAGTTCAAATGTTTCCCCCTCCGATTCTTGTCATTTAAAGCCATTAAAGATGTCTGCTGTATAATGATTCCACCCTGGAAAAAGAGCAGTTAAAAAAGTTAGCATGGCACTTCTACCCGTTGCTCTCTGGTGACCTTCGTCTTTGTGTTTCTTTATTCAGGTCATGTGACAGCTGTGGAAATGGACAGCATGTGACAGAAATGGAAACCCGAGGAAGTCATACAAAGAGAAATTCAGCTGAGTAAATGTTAATACAGCCAACTTTGATATGTGGCATACAGAGACGACCGGGCTCAGGTGAAACAGTCCCATTTGCAAAGCTGAAAAACCAGAGGTGGACATCACGATGATGAAGAGTAGGCGTGCTCAGATTGGGCCTATGACAGAAGGCTAAGCACGTCAGGTGACAGCACTGGATGGAGTGACTGTGGATGCAGAGAGGACATCTCTCCAGTGCACAGGTCCTGACAGTCAGCACACTGCTGTGATCACGGCCACACATGTGGGCTTCCCTCAGAGGATGTGTACCTGAGACTTCGGTCGGTGTTTGATTTATGCTTCCAACTGTTTTAAAAAGAAGACTGGTAGCTGCAGCTGAATGTAAACCATGCCTCGGAACCGAGCCTTTTCTGAGCCCGAGTATTCCGCTGAGTATTCAGCAGACTGCTCTGTGACGTTGCCCTCTGACCCCGGGCAGGCAGTGGGACGAACACACGAGGTCACGGTGCGGACCTCGGGATGCTGCCTCTGTCTGCCACGTTTCATGCGCCTGACCTTTGCGCCCGAGTCCTTGGAGAATCTTTATCAGACCTACTTTAGACGGCAGAGACACGAAACCCTGCTGGTGCTCGTCGTGTTTGCCGCGCTGTTCGACAGCTACATCATCCTCATGTGTGCTGTGGTCTACACCGCTGATAAGCTGGCTTCTGTTTTAGTGGCATCAGTGGGACTGGCAGCAGATATCATTCTCTATCTGCTGTGCCGCTTCGGGCTGCTGCCAGACCGCATCTCCAGGCGGGTGTTGCCCTATGCCCTGTGGGTGCTCATAGCAGCTCAGATATTCTGCTACCTGGGTTTGAATTATGCTCGCTTCCACCAGGCCAGCGACACTGTAGGCTGGCAGGCTTTCTTCAGTTTCTCGGTTTTTCTGACTCTGCCTTTGAGACTGACTCCCATTGTGCTCATCACCACTGTGTCCTGTGGGGTCCATACCCTGGTTCTGGGTGTCACCATTGCCCAGCAGCAGCAGGATGACATACATGGCGCAGCTCTTGGCAGACAGGTGAGAGTTGGAGGGAAAGGTAGAGTTGTCTGTTTGTTAATGCATTTAATTTCCTGTGTCTAATGTCATGTAGCCAGATGTTCAGCCAGTAAAGTTCCCCAAAGCCAAATATTTCATACTAACTAATACTGGATGGGTTTGGTAACTATACTAAGATTACACAGTCGACAGAACAATCTCCAGAGTCCTCTTTGTTAAAGTTTATTTTCATATATTTTGTTTAGAAAGAAGCAGTAGTTATTATTAGTTATTATTAACATTAGTGCCACAGGTCTGCCCTGACACTCGTGTTTGATCGCCAAAAGAAAATCAACAAAAGTATGGACCAGTATCCAGATGAAACCAGAGTCATGAAACTGCATTATGAACAGGAAAAGTTTCTCATTTATGGTAAAATTATTATTTCAACTTCTCAGTAACTAAATCTGCCATTCACATATAACAGCCACTGTAATAAATATAAGTATCCATTAGGGCTGCCACAAACGATTATTTTGATAGTCGACTAGTCACCGATTATTTTTGCAATTAGTCGACTAATCAGATGATCATGCATCCATTGGACGTAAAATGTACAGCTTATTGCACCAGCATGCGTCTGCTCTTATATAACTATCATTAGCTTACAGCTTGAAGTGTTTAAGGTATGTGCTAACTAAAAATAAAGACAAGATGATAGTTTATTACACTTTTAATGAAATTTGCAGATTGTTTCAGTGAAGTTTAATAAACTCAGCCGTCTGCTCCTTGCTATCTAAAATATAACAGGACACCGGAGTATATTCTCGAGCATCTCACACTTCTGATAATCAGTTGTCTGCTTGACGTTTATTCATCTGTGCAAAAACTATAACTTTATTCCTCAGCCAAACTGATTTACTCAGGAACAAATAAAATACTAAAAAAAAGCCAAACAATAACATTTTTAAGTTATCTAAGTGACTTATATTACATGTTTAACCTGAGTAGCGAAAGATGGTGGTGAGTTTGAAAACTATTTGCCGGGAGTCCGGTGTTCTCACCGACTCTAATGAGCCTAGAACCCCGGCTCGCTATCGAGCTGGTCGTCTCCGAAAACGTATATATATATATATATATATATATATATATAACATTTATAGGTTTTCTGTTCAATTAAATTGTTTAATGACAGCAATATCAGGAAGAAGGAACACGAGAAGCTGGAGAAATACCAAGGGCTCAGAGAAGAGCTCGAGAGGATGTGGAGGGTGAAGGTGACGGTGGTCCCCGTGGTAATCGGAGCACTAGGTGCGGTGACTCCCAAGCTAGGCGAGTGGCTCCAGCAGATCCCGGGAACAACATCGGAGATCTCTGTCCAGAAGAGCGCAGTCCTGGGAACAGCTAAGATACTGCGCAGGACCCTCAAGCTCCCAGGCCTCTGGTAGAGGACCCGAGCTTGAAGGATAAACCGCCCGCAGGGGCGCGCTGGGTGTTTTTTTTATATATATATATATACATATATACATATACATATATATATATATATATGTATAGGTGTATGTGTGTATATATTAACCCAGGGTGAGACCTAAAACCTGCAGGACACCAGGCCTCGAGGCCTGGACTTGGACACCCCTGCTCATAGAACGCTTTGAGTACTCCGGGAGAGTAGAAAAGCGCTATATAAGAATCAGTCCATTCACCATTTAGACCCATAGAGGAGGTGGGTGAGATGAATATGTTAGCCAAGGCAATGTCTGTTATGAACAACACGTCTCATCCCCAGACTGTTACAGCCACAGTGTAGTACTGAGCACTATCGTAGGTGCTTTGTCCCGACAGCAGTCAGACTGTACAATACAAAATAGGATAAAAGTACATGTATATTACTATCACTCCCACTTTATACGCATATAAAAAAAGAAAAAACTGTTTACCTTGCCTTGTTTGGTATTTTTACTTTAAATAGTAACCATCTGTACATAGTATGGTATTTTGGCCTTTCTGTGCTTTGTGTTTCTATTTTTATTATTCTAATATATCTCTAATTCACTTTTTCTTTCTGTCTCTTGTGCTGCTGTAACAAGTTAATTTTTCTGGAGTGGGATTAAATAAAGTTTGCGTCTACAAAACACAGACAGGTTTTGTTACCTATTAATTGAGTAGATATAACGCTATCTGGTTGTCTGTTTTGAAGCTCCTTAAATCCCCAAACTCTTTCTCTTGTATAAATGCATCACTTTTCTTTTTCACATCCTTTTTTTCCTCTGATAAAGCGGTTTTTACGCGAGGAAGGCTTTTGGATGGTTACAAGACAGCAGGAATACATATATACAAACAATACATTTAAAACAAGAGAAAGACCTGCAGGACAGGACAGGTTGCAAAGTACTTGGAAGTAGTGCAGAGGACTTGGTCCAACCATAGAGAAAAGAGTACCATAGTAACATTAGCTAGCTGATGGATTAGTACTCTTGCCGAGCTCAGTGAGTGTTTATGCAGTTAATCAATTAGTTGCGTAGTTTTGATGGGTGACTGTGGATTTGTGGGCGAAACATTAAAATAAAACTGTCAGTGTGAAAAAACACTGTCAAACAAAACCCCACCTTAAATGTACAATTACACGTTTGGAATAAAAACTTATTCATTCCTATTCATCCTATTCATTTTCTTCTACTTATCTGATTGGGGGGGAGCTATCCCTGCCATGGGGTACACCCTGGGCTACACAGAGAGACGGACAACCATTCACACTCACATTTACATCTACAGTACAGGCAATTTAGAATCACCAGTTAGCGTAACAACACTGACTGCATGTCTTTGGACTGAGAACATGCAAACTCACAGTGTATGGTGGTTATAGTTGTACAGGATTTCCATTTTCTGTACTGTTTTAAATATATGTGAATTTTTAAAAAGTAAATTGAGTAATTTATAAACTTGTAGGAGTGCAAAGAGGTGAAATTATGAATGTACTCTCACTTCTTGTTTTCAAGCTTCTAGCCAACCTTGTGATTTATGTTTGTGCCATCACTGTGGGCATCATGTCGTACTACATGGCCGATCGGAAACATCGGAAGGCCTTTCTGGAGGCGAGACAGTCACTGGAGGTCAAACTCAACCTGGAGGAGCAGAGTCAACAACAGGTCAGAGGACAGACACTGCACTGTGTGTACAGGCAACTTGTGTCTTTGACGATTCATTTTATTATTGAACAACTAAACCTGAATATTTAAGATAATCAGAGTTTGGCTTTTATATCCACAATGACTGGGCAACTATTGGTGTGCAGAATACAACCAAATACAACTAAATTCAAAACTGAGATTTTCCCATTTCACCTATTTTCATCTAAGTGAGAATAATAAACAAATCTAAATTTACAAATAAAGATTTCTGACATCCACCTATCCATTGTCCTCTGCCTTATCATGGTCGCGGTGGGCTGGAACCAGGAGGCAGCGAACAGCCTGGTGAGGTCGCCAGTCTGATGCAGGGCTAACACAGACAAATGACCATTGCTACTCACATTGATACTTATGGGCAATTTAGAATCACCATTTAACCACTAATTGCTTGTTTTTAGACTGTAAATAATACATTTAACATAAAACTCTAAATTCTATGCTCAAAATCAGTAAAAAAAAATGTAATTTATTTACATGTTGCTGCTTTCACTTTCACTATTTGTTCCTTGTGAAGTGGTATGAACATTCCAGCATTTCCTATATGTTTGAATTGCTCCCAAAATTTGTGTCTGCGCACTTTTTAAATGCATGTGGGAAATTGCTGTGGTGATTTGGGCAGCTAAAATAAAAATTTGTATCTCGCTTTTTAGTACATGTGACTTGTGTCGGAGGAGCTGCCCAAGTCCACAGTGAAACACAGAGAACAACTCTACCAAATATAAGTTATTGTCTGGCTTTATGAAACCAACAGGGCTTCATAGATGTGTTTCCTCTGTTTGTTTAGATAGCAGCACTCACTTTAGAAAATATGTACGCGTTATTTGTATGTTGGCGTGTTTGTCTGAGCTGTTACCGTATCAGCAGTCAGCTCCCCTTCTGCGGTTGCATCTGTGGCCGCTAGGCAGCCTAAATTACTATTACTATTATTTATGGAACAGATGGTGTGTGTGTGTGTGTGTGTGTGTGTGTGTGAGATTGTGAGAGAGTGCAAGTAAGAAAGACATTTCAAGTGTGAATGTGCTATGAGAAGAAATTGAGAGGAAAAGTAACCCAACAGTGATGATAAACATGTGAAAGAAACTCCCAGAATACTGATGGAAGAGCATGGGCTGGTGAAAGATGAGAGCTGCTGACCAATCAAGAGGCATCTGACTGGTGATGGTTGCCGAGGCAACCAGCCTCCTGAGTCAGTGTCAGCTGTAATCACAGAGCCAACCTATTCAGCCGTTTGATCCTTCTTGGCCTCTCTGTTGAATTTTGATAACAATATTGAAAGCTGCTGATGCCCAGCCCGCCTGTCGGTCTGTGTGTGTACTTGTGTGAAGGTGTGTTTGAAATATGTAAAAACAATAAGTGTGTCTAGGTGTGTGTGTGTGTGTGTGTGTGTGTGTGTGTGTGTGTGTGTGTGTGTGTGTGTGTGTGTGTAATGTTTGAGAAAAATGCTTGTTGGATCTGCCAGTTATCCCTGTAAAGAGGATCTGGACTGGCAGGGTCAGTGATATTATGCAACAGGGAATGAAGGAACTGGACTACTGAGCTGGTGATGAGAAGATTCGCATGGCTCTAACTGCTAAACTCGGGATCTCTACCCTACTTCATCTGACTGGGTATCCTCGCAACTCAAGTGCGATTCATGAACCACACCCACTAACAGGAGCTCTTCTCTATGACCCGTGCACACATTTTAAGGCTGTGCACAACCTGCAAGAACTTTCTGATGCTCATGCGCAAGTTTTGACCTTTACTATTTCACAAAGAGTGAATAAACACAATTTAGACTTTTGAATGAGGATATTTTATCTATACAATATAGCAGGACCAAAGCCAACGCTTAATCAAATAATAATAATCACTTAATCAGATCACCTAAATTTTACCCTAATCTAAATAATCTACTTTATGCTATCGATCTCTGACATCAATCTTAAGAACAACGAGAGAGAGCAGGCACATCCAGCACTGAGATGCACTCCACTCCATGCTGTGCCCAATAACGTCCAAATGGGGAAGCAGAGACTCGCTACAAAGTTTGGTTAGCTTCTTTGAGACGGCAATCCAAGATCCTAGAGAAAAAGCCAAAAATTATAATTCCAGTTCATAAGTCCACAGTGGTTAAGTCCAGAGAGGTTAATCCTCTGGTGCTTCTTGCTGATATTTCCAACTGTGAGCTCCAAGTCTTTTCTTCTGATGTTGTTTGCCACTTCTTTATGGAAAATTAGAAGAAGAATCCCAAACCTTCTTAGCCGCACTCTTTTATATGCTTTTGGTGATATGCATCACCTCCTCTCTCGCTCGCTCGCTCTCTGTCTCTCTACACTAATATTAACTACTAATATTTTTCATGCCTCACACCTGTTGTATACGTGCATAACTCATGCACATGCTCACACTGTCCATGCTGTTGGCACATCTAGTACTTTAATGTAACTTGCTCCACTGTGCTTCCTCTTTTCATCTCAACACACATAACAATCAGTACAAAGTTCAAGTATTAGTACCATTTGTATTTGAAAGTTCACATATACATGTACCCTGTTATAGCACTCCGTATTACTTTAACCTTACAAACTGGGTGTTAACTCCTGTATTTCACTTTTGGATTTCCTTGACACACTGCAGCCTCACTGGCTAACAGTTTGGAGCTAGTCAACTCCCTGTAAACACAGCAAGGGGGTTAGGGGGTTAGGGTTAGGGTGCCTTTGTCATGCTTAAGGAGACCTTTAGACCTTTACTTATCTCCCTTATGTATTGCTCACTGTAAGTTCTTGAGTTCTTTCCTTTGAACTATTTTTCCATTCTTAACGTTGCTGCCATTTCCTAAAAGACTGAGAAAAGTGCAATAATGACCTAGTGAACAACTAGGGTTGTAGTTGCACTATATGTTATAATTGTGAAATGCTGCTGGAATGCACATTACAAAGAGTATTATTATCAAGTGTCATCAGGAAAAAAGCAAAGTAGCTCAGAAGCTGTTTCTGAAATACATCCTCCAGATCTGAGGTTCCTTGGTCAGATGAGAGCCTTCCAGCAATTTTTGGATCTGTGGCTTGGCCTCCTTCTCCTTCTCCTTCTCCTTCTTTGTGTGTCCCAGGGATCCCAGGGGCTATGTTGTCCGGTAGGGCCCCCTTGGTAGGGTCTCCCATGGCAAATTGGTCCTGGGTGAGGGTGGATATTGTAGTACGTTGGGGTTTCTCCCAGTGGATGAGAGGGTTTGTTCCATGCGCCTTCGGGTCTGCTCTTGTGTGCCGAGTGGTGGTTCAGAGTACCCAGCCTTCTTGGAGTCTCTGGGCAGGGTGCTTAAGGGTGGAGTGCCCACTCCGGGTCAGGGATAAGTTCCAGCCCCAAGTGGAGGAGTTCAAGTATTTTGCGGCATTGTTCACAAGTGACCGCGGAGAAGGGAGCAGGAGATCGACAGACGGATTGGTGCTGCTGCTCCAGTGTGCATGGCAAAGTGTCCTTATATTCAAGCCAAATAGAAAAGCAATAGGATAGCCAGTGCCTTCTCTCTGAGGGACCTGATTATTACCAGTGTTGTTTTCTAATATTCTCTGTCTGCTTTTGTTTTTGTCTTCCACAGGAGCGTCTGCTCCTCTCCATTCTTCCAAAGCACATAGCTGATGAAATGCTTCAGGACATGAAGAAGGGACCTAGTCAGAAAGAAATGCAACAGTTCAACACCATGTACATGTACAGGCATGAAAATGTCAGGTAATGTGGTACCTCTGTAAACTTAAACCATCAAGGGTTCTGCATGTCTGTGAAATATGAGTCATATGATTTTTGTCATGGTTTGGGGATTTGGGTTTTATTTCCTTTGGTAATTCTCAATTCTTGTTAATATTTGGCTCAGGATTGGTTTGACCTGTGTTGACTTTCACACCTGTCCCCAGTTGCACTGCTGTATTCACTCAGTTGCCCACTACAACTGTATACTCTACAATTTCCACCAGTGTTTTTTGGGCTTTGTGTTACTTTTGATTTCTTTGCATTTGAGCTATCAGAGTGTTTTACAAACTGTCTTTTGTATGTGGGCGATCGTGGCTCAAGAGTTGGGAGTTTGCCTTGTAATCGGAAGGTTGTTGGTTCGAGCCCCGGCTCGGACAGTCTCGGTCGTTGTGTCCTTGGGCAAGACACTTCACCCGTTGCCTACTGGTGGTGGTCAGAGGGCCCGGTGGCGCCAGTGTCCGGCAGCCTCACCTCTGTCAGTGCGCCCCAGGGTGGCTGTGGCTACAACGTAGCTTGCCATCACCAGTGTGTGAATGTGTGTGTGAATGGGTGGGTGACTGGATATGTAAAGCGCTTTGGGGTCCTTAGGGACTATTAAAGCGCTATATAAATACAGGCCATTTTTTGTCCTGCTCTGGTTTTTGGGATTGTTCCCAGCTTCATTGTTTGTGACCACTGCATGTTTGAAATTAAAGGTTTGGATTTTGTATACTTTATTCTTCCTGTCAGTTGCGTTTCGGTGCTTTCTCTCAGATGTTACAATTCTAAATTGGCTTTAAATGTAGCTTGTACTCTAAAGTGCTTTGAATAGTCAGTAAGACTAGAGTGAGGCTATATAATATATTGATCAATCTTAACGATGCCTTCGCAGATGTGCAGAGTACTCTTATCATGTGAACAACAGTGTGCTGATAACAAGCTAAATGCGAGACATTACATCTATGATTTCAAAAAGAATTTGGAATTTTGACATTTTTACCATCTGTTGGTTTTTCCACCCCTCTGCTGTTCAAAAATGAGTATGCATATGTTTTTAAAGAAAAGTTTTGCCTTTTCATGTTTGACATATTTTCTGTAAAAGAACAAACAAACAAACAAAACACTATAGGCTTTAACAAGCATATAAGTCATTGCATTCTTTATTTACAAATTGCTCTTTGGGACATGGGTGGTATATATGTTAACATTGATGGATGAGAATATTGTAAAAAAAGAGGCCACCAACTTGAAAATAAAAGCCAATGGTCCCATTAGATTTGCTTATACTAAGCTTCTTCTTGAAGTATTGAAAATGTGCATGAAGAATTTTTTTAATGTAACTGTAGAAGAATGATGTCAGTAATGTGTATGTTTTTTTTTTATATCTCTTTCAGTATTTTGTTTGCAGACATTGTGGGCTTCACCCAGCTGTCGTCTTCTTGCAGTGCTCAGGAGCTTGTCAAACTGCTTAATGAGCTCTTTGCCCGCTTTGACAAACTAGCTGCTGTGAGTTTCACAGTGTAAACTAACTAAAGTGATGTCATTGTTATTTGTTGTTATTTACATTTTTCAGGTTTAGACTGAAATCTTTTTATGGGATTCATCAAGATTACAAGAAATACTAATTTAGAATCCATCTCTAACTTTTATGTGAGTTATGGGAGGTCTTTTGAAATGATTGTCACACATCAATCATTTGTTGTAACAATGCTTCTTGGCAATAAATATTATGCCATTGGAAAAAACCTGTTCATTTCCCCTTAAATGGTGCCGCATTTGTAAGGAAAATGCATTTGTAGGTTGCAGCCATGAAAAACTTGCCAAATCTTATCTGCCAATAAAAAACAGCTGGTTCTGCTGTTGTTTTGACCTCTGGTACTCAGGTGCTGACAATCAGGTACAACAATGGTCTGCTACAATGGTAAGTCGGCTTCAGGCATGCCACATTTGACTGATCTGGTTGTCCTATGGCTTGTGCCGGATATCGCTTTGTATTAGTTCTAGTGGATTATGCAACGCAATATACGGAGGCAGTGCCGCTTGCGCACGATTTCTGCAAAGAGTGTGGGGCAGGCACTGTTCCAGGTCATCTCCCGAGTCGGATCCCAAAGAGATGCTGACTGACCAGGGCACATCATTCACGTCTCACACAATAAAAGATCTGTACGAATTATTGAGCATTAACTCTGTTGATGAGGGATGAGTTGGGGCCAGAGTGCCAAATTCAAACATTCCCGCCTCTCTCCATTGTGATAACTGTGTCACACAGGCTCAGAGAGCAGATGTTGCTGCATTACAACAGCGTTTTGCAGACATGTTCTCCCCCTTGCCTGGCCGTATCTCATGGAGCATGAGAGGCAAATTGTTCAGAGGAAATTTTCCGAAATTCTGAAAATGGGAGTAATAAAAAAAGTCACACAGCGTATGGTGTAGCCCCATGGTTCTTGTGGTGAAGAAAGATGGGTCTATACGGTTCTGTGTGGACTACCGCAAGGTGAATGATGTGTCACAGTTTGATGCTTATCCCATGCCCCAGGTCAACGAGCTCATGGACCGGTTAGACACTGCTCGCTTTTTCACAGCAGCAGATGGGCACGTTCCCAGGGTCCCTGAGGCAGGCAGGGCTCACGGCCAACCTGAAAAAGTGTGCGGTTGGATGGAGGGAGGTACAGTATCTGGGGTACCACTTGGGAGGCGGGGAGATGTGGCCACAGATGGACAAATCAGCCGCCATCGCATCCTGCCCGTGTCCCAAGACCAAAAAAGAGGTGAGGTGGTTCTTGGGGCTGGTTCGTGGCCAGCTTTGCAGACCTGTGAAGTGCAAGTGAAGAAGACTCTCTGTGGGGAACCTCTGAACTTTTCCCTCCCTTTTATTCTGCAGACTGACCCCTCAAACAGAGTGCTGGGGGCTGTTTTGTCCCAGCAGGTAAGGGGGTCGATTGCCTGTTCCTGTGCATCAGCAGGAAACTGTTGAAGTGGGAGGCCAGGTACAGCACGGTAGAGAAGGAGTGCCTGGCCATCTGGTGGGCAACTGCCCTTTTACCCTGTGCTCGGATCATGCCCCGCTGCAGTGGCTCCATCGCATGAAGGATGCCAATCCCCAGATTATCCAGCGGTATATGAGCGTATGTGGTGTCAGG
This sequence comes from Oreochromis niloticus, assembly GCF_001858045.2. Taxonomy (NCBI): domain Eukaryota; kingdom Metazoa; phylum Chordata; class Actinopteri; order Cichliformes; family Cichlidae; genus Oreochromis; species Oreochromis niloticus. The sequence goes on along the minus strand of NC_031976.2, from coordinate 1,371,846 downwards.
GGAGACTGACTCATACACCTGACCTCATCATCTAATTATGTCTCCCCTGTAAAAGATGTTGCCTGAGGTTGGGGGTGTGTTGTGTGTGCCACAGAAGCAGGTCAGCTGCAATAAAGACGTGCAAAATTGCAACGCTGCTGTTGTCAGGCCCGTCATTGTTGCAGGGAGACTACCTGCCAAATTTGGGAGTGGAGAGGATGCAGTGGCCTGGCTACAGTCCTGTCAACCACATTGAACAGTTATAGGATCAACTCAGGTTTATTGTTTGTGTCAGATTGATCAAAACAACCATACTGTATAACTTGTGACAAATGCTGCTTGAAGAATGCAATGCCATCCCACAGCAGTGATGACCAGCATGAGGAGGAGGTGCCAGGCTTTTTTGGCTGTCAATGGTTCTTTCACATGGTACTGAGGCCCCTGCTTGTTAAAAGAATAAACTTTTTAATTTCCAATATCTCTTATTTCTTCAGCCTACAATCATCCAATGAATGACAACAAGCGAATAGCAGCATAAGCTGCATTGGCAGACAAGTATTGGCAAGTTTTTCATGGGCACAGTCCACGTATGTGGCTCCTCAATCCATACATGTATTTTCCTTCATGTAGCACCACATTTAAGGGAACACAACAGGCTTGCCAGTGGTAAAAATTTGTATTGCCAAGAACAAAACACACATAAATTTGTGTTACAACACAACACAAATTTTGTGGTAAGTATATATATATATATATATCCATGTTTAGCAATGGTTGCTGTGGTTTCATGTCAGTGGCTCAGTGTTGATGTCAGTTTATTATTATGCATATGTATTTATTTTTAGAAGTCAAACGGGCCAACATGCTAAGAGCATAAATAATCTCTGCCTCCCTTCCACAGCATGTCTTTTGTCCTGTCTCCCTCCTCTCAGCCCCAGTCGGCCCCATGGCTGCCCCTCCTTCAGAAACTTTGATTGTTGCCGTTCTGTCTGTATAGTTATAGGGTCTTTATCTTACAATATGAAGCACCTTGAGGGGATTGTTGTTGTAATGTGCCGCTTAATAAATCAAATTGATTTGAAATGAATTGTAAACAACAATAAAATTAAAAATTGTAAAACTCAGGTTGCAGGCAGCACATTTGAAGCTAATGGTAGCTGATTCAGTAATGAGGAAATCTGTAAAGGAGAAACTTACAGCAAGGAGTTTATTTCTACCTAAGATTACACCTGCAACACAGGACCTAATCACTGAAACCTCGTTCAGGGTAGGGATAATTGCACTATTAGAAGAAGCTGCTTTTGGCTGTTGCCTTGTTCACATGGGATTGCCACAGTGGGTAGTTGCACATGTTTGATGATTTGGCAGATATTTTCTGCTGGATGCTCTTGCTGACACAGCCCCAAAGGGATTCATGTCTCCTCCCGAACAGGGTTTGGTTTGTTTGGCCAATGTGTGAACTACAACACCGTGGAGGGCTAATTCCACTAGGACACTGTGGAAACCATATTTAGAAAATATACTTTAAACTTTGTTTATTGAGATCTTTTGACGTTTAACAGGATGTGGGTGCCCTATCTCCAGGCAAGATTTACTGTTCTGTATGCCGTTCATTGTTTACAGTCCAACATGACTTACAAACTAAAACCAGAAAGCTTCTGGTGCTAGAGTCCTGTATTTTATCTACAGATTCTGCATGCTCATGTGCAAATATCTCTCTGTAGAGATCCTGTCTTAATTGGTATGAGGCTGTACCCCAGTTTGTCATCATCTAGGAAATGCTCATTCTCTTCTTTGCTGAAAATGAGGAGTTTTATACCACTGCAATCACCATGTTATTGCATGCCTCCGTTCTGGCTGTGAACATGTCCCCAGTTCTGGTTGTGTATAAGCCCAAATGTCAAAGTTTACATAAGGTTTCACCAGTCTGAAACAAATTTTCTGGGTATCTGCGTGACAGCAGAGCTCTATCCTTCTAAGTTGCCTAGCTTAATATGTTAGCATTAACAATATGTCAATAATGTTCGCAGTCCCCTAAAAACCATATAGTGTTCTATCACTATAGTGCTGCTTTGCATTATTTCTTATTAAAGAAGGCGTGACTTAATGCCCAAGATTAAGCTTAGCCTATGAGCAAATGAAGTAAAAAGACAGCCCGTGTGCTCGCCTCCATCCAGCCTGCTGATGTCTGTGCTAACTGCCATCCACTGCATGTGTGTGTTTCTAGCAGTTTAATAGTCACCCATTGCTGCTGTTATACCTGCTAAAAAGACAGCTGGATAAGCAGCTAGTGATTTGTGTCTGATCTTTATACACTGTCTGACTAAAACATACCTACCTTTCAGAAATACCACCAGCTAAGGATCAAGATCCTGGGAGACTGCTACTACTGTATTTGTGGGCTGCCGGACTACAGGGATGACCATGCCGCCTGCTCTATCATGATGGGCCTGGCCATGGTGGAGGCCATTTCGTGAGTATGAACGAGCATGCATGAGGAGGGGGCGGCCTGGGATAACTGCCTGATTCTAAGCTTTTCTAAAGATCAGACAGTTTCATCTACATTATTATGGGATGTAGTGGGTTAGTCATTCTGTCCACAGTGTGGGATTGATCACACTGATGGACTCTTATTGACTTTTTGTGGATTGCAGCTGTGATGTAACAGTGAGAGGTCATTAAAAACAAATTGATTGCGATCCATCATTTTGGTCAGACTCCAGAACATTGCTGTGCATGGGTGGATGGAATTTAGTGGTACGTCACAGACGGTGTTTCCTGTGTTGCTGGAATGTTTTACTTCTTTTGTGGTAATCAGGCTTTGAGACAGCTTGATTATTACACCAACAAAAGGCTACCTGTGCTTCCTGCTGCTTTGTTTTTAATGCTGCTGCTTTCTGAACTGACCACAGGTATGTCCGAGAGAAAACCCAGACAGATGTCGACATGCGTGTTGGAGTGCACAGTGGTACGGTCCTGGGAGGAGTGCTGGGTCAGAAACGTTGGCAGTATGATGTTTGGTCCACAGATGTCACAGTGGCCAATAAAATGGAGGCTGGAGGGATCCCAGGGTGAGAACATCAGCTTCACTACAGCGTAGTTGCATTGATCAATACTGATTGGACTGTGTTTCTCAGATGGTCCCATTTTCCCCGTTTCTCCTTTGATTTGAGTGTTTTCATGTGTCGGCTCATGTAAATATCATGCACAAAGTAGATGTGCTGTGTTTTAGTTTTTAGCTCACTGGATATGTGAATTATGCACGATTTATCAAAGTTCTTACTCTGAACCAAACATTTATATCATCTTCAATCATTTGCCGTGTTTTGTCTATATCAGCTAAATGTCAAAGTGTGTTTCAGAGTAGAGAAAAGTCACAGGACTATTCCCAGCCAGAAACAAATTATTCTGATGCTGCAATAATTGACTGAGAGATCGGAAACACTAAACCTGAAACTGTAGAAATACACTCACTGGTACCTGATTAAACCACTTTTGCCTTTAAAACTGACTGACGGTGCTGGTAACCTTCCTCAGAGACTTTGGTCCTTAGCTTACATGTTGTGTTGACGTGACATGTAAATAAGGACGTGTTGCCTCGCTGTAAGCTTAATGACCATTAAGGCATTGTTTCACCCAGAGAACTGATGCTCACTGGGTATTTCCTCTTTTCTGGGCCACTCTCTTTAAACACTCGGGATAAGTGATTCCAGTAGATCAGTCAGTCTGACACCAACAACTCTACCATGTTGAAAGTCACTTAAATCGTCTTTTTTCTTTGAACTTCATCACGTCACCTTCACCATGTCTACATGCCTAAATTGAGTTGCTACCATGTGAACGATGAATTATTTGGTGTGATTTTTCGGTCTCTCTGCTAACAGTAGGCTCTCTGCACCTTAATGGGAGATTTCTCTCTGTTTTTTGTATCACCAAATTCACGACAGTTTGGTGCTCTCTTCTGGTTATTTTGGTTGAAACTGAAATGTCAGTGATATTTGTTCATACTGGTTTGCTATTTTTTTTAAACATTTATAATTGGAAGTTATATTATTATATTAAGAATTTTTAAAAAGCTGTCATGATTTCCTCCCGATAACCAGATAAGTGGACAAATCTGATACTGTGAACCCCACCATCAAATGTTTTACTTTAAACTGCTTTGATTCTTTGTGGTCTTTGTATTATTTTCACAAATTTAGGCTTTAAATGTGCACATATATACATTTAGTGTGTATTGAAATTTTAGATTTGGGAATAAATGCATAACCCAAAATACTCATACACAAAGCATCACTTAGCACAGCACTTTGAAGTAATGTGGAAGTACAGTTGGTAGAAAGATGGCCCATGTAATCTATGCCACCTTGTATGTGTGTACAGCCGAGTTCACATCTCACAAAGCACCATGGAGTGTCTTCATGGTGAGTTTGATGTGGAGCCGGGGAATGGAGGTGACCGCTGTGACTACCTGAGGGAGAGAGGCATAGACACCTACCTGGTGGTTGTTCCAAAAGCACCTTTGGGAAAGAATGGCATTAACAGTGTCGTAAGTAAAACACGCTCCATACCTGCTCTGCAAATATTTCTATAGTCAGTGTTTACATGTTGTGAATATGTTGCTGGCAGTATGTCGAACGTCCTAAAATGCATAATATAAACAAAAGTCATTCAGTTCTTCATAATAAACTCAGTACTTGCTGTTTGCTTGTTTCACATTAGAAACTGTCCGTAACCTCGTCCAATGGAAATTCTCCTCTGCTAATCAACACCACAGACTGTAATGGCAGTGTCCACACAGCCTGCACCACACCAGAGGAACCAGAGGAACTGGACACAAGGGTAACCAAAGAGTCATCTCATGACTTAGATTGGACTAATGATGTTTTCACACATTAACAGGTGCCTGAAAGTCCTTCATCACACAGTGCTGCTATTTTTCCTGTCCTTGTCTGTTCTGATTGTGCCAGACTTTGGCATTCTCATTCCCATTTTGCATTAGCGTGGCTGTAGCTCAGGAGGTAGAGCAGGTCATCTACTAATCGGAAGACGACCTGAAGGTCGTCACTTACCTGAGCAAAGACCACAATATCACCACATTACCAGCTGACACGGGAAGGTGCACTGCTGTTCTAAACACAAACACACAAAAATTACCACAGTCCTCAGTGAGAACAGTACTTATAGACCAAACAGCCACTTCAAAAAAGCATGGCACAACATAGAAGAGCCACCTCCACAGGACAAGACTCAGCGGTCCATCTGCATCTAAAGGTCAAAGGTCACTCTTTCGAGGATGTCAATGTTCACATTTTGGACAGAGAGGACAGATGGTTTGAAAGAGGAGTGAACGAAGCATCTATGTCCACTGTGAGCGACCATCTTTGAACAGAGGGGCGGTGGTTTACGACACCAACTGTCTGCCATCTATAATCCAGTTTTGAGTTCCCTCCCCAGACGCCTTAACGCCCACTCACATCCTGGGCCATCTGACCTCAGGAAATCACATGATAGGGTGGGGCCAGGTTTCACAGTGAGCTCACCCGAAACCCTGGCTGATTGCGACCTACACCTGCTTTCACACCTTGGCTCGTGTGATTAGGTAAAGGATCAATAGGAGGTCCATGACCCTCTTGGGGGGGGACCCGCCCACAGGGCTTAAATCTGGGACTCTCCACCAGCTGCTGTTAGAACTGCAGAAGCTTCTCGGATGAAACGTCTTCAAGAAACTTAAAGAAGTCCAGATGCTTTTCTTTCCAAGCTCTTAGACTACGATGACCTGGATGGGTGAGAACCTTCACAGAGACACTAATTGGAAGGTTAAGCATCCTTGGCCAAGATACGGAAGTTTCTCTCGGATGCTTTTTCTTTTTTTGATTTTGTGAATGTTAGAGAGCACTCAGGTAAAGGTGCTCGTATGTCTGGATCTGAATGAGGCATGTTGTATAAAGTGTGTGTAAGAAGAGATCACAGTTTAAAATATTTTGAATGTATAAATAGCGACCTGTACTGTTCTTAGTGAAAATGTTAATTATATGGACCAATCTGTAAATTTGGAAATTGAAAAAAAAAACAAAAAACATGAGCATGAATATGCCAGTACAAACCAGCAACTGCTGTTATACCATTTCTTTTCACATTTTATCAAGTACGGGGACCGTATGAAATTGTAAGATTTGAAATTGCTGTTTTTTCTCACTGTTGACAGGTAAACGGTGTGTGGAGAGTAGTGATTGGATAGAGCTCAGAGCACATGACGCTCGATGTGTTTTGTTTATTTTGAGCATGCAGTTTGCTGAGGAACTTTGTGCAGGGCGATTCAGCATAAATGTAGTATTTAGTGTTGTCTTACTGTTTATATTTCCTGCACAGTTGGTTTGGAGTAATGACAATAAAGAGCTATTCTATTCTGTTCATGTAATTGTAACTAAACTTTTAACTAACTGATATGAGTGCAGGAAGAAAGTCACTATTAGATTTGTTTCAGAGCAGCTGTCAAATTTATTTGTTAACATGACAAAAAAAATGATAAATTAATACATTTGAGGAAAAAGCTTGGAATGATCAGGATTTCTGCACTGATTCTCTTAAAATGTGGTTTTATTTTCATACATACAAATCTGTCTAAATTAACAATAATAAAAAATATAACTTTACGTGTCTTTAATAGACATTATATTAAATGGTTATTAATGGTTAACATAATGGCTTCTCCTAAAGCTACAGTGTAGGTTGTGTGGTGGTGTGTTCTTTGCAGCAAAGTTGAATCTGTGTGAACTATATCTGCATCACTACGACAGAATAAGCAGCATTAGATGCACAAAGCTGGATTCTAAAGTTCCACAGTGACACAAACTGCATTTTCTAAGAGTGAGCATCCTGCAAAGATCTGTACCATATCACAATGTGCATTCCTGAAAAAGGTAAATAATAAGAATAATAACAAGAACACATTTGCAAAAATCACATTCAAAACCCATTTAAATTTGTGTTCATGTGTTCAGGGTAATCACTGAATAACAGGCAACCACAAAAGAAACCACTGCTCTTCAGACAACGTGGCAGCATGTGTCAGGTGTCTGAGGACCACGGATTCTGGGATAATGTTGAGTGAAGAGATTAGAAGTTTAATGTTTGGCAGGATTCATCAGCAGCTCCAGGAAACATCTGATGAAACTTGTTGCTCTAGATCCCCCAGAATTCACCTCATTTTTTCCAGCATGCACTTTGAGGCGTGTTTAGCAAAGACAGTCTAAATGTGTTTATCTATTTAGTTACTCTATAATTATGAACTGGATAAAGAGCAGACCCCATTTTATTAGGAGGCAAGAAATAAACTGTCCTAAACTGTCCTCTAACCTTTGGATTGCAGGTGGTGAACCCATCGTTTCCTAATCCCCGAAGGAGGCTGAGGCTGCGGGACCTGGCTGAACGGGTGATTGATGCTCAGGAGAACGAACAGGAGCTCAACAAACTCCTTAATGAAGCTCTGCTGGAGAGAGAGACGGTTCAAGCGTAAGTGAAAACCCTCACATCACTGTGAAGGTGCTGATCAGCGATACTGGTTTCTTGTTATGCTGCTGGTGCTTCAGTGGGTTATCACTGAGTGAGGGGTTGACAAGTTGACTGTTGGTACTTTTAAACATCCTCACACCAACAATGCCATTTACAGAGAGATCACAACTTTTTAAGCATCTTTGTCACTTATCTTCCACTGTTTGTGGAAAATAAAAGGTTATGGTCAGGCTGTGGTGGTCAGCCATTCCTGGGTTTCTACTTTAGGCCAAAGTTTTTTGGTGACATTTTTTTCCTTCCTCATTACTTTTTTTTCTCATTAGTTTTGCATTGAGCAAGGATCAGTGTCACTATTGGTTGAGGCGATAGCTGTTACCCTACAGAGGTTGCACAGGTAGTCCAACTCACACAGATGACACATCAATACCTGCCATTGCCAGAACGTTTGCTGAGTCTCCAACCATGTAGGAAATTCCAAGATATCAACAGTTACTCTTGGACCGGGCAGCAGAAAGTGATTAACCCATCAGCAGGACCGATGTCTGAGAAACCTGAAGTCCTGACATTCCCTTTTGGGTTGTCACTGCCTGGCACTGTGGAGCCAGAGTGGCAGGAGTGAGAGGCAGGGTACACCCTGGACAGGTCGACGCCCACATTCACACCTATGGGTAATTTAGAGTTACCAGTTAACCAAACCCCACTAACTGCATGTCTGTGGACTGTGGAGAGAACCCACAAAGAGAACATGCAAACTCCACACAGAAAGACCACAGCCTGATGGTGGAATTGAACTCAGGACCTTCTTGCTCTGAGGCAACAGTGCTAACCGTTGTGCTGCCTAAATTATTGTCATTCTGATTAATTACTAAAGCTTAGCTTTGACATCTAGCAATAGTGTAATAGATATTCCTGAAAACCAGAAAAACCCATGTTCCTGGACTACATTAACGGCTGCATCAGTGCACAGCTAAGTAAGCTCCTGTGATCTTCACAGGAAAGAAAACAGGAATGCCTGGTGTGGGGTCATTGGCTATTGTAAGGGGGCTGGGGAACGCCATGTCCTTGAAGTGATTGTCTGTTTTGGACAGATGTTGTACTAGTGGAGCTTCCATGATTGGTCACACCAGAGAGTGCTTCCCACTGTGAGATACCACGTGAGCTTTGAAAGGGAACCATCAGTTGAGTTTCAGTTAAATTCCATGATGTGTTTTTGAAGTGGTCCTTTAATTTTTTTGAGCAGTATACTTAATCATCTTTAACCTTCCAATCCTGTATACACATGTGGGAAAAGTGGAGCCAGTGATCAAACCAAATGTCTGAGTGAAGTTCAAGTAGACTGCAGAGATTTTCTTTTCTTGCACATGGTGTATAATATGTTATAGTATTTGTTTGCAAATTGGCAAACTGCAACTCTTACTCTAAACTAACCTACCTGTCTTAAAATACCATAAATAATTAAGACTTAATCAGTCCATGTTGTCATTGGTATGGTTTGGTTACTGCTGTGACCCTGGTTCTCTGAAAACCAAGCGAGGTATCTCACCCAGGCAACCACATTCTGCGTGACCAATCATGGAAGCTCCACCTCCACCGCGTCTGTCCAGGACAGACCATTCACTTCAATCGCTTCACTTCATAAGATGGTTAATAATGTAACAACCAGTGTGCTACATTCACTGTCACTAAGTTTGTTGTTTCTCAGTCTGAAGGGGAAACACACCAACAAGCTGTCCCTCAGGTTTGTGGATCCAGAGCTGGAAACACGTTTCTCTGTGGAGAAGGAAAAACAGAGTGGGGCTGCCTTCTGCTGCTCCTGTGTGGTTCTGCTCTTTACTGCAGTGATGGAGGCGCTCATAGACCCCTGGTGAGTTCACAGGTCTGTTTTACTAATTCACATTTTGGGCAGGATGGTTTATGTCACCTACTCTCCTAAGAACAAAAGAAAATGAAAGCAAAAATAAGCCTAAACACTTTGGTAGTGTAAACTGGAAATAATAACTGTAGTTATTTCTCTGTGCTGGGAGAGATCCATCTAGGAACACTGCTCTTTGCCACGTTGCACTGGAATCACTAATTTCTCTCCACTGTGTTCACTTGTTCTGGAACAGGCTGATTGCAAACTACATCACCTTTGCAGTGGGGGAAGTCTTACTGCTCATCCTGACCATTTGTTCTTTGGCTGCCATCTTCCCCAGAGTGAGTTATAACACATTCTTAGATTTCATTTACAGAGTTCTTTTATTTTTACAACCTTGTTCAGGTATAGAATCGACTAATAACACACTGAATTTGTTTCATTAAATTGTCCACAAGCAAGTTGTGGGATAGTTTGGATATATGTGACCTCTCATCGATTTATGGGTCATTACCTTCTCCTCTGATTGTACTCACAGTAAATCCTCTGGAAACCACCAGTGTCATTTTGTCTCACACAGGACAAAAATCAATTTGGTCTAGCTTTGTGACATGTTTGTGTGGTAGGGCAAAGCTGGATTATTGGGAAAAGGATTTGAAAAAGTAACAAAATAGTAAGTTTAAATATTAGTGTGTGTGGGGGGGGGGTGAGTGAGGCTATTTTAATGTTGCTACTGATTTTTTATTGCTAACACGATATAGAAAAGGTATCACTTATTTGTCTAGGTTTCATAAAGTTGTATCTAATGTATTGTTTAGTTTCCCTTTAGCTAGCTCTTTGGTTAAGTTTGGGTGCTAAAAGTACTTTGTTAGGTTTAGGATTATCACTTGGGTTAAAATTCAAGTTTCCCATTGTCCAAAGACATTGGATGATAAGCTAATTGGTGATTCTAATTGGCCATTGAAGTAAGACAGAACAAGTTTCCATAGCGTGCTAAATGTGGTCCCAAATGCACAAATCATGTATCGGCTCTTCAAATGTTTAAATTCAGACTTACAGTTCTACAAGTTTATTCAGTTTGCTTTGGAGCGTTTGGGTTTTTCCCATATATACAGTGTATCACCTGTTGCAGTCTTTACTGTACCCTCCCCTCACACAGCCCAGTTTTTCACAGACAAAAACACCTACTAGACAAATAAGGTGAGGAGATGACAGAAACAACGTTCTCTGCATATGTGGTCACAGATTTAAAACCGTTTTCCTCCTGTATCTTTAATTTCACGCTGATTATTATGAATCAGTATAACTGCTACTCTCAAACACCTCTGTATTGTATCACTTACATGTGTCTCCTATAGAGTCACAAATAGAGAGAGAAATGGTAGAGAGAGATTATATTGAGAGGTCACAGGAGCTGAAACAATAGATACGAAATGACTAAAATAAGGACCAACCTTGAAAATTATTCCTTTTTTTGCTTTTTAAATTTGGATGATAGTGGGTGCAGTGGTGTGTTTGCGTTATATATAAAAATAATGCGTACTTATTGATATCACAAATCTAATTAACAATCAATTAATATGCAACTAAAAACAGAAAATGGAAAAATGTTTAAAAAACTGTCTTAATTAAATTTTGACATATAATTCAGGTAAGTAAAGTCAGGTAAAGTTTAAGTCTGAGTCACATCTGCCTGACGATATAAATGTACTGAATAAAAGGCGTGTGTTTAGCATAGAGTACTTTTTCAGTCAGTACTTTTGATCCTCCCTCTTCATGGAAATTTAGATGTATTGATATTTTGCAGTTGGGTGAATATTGACAGCTGATGTCACGGCCTCTGTTCAGCTCAGGGCAGCAGCACACACTAATTACATGTACCGAGAACTGCAAGGTCACTATAAACACTGCATGTAGCTCTGCAGGACTTATCAGTGTTACATCCAATATAACAATGTCATAGGCCTACAGTATCAGTGTCTGTTTAAAGAGGCTAAGTATGTGGTCATCTTTACTCAAGAAAGATAAACATAACTGAGAGGATTAATAATGCATTCATTCATCTATATGGCCCAGATTCACAGTTTTGGTGTTGTGAAAGGCTTAGAGACACCTAAAAGTGTCTGTCATGTTAATAAATCCCATCCATGCACTTGTTACCATGCACAGTTGCAGTTTTTGCATACTGCAGGTTTGTGTACCTCAACCATGAACTATTGCCCAAAGTATTTGCTCGTCTGTCTTTGCAAGAATTTAAATATTTTGTGTTGCATTAAATTCTTAATCCATAGTTTTGTTGTGATGTTGGCCCATCACTTATAACAGCTGTAACTCTTGTGGGAAGCCTTTCCAAAAGCTTTAGGGTTGGGTTTAAGGGAATTTTAACCATTCTTCATTATGACATTGTTCCAAGTGAGACAAGAATGATGTTGGATAGGAAAGCCTGGATTTTTTTCCCTCAAAGTCTGGAGCATGAAATTGTCTCAAATGTCTTGGTATGTTCCTTTTCCTGGAACTAATGGGCCCAACTCCTGAAAAACAGCACCAGTCAGAGTCCTGGCCTATGCCAAACTCATACTTGTCCATGGAAGTGCCAGATGGAGAAACCTGATTGGTCACTCTAGAGAACACGTCTCCATGCTCGAGTTCAGTGGTGGTGTGGTGCGATGCAGCTGCGCAGCCATGGAAACCCATACTGCGACGCTGTCTACGCACTGTTCTTGGGCTAATCTAAAAGCCACATTAATGTTGGAGGCCTGTAGCAATCGAGACCGCGGTCGAACATTTTATAGCTGAGTTGCTGTTGTTCCCAATCGCTTCCACTTTGTTATAATACCATTATAATATAATGTTGTAATACTGTGCTGTATTTAGTAGCAAGGAAATTTCATGACTGGACTTGCTGCGCAGGTTGCATCCTATCATGGTACCACATTGGAATTCAATGAGCTCCTGAGAGCGACCCATTCTTTGATACACAGCAGTCTGCAAGCATAGATGCTTCATTTTTTACACCTATGCAAATGGAAGCAAATTCAGGCTACGTCCACACGAGCCCGGATACATTTGAAAACAGCGCATATGTCTGAAAACGCTCCGCGTCCACACTAGCGTTTCCAGTCGTTTTCACAGAGTTGTGCGTCCACATTGAAACGGCCGAAAACGCTTACGTTCCAGTCCTGTGCATGCGTGAAACACAAGACGATTCGACCTGCCTCATTTCTGTCTGCCGTTTATTTACTTTCCGGCTCTTTGAAACGTCGCAGCAAAATGTGGAGGAAAAGCACCGAGTTTTTTAAATGGACTAGCAATGAGGTGGAGTTGTTGCTGCGAGTAACACAAAAGTACAAAGTTGCAAAAGCGAGTGAGAATTAAAGAATTTGAAGAAAAGCTGTCTGGAGCACGTACAGACTGATATTAATCTTTAATAGGCTGTCAAACAAAACAACTGGTGTACAATGCCCTCCGCTATCTTAGTTTAATTGGTCACATGACTGCATCACATGACTAAAATGTGTCATCGTTTTCGAAAAGGCTCCGGGTTCGCTGTCCACACTGCGACGCAAAAATGTCGTTTTTCAAAACGCTGCATTTTCCTTGACCGTCTCAGTGTGGACGGAGCCTCAGTGATCTGGATGGGTGCTTGCGCTTTTGGAAGTACAACGTTTGAGTATGTCTGCCGCAAAGAAAGCCTAAATGTTTGACATACGCATAAGAAGTTTTTTCCTTTTAACCTTTCACACCATCTCTGACCAAAAGGAACAATACTGAATTACAAATTATGTTGTTTTTTTTCTCAGTCACAGTGACAGTATGACTGTTCATGAATAAAAACTTTCATTACTAAATGGATGGCTTCCATGTCAGGTCTTTGCCAAAAAGCTGGTGTCTTTCTCCACCTGGATTGACCACACACGTTGGGCTCGCAACACTTGGGCCATGACTGCCATTTTCATCCTAACCATGGCTGACATAATGGACATGGTGAGCTCTTTGTTCTTTCTTACAGCTTGAAAAAACCAAGACATTGTTTGGAATTTAACATCCAGGCTAAGTACACCTTTTTTCAGTAAGCAGGATTTAAGATAAATTTTGTTACATAAAACTAGAGCCAATAAAAGGTAAAAACTGTGGAGCTTATGGTGGGGTGACAGATATTGCAAATTTGAAATAATGGTAAAGTTGATGGCTTTGTGCCTCTCTACTGTGTAGCTTAGTTGTCTGCCTCAGGTCCCAGACTCAGACACCACCACAGTGGCTCCCTCCTCCTCGTTGTCCACCGTGTCCAGCCTTGAAGGCTGCCTGAACAATCCCAAATATTACAGCTACGTTGCTGTGCTGGCACTGATGGCCACCACAATGCTGGTTCAGGTCAGTCACATGGTTAAGCTTACCCTGATGCTGCTCATCACAGTGGCCACCGGCATCGTTAACATCTACAGCTGGAAGGACATCTTTGACCGCTATGACATGGCCCGCTTCCACGACTACAGGTGAATCAGAAAACACCCAGTATGATCTGTAAGAAGCAGACGTGTGTATGTGTGTGTGTGTGTGTGTGTGTGTGTGTGTGTGTGTATTCAAGTCTCAGTTTCATGTCAGTGTGTTTTATGCAAAAGATAAGTCCACTTTGTCTCCAGCCCATTTTCACAATTTTGGGCCACCTTTCAGACTCTAACTGGCATTTAAGAAACTTGCAATATGTATACCAATAACCCAGTCACTTGTTCCAGTATAAAAGAGCTTGCTCTGCCATTGATGGGTTCAGACTCTTATTCTGATATCTGCCTATTATGTTACCAAGTCCCTGTCCCTGTGAAAGCAGGGATAGGCTCCAGCACCCCTCCACAATGAGGCATGGATGTTACCATACCTTCCTTGTACTCGTGCTAGGGTAACATAGTAACATTTGTCTAGAGCTCCAGTGTGTCTGCAGGTCTTGGAACAGTGTTTTCTTGTGGAAAATACACTGAAGAAATTTTCAGACTGTTGTTTTTTTCCCTGTTATGTTTTTGGCAGGTCATTTCTGGTCCCATCTAAATTCGCAATGACAGTTATGATCTTCATTATGATGGTTAGCTTCTATTACTTCTCCAGACATGTAAGTTAAGCTTGTCTATTGTCTTTACTAAAGTAAAGGAAATGCTGTATGTAGTCTTGTATTGTGTAGTACTGACCTGTAGTATCTGTAGTTCTTTGTCATGTTTACTGGTAAATATTTCAGTTCCAAGCCCATAAATATAGATAAAGCACCTTGAGGCGACTTTTGTTGTGATTTGGCGCTATATAAATAAAATTGAATTGAATTGAATTGAATTGAAAATATTGTTGAAGATCATTTTATGGTAATTGGACAATATGCACAACTGATACTTTTTTAAATGATTTTCTATCACTAAAACCAGCAGTGTCTAAGAGTAAGAATAACTTTATTGATCCCAGAGGGAAATTCATAGCTCATCTGGTGTTTGCATGAGAACTGAAAAGCCTGACGCGTGTGGGTCTGTGGCTCGTCAGGAGTCATCATGATAACAAATGAGAGAACATCGATTGTAAATACTTTATTTGGGAAATACTTTTAACAGCAGTTGAAATGATGAAGTAGTAGTATTAATACAAATAAAATTAAACATAATACCAAAAATAATAATGTATATACTGACTTATACAAGACAGAGACATAGGTGTACAAGATGAACTGGAACGAGGGCAACTCAGTACCTTTTGGCACTCACATTACCAAATCAGGCAGAGCTCTACCCAGTGCGAGCTAAGGTCTTAGGTGGCACAATGCTAATCTCTTCATCACATGTTGATGCGTCGGCAACTGGTTGATAGTCAGTTAGCTCCCATCGTCTTTGTTACAAGATTTAGACAGGATGTTTTCCATAATGCCAGTGTCTTCTCCTGTTTCATAGTCTGGTTGTAAATGTGACTCAGGATCACAAACTGCTGGCTGGTCCTCAGAACCATGGGGCTGATTCCATCAGGGGCCTGCACTGGTGTCTTTAATCCAGCTGTCCCCTAACCTAGCTAGAAGTCAGAAAGAGAGTTTCTCAGATGTAGAGAATGCCTGATCCAAAGAGTTCACTTGGGGGAAGAAGCAGAGAAAGGTAAAATCACTGAATGTAGTCAGTGTGTAGAGGCCAGAGTATGTGGTGGAGGAGGCACCAGAGAATTGTGAACCAAACTTGTTTAAGAAATAGTTCAGCTCATTTTGATCTCCCGGCCTGCCCACTGGTTGTCACCTTAAACCCAGTGATTTTCTTTATCCCACTCCACACGTCCCTTCTCCTAAGAGCTTCCAGCTTCTTCCTGTTGGAGTCCGTCCATTTGTTCAGCTTCATCCTTAGGTCGGACTGAACTCTCCTCAGTTCTTTCCTGTCCCCCAGAACTGAAGGCAGGTTGGTGCCTGAACAAAAGGAATACAGTTATAAATAGTGCCAACGTCAACAGGTGGGTTATTGGTAAAAGCATTATTTACAGGTAGCATCTAAATTCAAAGAGAAAGAAATGCTGTACTTCATAGTCTAAAACCGAAGAAAATTTCTGGGTGAACCTGATATTTTCCATGAAATGGCAAAGAAAATAACACAATAAGAAAGAGAAATGCTTTGTTTCAAACCACTGAGGGACCTTGCATGGTAGTGCCTTCATGGAGCAGACTTGTTTTCCTGTCAATTCCATGTGGGTGGGATTGGTAGAGAACTTTTTAAAGACCAAGTCGCCTTTAACTCTCTGTCATGTTCCTCGAAACATTGCAGTGTGATGAATGTAGAGTGGCAGCTTTGTATGAGGTGCTGCTCCATGCACAGAAAGATGTGATGTGCTGTGTGTTCTTATACAGTTCAGTCCAAGCAGCCATGCTTTTTATAAACTTCCACATTAGCTCTTTTGTGGGAATTGGGCCACATGGTTTGGTGAGCTTTGGGTGACCACCCTCCACAAGGACTGACTCTTTCTGTGGAGGTTTCTTACATTGTTTCTGCTTCTAGCATACTGTTTACTTGTTGTTCCTTTTCCTTCTTTTTTTAGGGTTAGGAAATTAACCACACATTTGCATTTGATGAAACTAAATTTTATTGGCTAATTGCTGAAAGAGTTATATATAGCTTTTTCACTTATATAAATAAAATATATATTATTTTATTTGAATACATGTCAGTAATATATCTTTAGGCAAAATAGTTTTATATTACAGCCTTATGACTTGAAGTCCAGTCAGTTTTTCCCCTGCGGTTTGCTAATGTGCAACATTTTAGCATTTCATTGCTCGTCGTTGGCTATTGCTAACATGAGAACCTGTTTGGCACCTGAAGGTGGAGAAGCTTGCCCGTACCCTTTTCCTCTGGAAGATTGAAGTTCATGAACAAAAGGAGAAGGTGTATGAGATGCGGCGCTGGAACGAAGCACTGGTGACCAACATGCTGCCTGAACATGTGGCTCGACACTTCCTAGGATCCAAGAAAAGGGACGAGGTAAGAGGTTCACTTTTGCTGATAACACATCACATCCTTAACTCACTGTGACTGTCAGAAGTCTTTTCTGTCTACACTAATGATCCATTCTGTTCCAGGAACTGTACAGCCAGTCATATGACGAGATTGGAGTCATGTTTGCTTCTATCCCCAACTTTTCTGACTTTTACACAGAGGAGAGCATCAATAACGGAGGCATTGAATGCTTACGCTTTCTCAACGAGATCATCTCAGACTTTGACAGTGTAAGGTGCCTTTTTTTCTCAGTGTCATACAGGTTTGATTTCTTCAAGAAATCAGATCAGGTCATTTCCAGCTCTGCTGCTCTGGGACTTTAACTCAGATTATTTCATGACACATAGTTGAAAATACTACTCATTGACCTTATCCTGCCCATCACTTTACTATTATGGAAGAGGTTAAAACTACAGCCACATGTGGAGCTTTTGGCTTTCATCAGGGTCATCACAAAACATATTACAGATAGCATTTTATTTATTTATTTATTTATTTATTTATTTATTTTTGTCTGTCCCATTTGGTTCTTTAGCCGTCAGAATTGTTGTCTGAAGACCAACAAGGATACCAAATGGATTTATTTTGCCAAATGGATCATCATGGCATTGCCGTATTGGTCCATTTGATCAAACTTTGTTGTTATTATTTATTTTATTTTCAGTTGTTACAGATGGGACAGACATGACGGGGGGATAGGAAAGGGAGAAAGAAAGAGAGGAAGGAAAAGAAAAACAGAAGGGAAAAGGGACAGTGAGAAAGGACACTTACAAAGACAAAGAGAAAAAAAAATCTCCTGGATCACCTGTTGAGAGAAAAAGAAGAGAAAACAAGCAAAAAAAACAAAAAAACAAAGCAACATACTAAACACAACACCATCACGTTAATCTAGCTAAGTGTGAACAGCAGTAAATACTAAATATTGAAAGTTGTTGTGCAGCACGCAGGACAGACAGCGCACAATGTGCTTTGAAGTAGCAGCTAAGAAAGGTGTAGTTTGTCTACGAACAGTGAACACCCGTGTGCACACCTGTGTGGATCAACGCGCTTGTATACAAAAGGTTTCCCCATGTAACGGTCTGCTAGAGGGTGTGGAGGCCCATAGCCCCGTCCCCCAGGGCATGAAGCAGGCATGGAGGAGATCCAGGCTCCAGACATCCAGAGGCCCCAGAGTGCGAGAGCCCAAGGAGTACCACCGGAGGGGCATCCGTGCCACCTTCCTGGGAAGGGCTGAGGAGATCCCCAGACGAGGGGTCACCCAGTAGCCACGGAGCAGAAGCCAGAGGGGGCTGCACTGGCGTGCCCGCCGGCTCTGCCGGCAGCCAGCTGTGCCAGAGTGAACCGAGTTGCAGGCACCGAGGCCGGAGGCCCGAGGGCCCCCTTTGCCCCGGAAGAGGCCTGACCGAGCGATACGCACCAGGCCCGCCAAGTAGCCACCGGGAGTGAGCTGGTGCATACCTGAGCGCCCAGCCCCGGACACCAAGAACCACCAATGCACCAACCCCTGAGGGCATCAGTTACCAGCAGGGAGTGTGGTGAGGGGAGATAGGCCTCCACACTTGGAGGGCCTGGGAGTACCCAGGGAGGTGGAGTCTAAGACCCGACCTGACATATAGACACAGACAAACAGGCACACACAGACACAAACATGCTTTCCCACCCTCATGCACACATATACAAACACTCAGCACTCACCCAACGTAGGGATAGACATACATAGACATGTACACACAATCATACTCCCCAAACATACTCTATGCCCCGGGTCCAGGTACCCTCGCCCCCAGAGGGGGAAACGGCACCCAGACCCAAGAGATGTGACCCTTTCCCCCGGGGTGGAGGCAAGCAGACCGCCCCAGGCTCCGCAGCAGAAGGGAGGCCAATCGGACAGCCAACACCTCCTCCCAGCCCCCCGCCCCGATGGCTAGTAGAGAACGGGGGTGTGTGAAGACCCCATACCTCCCTCCTCCCGCTCATGTGTAGTGTTGCTGCGTGTTGTTCTAAAGTGCATTTAAAACAAGGGAGGGCATGGTGCTGCTGCCAGAGAGCAGCAGATGTTAGCACGGCCCCTCCCGAGAACCCTCAATGTCTACATGGATTTAAAATTGAGAGGTGGGCACCGGCGCCAGAGGTAGGGTTGAATACACAGACCGTCCACTGGACGCCGTTAACGTGGTCACCCTCAAGGCCCTCTATATATATGTGTGTGTGTGTTATGAGAGTGTGAATAATGTGGATGTCTAAGTTGTGAAATAAAATTGAGGCACAGGTGGCCAGAAGGGGACAGAGGGGGGGGAATGCCTCCCCTGCACCCTGGTGACACACCCGCACCCCAAGGCCCTACCTGTGTGGGTGGGTGTGGTGGAGCGGGAAGAGGGAGGCAGCCGGGGATGGGGAGGAAAAGAAGGGAGGGGCAAGATAGCATTTTAACTATTATATATATTGAGTCAGAAAAATCAAACAAGCAATTATATGTGCCCAGCATACACCAATGAGACACTGGCATGTGCTGTAATCTGATGCATGCTTTTAGAGAAAGGGATGTTCCACCGATATAGACTTCCTTACATGGACACTGTATTACAGGTGATGAAGCCCTTGGTGTAAAACATGATTCATACGAGCTGATACTGTACAGGAGTTCCTTTACGACAAATGACACCACCATTCCTGTCACTCGACACTTCCATGAAAAACAATCGTAGATATTGTTTTTACATTTTATAGCCACAGGCGTGATGTTACTTCTCTCAGGAAAATGAGGGAAGCATTTTGAATTTTCTATTTTTAACTTTTGTTTCCAAGGGGTATGAATGGGAATTTAACCATTTAGTTTAAGAAATTAGATTTTTTAGTGGTTCCTGAGTGTCTTAAGTGCCAAACACCGTACCACAACCCCTCCAATCACTCAGGTTCAGACTGGGCAGACCATTCCTCCCAATCACAACCCTCAAGTCTCACTATCTTTGCTCACGTGAATGTTGATGTCCACTAGCAGACGATGGCGTGCCCAAATAGGGCGGTCTCCAGCACCCCACCCAGTGACTTTAAAACCGCTGGGTACTCTAAACTATTGCTAGGAACATAAATGCAGATATGAGTCAGGACCTGTTCCTAACCAAAGACAGAGGGAAACAAGCCTCTTATCTCCTGGCCAAGACCCGAGTGTGTGGGCAGCAAACCAGGGAGATACCCACCCCTACCCACCACCTCTCACCAAGGGTCAAAATTAGAACAGAATCCAGCCCCTCTCCAGGAGACTGCTTCCCGAATGTTGAGCTGTGAGCATGACTGTATGTAGCCAGTCTCTCTCAACCTCACAACACGAGCTCCGATCTGATGGGGATTGGACTGCTAGCGCTCAACTCACAGAGCATATGGCCGAACATATGGCTCATATGGTTTCTTGGGGTGTGCCAGAGTGGGCCCCATGAAAGAAGGCCAGCCACCAGGCGTTTTCCCTCTTCCTTCTCATGCCTCCTCATGCCTCGTTCCAGGGCAGGGCCCTGGTACCCCTGACCAGGCCAGGAAAAACCTGTTATTGTCTTCATAGGAGTTATCTGAATTGTTCTTTGTATTTGAAATGTCTGTAATACGTTCTGTGACGATCCCAATGAACACCACAAGCCACAGCTTGTCAGTCAAGCATTAAAGTTGTTCATAAAACTGTGTAATAATGGTTTTGCTTGAGCTTTAACTTCACTAGAAATACTCAGCCTCCTCTGGAGATTGTCTCCATCTGCAATAATTTGTATTTGGCAATATGGCTGAAACACTCCCAACACAGAACAGGGCTCGTATAGAGCACTGATAACAAATATAAGATTGATTAAGTTAGATACAGCAATAATTCCGTTTTATTTTAATTCAATTTTATTTATATAGCGCCAAATCACAACAACAGTCGCCTCAAGGCGCTTTATATTGTAATGTAGACCCTACAATAATACATACAGAGAAAAACCCAACAATCATATGACCCCCTATGAGCAAGCACTTTGGCGACAGTGGGAAGGAAAAACTCCCTTTTAACAGGAAGAAACCTCCAGCAGAACCAGGCTCAGGGAGGGGCGGGGCCATCTGCTGTGATTGGTTGGGGTGAGAGAAGGAAGACAGGATAAAGACATGCTGTGGAAGAGAGACAATTATTTGTATAAAGGTTATGAGCAGAGAAAGCAGACATTGAAATCAGAAATATAACTCAAATATCTGTGAGCTAGCTGAATTTCTGCAGTGATTCCAGCGTTGATTCGTGCACTAGAAAGAGTTGTGGATGAAATATTCTGTATATTAGTTTAAATTTGATTTTACTTGCAGTCACTAATAGAGATGGCACGATACCACTTTTTTATGTCCGATACCGATATCATAAATTTGGATATCTGCCGATACCGATATGAATCCGATATAGTGTGTTTTTTAATCAATAAAACTGTTTTTTAATATCTTGCTGCATTTTGTATAAGTTCATACTCAAGTTTAAATAAACAACAACACTAAAGCTATTCTGTTATACCTGTATGTAAAAAATACACTGCACCCAAAATATTTCATAGTTCAGCAACACTGATCAATCTAATAAACTTAAACCTGCTCCATCCTCCCTATTCTGGTATTTTAAAGAGTACTTAGCAGAAATATTAAGCAACCTAACTAATAGGGTTGCAAACTCCCAGTAAAAAAAAAAAATAGGGAACCACCCCCCACCCTCCACCTCATGATGCTTAATCGATGTAATCAACTTTAATTTGATGCAGTGTGAAAAAAAAATGCACAGAAATAAATTATTTTTCAAGAATAATTAAATAGATTCAACATCTTTCTTCAACAGAACTGCAGACTGCACAGATGGTACCTTCCCAAAGGAAAAAGTACTATAGCTTACTAGGGTATATTAGACTTAACAGTTACTATATACAGTAATGGACTTCTATACATTTTACATCAGATTAAAACTTTGGGTGTAAGATTCAGATAATTATTTATTAAAAGCTCGACATTTTAAATGAGAATAAGAAAGAAAAGTATGTCTCTGTGCCCCCTTTTCCCTGTTCATGCCCTATCGGCCCCCCTGGCTAAACTTTGCTAGATCCGCCCCTGCACAGTTACCAGCCGTCAGCTACGTAGAAAAGGATCCTGGTGTAGAAAGTAATATTAAATACATTCTAACAACAGCTTATCAAGCTTAAACGTGCTGCTGTTGTTCAGCCGCTGGTTTCCTCTTTCTGGTGCAAAGTGGGCCAAAAACAAAGAAGAGAGACGGACTCGCGACAGAAAAGCCGATCAGCTGATCATTGATCAGTTTCATGATTGAAGTAGCAGCAGGAGAGGGAGAGAGAGAGGCAGTCGCTCCATATATCGGTTGTTAAGCTTAACGTGGGAACGCTTTACAAACATTCAGAGATGAACTTACACACTTGCTTTACTTCTCTCTGGGATAACTTCCTCGGAGATGAAATGCTGGTTTGGTAGCGAGGCTACAAATACACACAGCCGCTCTATCACGTGACGCACACTGCTCCAACTGCTACGGTTATGAGCCGAGTTACGCCATGTCACAAGTTTTGTGAGGTGCTTTTTTTTATATTTAATGGATCGGATTACATTTTTTATTTCTCACCGATATCCGATCCAGTAATTTAGGTCAGTATCGGACCGATACCGATACGTAATATCGGATCGGTCCATCTCTATTCTCTAATTATGACTTGGATGGTGATCAGACCACATCTACATGATGTCAATGCAGAAATCTTTTAATTCCCAAAGGTTCACATTTTCTTTCACCTGTGTGGATAGCAGACTCCTGTTATAGAAATATTAAAAACAGTTACAAACACCTCAATATGTCTGTTTAGTGGTCAGATGAAGTTGAAATGTAAGTTGCTCAGATGTCCCGGGTGCAGTGCTTTCTAAAAAATACTTGCAGTGTGTTTGTCTGAGCTTTAATTGTCAGTATATGTAAACATAACCTCCCACTTGTGTCCATGTCAGCTGCTTGATGAGCCTCAGTTTCGCTGCATTACAAAAATCAAGACTATTGGCAGCACATACATGGCAGCGTCAGGTGTCACCCCGGACGTCAGCAACGGTTACAACTCCATCAAGGTCAGTATGGTCACATGACTTCTTCAGCTTCATTGTGTGTCATGGCTGACAGAGCCAACATCAGCTCTCATAGGAACATAATTGCATATTAGTGTGAATAGATTTAGATCTTCTGCAGGTTTGGTGCAACTCTCTTTGTGGAAATATTCTTTTGATTAAGACGATCTGATTAGGATCCAGGTACAGTTTACTGTAGTGCAGAGGGCATAACTGAGACTGAGAACACCATTTTATTTGCACCTGTTGAAAGCCTCGTTTTAAGGTTCAACGCTTAATTTTACAGTTAGGCTTAGTTTTAGGTGAGAGTAAGGCACTTACAGAACTTGTTAATGATAGTTTAATGCTGAGGTAAGAGGCTTATACAAGCATTAATGTTAATGGATATCATTATAAATACAAGCAGGCGTGCACAACAGAGAATGATGAAAAATTAAAGGCTGAATTAAGAAAATGGACACACATGACTGGACTACTTGGTGATTCAAAGTTAGTCACCAGGAAAAAAAGACGCTCACTCCCAGTTATCTTGCAATCTGCTCGGTTGTTTTTACGTACCAGAACCCAAATAAATAATCCAGACTTTATAATACAGTAAAGAGCTGTTTAACCAAGTGAAAAACTGAGTTTCTACAAATCATGTTTGCTTTTTGTCTGACAGAAGGAAGAGCTGTCGGACACGGAGCGCTGGCAGCACCTGGCAGACCTTGCAGACTTTGCGCTGGCCATGAAGGTTACACTTATGAACATCAACTACCAATCATTCAACAATTTCATGCTGCGCATCGGTACGTCCTAATCTTAAGATGGTTAAAGGGTTGCATGTTAGGTGTGTGTTACTGTGCAGGTACGTCCTCTTGAATATCTGCCAAAGAAATAAAAGTCCTAACAGGACGGGACAACATGGGGTGAGTCATCCTTTATGAGAAAAATGTATTAAAGTACAATCCTTTGGCAGATATTTTATCTCTCTTATGGTCAGTGGATTCAAACAATGTAGAAACAAAACCCAACAAATGGTTGACGTCATGAACGAAGCTGAACTTGCAGACTTCATCTTTGTACATGTTGTATTCATGCTGTGTACTGCTCATCCAGACTACCAGAACATTCTTCTGTTACTCTGCATCGTAGACAAACTGTTCATCGTAGGTTTGATATTTGAGTTGGATGAGTTGGAATCATACTGAACTAAAATTAGACGTGTGCTTTAGATTGTGACACTTGAATTAACTTTAAAATATAACTTTAAGTATAACTTTAATATACTAGAGAGACCTGGTGTGTTAGAAACTTTTACTTCTGAATGTAATGAAGAGCAGACAGACGGTGACCAACATCACAGGGAGGCTGAGGTTGTGGTGGAGAGGACATTCTTACTAGTGCAGGCTTTACTGTCTTATTATAGTCTCAAGTGTCATGTAACAGTCAATGAAAGATTCAATAATCAGCCTCGAAAACAGATAAAAAACTACATTTGTATCCATCCATCCATCCATTCACTTCCGCTTATCCTTTTCAGGGTTGCGGGGGGCGCTGGAGCCTATCCCAGCTGTCATACATTTGTATCATTTTGTAAAATCTTAACAAAATGCAGCATAACTCTTTTGTAATTCACTTCTTTTTGGTCTTACTCAAAAATCCATCCACAAGCTCCAACATGTCCAGAACTCTGCTGCCCGTATCATCACCAGGACTCCTTCTATCCACCACATCACTCCTGTCCTGCTGCAGCTTCATTGGCTCCCAGTCAAATATCGTATCAATTTCAAAATACTCTTGCACACATTTAAGGCTATTCATCATCTCTCTCCTCCATACCTCTCTCTGATCTGGTTCAGATCACCGCCCCATCTCGATGTCTTAGATCTTCTTCTTCCCTTTCTCTCTCTGTCCCCTCCCCCCGTCTTGCCACCGTGGGGAGCAGGGCTTTCAGCTGCTCTGCTCCTCCACTCTGGACTTCCCTACCTCCTGATTTAAGAAATATCACTTCCTTCTCTCTCTTTAAGTCCCAACTCAAAACTCACATGTTCAAAATAGCTTATCCCACATAACCTCTCCACTCTGCTATTTTAAATTTGTTTAATGTCTTATGCTTTTATGATTGTGTAAACTGCTTGCTTTTATGTTGCTTTTATTATTCTACCATGTACAGTGTCCTTGAGTGTTCTGAAAGGCGCTTTCAAATAAAAAATGTATTATTATTAACTAAGGGAGGATTCAGGGTCACCTGGTCCAGCCCTAACTATATGCTTTAGCAAAAAGGAAAGTTTGAAGCCTAATCTTGAAAGTAGAGATAGTGTCTGTCTCCTGAATCCAAACTGGAAGCTGGTTCCACAGAAGAGGGGCCTGAAAACTGAAGGCTCTGCCTCCCATTCTACTTTTAAATACTCTAGGAACAACAAGTAGGCCTGCAGTGTGAGAGCGAAGTGCTCTAATAGGGTGATATGGTACTACAAGGTCATTAAGATAAGATGGGGCCTGATTATTTAAGACCTTGTATGTGAGGAGCAGAATTTTGAATTCAATTCTGGATTTAACAGGAAGCCAATGAAGGGAAGCCAAAACAGGAGAAATCTGCTCTCTCTTTCTAGTCCCTGTCAGGACTCTTGCTGCAGCATTTTGGATTAACTGAAGGCTTTTCAGGGAGTTTTTAGGACATCCTGATAATAATGAATTACAATGAAGATTTTTTTCTAAAATTGCTGTAACTAAGCTTAAGGTTATAATTCCTCCACTGTTATCTTATTCAATGCCATGGGTCAACACAGTGCAGAGCAGCTACAGGACCTAAACTCTACTTCCACAGAGTCCTATTTTCTTGTTAATAGTGTTCCATCCTCACTGCACATGACCCTGGCTACTGTGGCTCCTGTGAAAAGAAAGCCCCAACCCGGTGCATAATTCCTGGTATAACTCACAGATGTGAATCTTAAGGCAGATAACCCATAAGGTGGAGAAGAAATGGCAATTTACTTATTTAGAAGATCTTCATTTATGCTGGAAAAATAGTTGGTTGTTCTATAAAAAAAGAGCTCCCTAAACTTAGGACATCTTACTATCAGTGATTGAAGAAAATGAGAACAACCTGATTTTCTTAAAGCATTGGAGCCAGTTAGATCTCTGACTGAACTGAGCCTTTAACCTTAACTAGTAACAACTTCATGAAAAAAAATTCCAACCATCTCTGCTTCTTATTCAGATAAAACTGAGGTTATGGTACTAAGCCCTAAAAATCTTACTCTGGACTCTTACTCTGGATGGGACTACCTTGGCTTAATACTGTAAAGAGTTTTATAGTTATTGTGTTTTGTAGTCACTCTTCTGGGGAACCAGCTTCCAGTTTGAATTTGGGAGACATATAGCCTCTATACTTTAAAATGTAAGCTCAAAACTTTCTTTTTTGATAAAGCTCATTCTTGACCCTCCCTTAGCTATGCTGCTGGGGGCTTCCCATAATACACTCTGTGTTTATGCACCACTTTGGTGTGTCTTTGTCCTGTCTTCTGTCTTCATCCCTGAGCCTGGTTCTACTTGAGGGTTTTTATCTTCTTCTTCCAGTTGTCACCACATATATGGTCATATGAGGTTGTCTGATTGGGGTTTTCTTGTTATTGTTGTTGAGTCTTTATCTTACAATATAAAGTGCCTGGAGGCAACTTTGCTTGTGATTTGGAACTAAATAAACAGACTGAACTGAATTATAATTAAATTCAACATGTTGCATATTTCAACACTCTCTTTTAGGTCTAAATAAGGGAGGGGTGCTAGCTGGAGTGATTGGTGCTCGCAAACCCCACTTTGACATCTGGGGCAACACTGTAAATGTGGCAAGCCGCATGGAGTCCACAGGTGTGATGGGCAACATCCAGGTACTGCTTTACTTCAGACTTCTGCTTTAGTCAAATATTGTTTAAATAACCTCTAAAGAGATTATTGTAGAAAGGAGACAAGATAAATTGTATAAAGTTTATTTTAGGCATTTTTAAGATCACATCAAAAAGTCTCTGTTGTACGATGAGGAGGACTTCCCATCTGGCATCTGAGGCAGAGTAACCAGCTTGGTTGTATACAAGTGTGATCTTTTGCTAGCACTATACCATTCTTCCCAGGAAACATTTTTCTGATTTTTCCACCAGCGACATGGGCCTGGGCAACTGAGGGGGCACAATTATGACAGCTCGGCCTATGGCACGGTCGTGTGTTGAGACTTCTGTTTGACCTGGATGCTTCAGTCTTCCACTGGTGATAAAGTTACCTTGTCCAGAAACCACCTGCAGCAGTGAGGCATCCTGCTGCTGCATCCTGAGCCGGAGAGTTGATGTAATGGATCAGGAGTATCCAATGATGCGCAGCCATGAGGGTTTCACATCTACCTCACTGAGTGCCATGCGGGGGGCTT
The DNA here is from genome assembly GCF_001858045.2 of Oreochromis niloticus. Classification (NCBI taxonomy): domain Eukaryota; kingdom Metazoa; phylum Chordata; class Actinopteri; order Cichliformes; family Cichlidae; genus Oreochromis; species Oreochromis niloticus. The sequence goes on along the minus strand of NC_031976.2, from coordinate 1,344,497 downwards.
ACTCAGGAACAATCTGATCCTCGGGATGGTTGGAGTGCAGACTTACCTTATTTCAGTCTCACAGGTTCATCAGAAATGTGTGTGGTGGATTAGAATGGAAGGTAATCTTCTGATTTGCCAGCTGCACCTGAAGAATGGGCTATATAGTGGAGAAAGCCTCCTGCAACTCTCGAGAGCTGCCTCAGAAATTGGTTCTATAATTTGACTACATATCGAATGGTGTTCTCGACAGGAGACACAAGACCACGAAGCAAGCGTCTGAGCCCAGAGTCAGCAGCAAATCAAGGTGTACAGATCTGATGATTATGCACTTAAAGATTATCCCTCAGAGGCTCTCATGTCAAGCAATCAACTCCAGTTGAACAGAATACAGGTTTGTGGATGTGGAGTCTCTCTGTGGGCAAATCAGCCATTGTAGTGAGGACAGGTGTGTTGGTTGGGAGGGCCAGTGCTCTGAAGTTTGTTGCAATAAAATGGGGACCGTGAGCCCAGCAGCAGGCTGGTGAAAGATCATAGAGCTGCTTCCCCCTTGTGATGCCATTATCCAGGATTTCCACTGATATGATATATTTCCACTGGTGAGAACTGGTGAGCTCCTGGATTTCAGCACAAACTGAAGACCTTTTAACAAGAGGACTCAGAGCGCAACTAACCCAGCGCAGTAGTGGATTCAGTCCATGGTGTTTTGCAGCGGTAGAGCATGCTCAGTTTGCACAGTGGTCTGAACAGCTCTGAGCTCCAAACGAAGCATGAACAATTTCTTCTGAGGAGCTACTTGGGATCTGGCCATCAGGAAAGTGTCAGTTGTGGCAGTCTGTGGTCCTTGGGTAAGCTACAGCCACAGCTGTTGTGGTGCACATGATGGTGTGGAATGTACCAGAATCCAGTCGAACCATTCCCCCTCCTCTGGAGTCAACTTCACCACAGATTTCTCCACTTTGTGGACCTCCTGGTTATATGTCTGTGACCTGCTAAAGTCCCTCCATAATCACAGCTTACTGGCTATTGATTCATGACAGCTTCTTGAGGTGCTTTCAGGGGAGGTGGAAAGGGAAGATGTCAAGCTGCCACAGCCTTTCCACGTTTTTGTAAAGCAATGTTGTCTGTGTGAATAAGGATGAGTGTAAGCATCTATCAGCTTACTGTTGTAGACTACTGGTGGGTTGCTGCAGTGCCGAACCCAGCTTGGTGCAGACTGCTTCTGGCCCTCCAAGCAACCCATGGATCACTGGCCAAACATGAATAATAAGGTGAGGTTGATCTGATCCAATCATAGGTCTCACCTGGCTGAGACCTTTAAGGGGAAGTCTTAGGTGTAGGTGGTTGTTTTCGATTGTTTCCACTGGGCAGGATCGTTTAGCTAGGGCTAGTTGTGGAGCTGTGAATGCATTCAATATTTAATGCCACACCTTTGGCTCAGCTTTAGTGAACATATCCAGTGATATCCTCCATTCAGCTGTAGGACTTACTGTCGCAATGGTTCACAGGGCTACAACCTTGTCTCTCTGGGCAGGGCGAGGAACTTCATGGGAGCAGACAATTTTCTCTCCAACCTGTCATCCAGCATTGCAAAGGTCTGCATCTATGTTGATAGTGATGGTCAGCATAGATGACACTGGACGCAGTATTCATGGTAAGAATATTAGGGTTTTGCTCTTTAGCCTTGGCAAGGCCATGTAGTGCAAGGTGTTGCTCACCACAGGTGCTGCTGGGTTTCTTGAGCATGCAATTGTCAGCAACATGGTTTCGGTCACATTCGTACAACATTCGTATCTCTGATCCAGTCCACCACAGTGGCCACGTCTAGCCTGGAGAAATCCTTGCATCCACTCAAGTAATGCTCCTCACAACAAGGGCAATAAGGATGGAAACACTCTCTTTTCTTCTGTGTTACAGCTGCCTTTGAAGATGGATGGGCCACAGCAAGTGGTCTTGTGGTAGTGGGTAATAAACTACCTTTGTTCTTGGTTTGAGAGTGCCTACTGACTTTCCTCTCCAGTGATGTAAGTGCAATTTGATCCAGACTGTAGGTAGCCTTGGTTGAAGCAGTATTCCCAAAGTTATGGGGTGGCTGTTGCTTAGGAGGTAGAGCAGGTCATCTACTAATCAGAAGGTTGGTAGTTGAATCCCTGGCTGATCCAGTCTGCATTCCATATATCCTTGGACAAGATACTAATCCTGCATCCATCGGAGTATGAATATGTGTGAATGTTAGATAGAAAGCACTTATGTAGAAAACCATTTACTGATACCTCAAAGCACGTTAATAAGTAGTCGGTCTACATGGTATCCACATTGGAGTTACCTCTCTGCTACTCCATCCACAGTAGTTACCATCCCCAGATGACAGACCCAAGCTTCGAAAGCTTGAGAGTCCCCTGCCTTTATGGGTGGTGTGCACAGGATGGCACTGAGTTCACTTGTACTTCTGTCCGAGAGCCCTCAGCACACTGGTATATGGAGTCGGGTCACGAATATATCGTTTAGCACATCAGAATGCACTTGGAAACTTCAAGTGAGCTAATAAGATCTTGTAATCCTCGGACAAGTGCTTATGAGGACTAAGAACAGCATCCAGTCCTTTCTGTAGCAAGCAAAGCTGTTCTCCTTCCCAGAGCTGAAACCAGTAAGGTATTTCTAACATGCTGGGTTAGAAACTCTAATGACCAGCTGCTGGTGGCACACGTGACTGAGACCAACATTACTGTGCAGGTGGCACAGGCTAAAATGAATCATAATAAGGTCTACTGGGCAAAAGAGGGGGATGGTCTGGTTGAAGTGTTCCAGGTAGCCCACATACCTGTGCTGGCTGCAGTAGCTCTGGGTACAAGAACTGGAGCAGGACTTGATGGATGTACAGATGTTAGAAGATAGTCAGAATGTGGTGAAGTGACTCTGGGGACAGATGCTGATATATCCACGGGGAGCACTGTCGGTGACCAAACATAACCAGTGGAGGTTCCCAGGAATCAGGAAAAATGCAAACAAAGTTTTGAATTTGCAGCTTTGAATTGTGTCCCCTTTGTTTCCCCCATTTCAACTGTAACAAAAGCAATGAGACATACTCTTGTACTCTGTGTGTTTCCCTCAGGTAGTGGAGGACTGCTACAACATCCTGAAGGAGTATGGTTTTCGCTTTGTGAGGAGAGGGCCCATCTTTGTGAAGGGGAAAGGAGAGCTGCTCACTTATTTTCTGAAGGGAAGAGACAAACAAGGCTCATTTATCAATGGCTCCTCTGTCACTCTGCCACATCAGGTGGTGGATAGTTGAGGACTTATCTCTGTCTATCGTGCACACACACTCATGCACTCATCAGTCATAGGCTGTGTGAAGAGTCATGCAGGGGGAAGAAGTGATTTGATTTAAAGTCCTGGGAAACCTGAAATTATAACTGAACTGAAGCCTGTATTTGATTTTGAAGGTGATTTCAGTTTAGAAGTTTATATTTAAATCAAGATTGTTTGAATAAATTGAGAAGATTAGAAACTGAGGGCACCAAAGTAGAGATTAAAGGGAAATCCTGATTCTTTGACTCTGACACTGAGGGGACTGATCTATGAAAATTCTTACTTCTCAAATAAGGAGTTGTTATGTGGAAATTCATTATATTGGGTTAAACAGGTTAAACAGATATACTGTCTAATTGCTCTTGATTGGACAGATACTGTAGAACAAACTATTCATCATTTGGAAGTTTTTTCCTTTTTGTCCTCGTGTCACCCTTTCGTGTTCATAGCCACAGAAACATTTAGCAAAAGGAAACTTTAGCGTAATGAAACACCCAGTAACTGCTTTACACACCAGATGTGTAAAATCTGTGCAGATATGTTTTATAAACCACTCCAAATGCACTTGTAGCTCAAAACGAAACCAGGTACTGAATATACAGATAGTAAAGTATTACAGTGTTACCCAACTCTGCCAACAAGAGCTCAAACTGGCCCATTAACATGCTGGGTGGCTGTAGCTCAGGAGGTAGAGCAGGTCCTCTACTAATCACAAGGTTCACAGTTAGCTCCCTGCCTGCTGTAATCTTCATTGGGCAAGATAGTAACCCCAAATTGCTCTCCATTGCATCCATTGACGTGTGAACATTAAATAAAAAGCACATAAGAATAAAAAACGTGCTTGGGCATGAGGTATAAACATGAGGTATAAACTAGTCCCTTTACCATCCTGCACAGCTTTCACTCCTGGATCAGACCATGAAGTTCTCCCTGCTGCTGCCTTCTGTTGAATCATAGTTTCTTTGTTTCCTTGTTTAGAAACATCAGGACCAGCGTTTTTAAGGATGAATCTTTAGCAAAAATGCAACACTGTTTTGTGTGTGCATCTGAAAAGTGTGGTATTTTTGCTTTTTGCGGTGCGCTCAGTGTGTAACGGCCTTAAAGCTGCAGGTCTGACACACAGCCGTCTCTGCTTCAGCACTTAAAGCAATGCATTTAAAAAGCACTCCACCTTTAGAGTACCATGGTATGTGTACATTTTCAACATGTGCAAAGGAAGTGTTGCTTTTGTTCCAACAAAGATTGTTAGCCTTGGCTTGTAAAGTCCAAGCAAACTTTTCAACATTTCTCTCTCTGTCTCTTTCTCACTCTCACAAATCTCTCCTCTGGAGCAATAAAAATGTATTTTAGGCATAAGCTTTAAATTTACTGCAGGAGGTGAGTCAGTAAGATAAATCTTTAACTCAATTCAGTTTTATTTACACAGCGTCAAATCACAACAACAGTTGCCTCAAATGCTTCATATTGTAAGGTAGACCCCACAATAATACATACAGAGAAAAACCCAACAATCATATGACCCCCTATGAACAAGCACTTTGGCGACAGTGGGAAGGAAAAACTCCCTTTTAACAGGAAGAAACCTCCGGCAGAACCAGGCTCAGGGAGGGGCGGGGCCATCTGCTGTGATTGGTTGGGGTGAGAGAAGGAAAACAGGATAAAGACATGCTGTGGAAGAGAGACAGAGGTTAATAACAGATATGATTCAATGCAGAGAGGTCTGTTAACACAAGAACTTGTATGTGAGGAGCAGGATTTTGAATTCAATTCTGGATTTAACAGAGAGCCAGTGAAGGAGAAATCTGCTCTCTCTTTCTCAGCAAAGACGAGACAGGCCTCAGCCTCACAGCCGGATAATCTGACTGCATTCGATTAGACTTGATCTGTAACTGTTATTGGGTCGGACGTGGTAGTGCAGTAGTGACATGAGGCAGATGCTGTGTGACTAATGAGTGCGTGCTTGAAAGAAGCTCTTGACTTAAGCAAAACATTTTAAGTAAATGATTCTAATTGTAAAGACAGGCAGGAGACAAAAACATGTGGACTGGTTGGGAATAAACCAGACACTGAGACTGTGTGGAGGCTATCAGAGTAGCACAGGTTCAATGTCTTTTTGTCCAACAGCAGATTGGCCAAATCTTTGGCTTCTGTTAACCAGATTAGCTCTTTGAATTCAGCAAGAGAGAATGACTTTTTTAGAAATACACTGATGGGCTACATCTCTTTCATAAATGTATCTCTGATTTTTTTTTAAAACAATAGAGATTTCTCTTTTGCACTCTCACAATCCTCTTTAGTAACTAACCAGTTTTGACACCATCTCCTCATCACATGAACACACGGTGGGTTTGGATGCATAGCCTCTATACCAGAGTTCATCCTCAGTTACCAAAAGCCTGACAGACTCACTACTTCTGCCTCTGAGGAGTTGGATTAGACCAGTCAGAGACAACAGTGTGATCATACAGACTCATTTGCTATATGCACTGCTGCTCGTCTGCAGTGGAGGAAGAAGAGTGTGCAACATTGAATGTATGTTTTTTCCTTGATTCTGAAATGGGACACATCTTTCAGTACTGCTCTCCTGCTTCTGTGTCTCGAAGCTGTGTCGAACACGATGGATAGCAGAGGAATTTTTAAAGAGGGAGAGTGGACCATGTTATAAGTGCACATGACAGCTGGGACATGTTAAAATGAAAGAATTTGTTCTTGCAGTTGAAGCAAGCTTCTCCTATTTGTTTGAAAAGCAGAGATGAGACAAACCCCACATAGCCTCAGCCCGAGGTTTGCCTTACCAATGACTCTTCTCTTCAGTACCTTTGCACCCCTCACTGTCACTGGCCATGTCACTACTGCTGATGCACAATGAGACAGTGAGTCCCAATGTGTAGCACTTTCCCCATCCTGCCCCGCGACTCCAAACAGCATAGTTATTCTGAACGGCTGCTTGGGGTGTAACTACTAACAGTCAGAACCTGTTTCCCCATCTGATGGAGCACTGAGGAAAACTCTAATATACAGGCTTCATGCTTGTGGGGATACAAGTAAACCTTATCTGTCCATTTTGTCTTCATGAAACTGGTCCCATAACTTGAGCTGTACAGGCATCTCTCACCCTCACACAAACACTCGGGGTCCTTCCCCAGCAAACAGATGACACTGAGCGTCACCTAAAGCCAGTTTAAGCAACCAGTGATTGGATCACCATGATCTCTGTCTTCAGTTAACCAACAGGTCAGACGTATTCAGGAGAGAAAATGGGACAAACAGTAAGATCTGCCCTTCCTGCACTTGTGCCCATAGTTATGTGTGCTGCCATTAGCTTAATTATTATAACTTCAGTTTAGGTTCAGTCTCCTAATGAGATGTTTTAGCTTGTCCAGATAAACGTGTGTGAAAATGCAAATGATTGCACTGAAGCTCAGTTCTTCTAGATGAATGCAAATCTTAGTTAAGCTGGTATTGTACTGTAACTGAGTGAAGTAAGGGGCCGGGTAACATCACCCAAGCCAAGGACACAGCTTCAGCTGACCAAGTCTCATAGTCAACTGAATCAGCTGCTCCCTGAATCCACCTGCACAGCAGAACGGGTGACATGAGTTCGTTGACATTTCAGACCCAGTTTTGGACGATGTTTTAGGAAGTAGGAAGCAACAACTCTGTATAATTGTGATGTACACGATGGCCTTGACATGACAGCAGCAGTCACTGCTCTTTCCTCTGTTTATTCTTACTGTCTGTAAAAAGGGAAGAAAGTGCAATAGTTTGTTCTTCTCCACACCAGATGCTCTTCTCTCTAATGAGAAGTTTCAGTCATTCCTTCCCCTTTAATTCACATTTTCATAATGTGATGTTTTTTGTCTTTTTTCTTTCCTTTGTAAAAACGAAGAGGACAGGATGTATTCTTACTGTATATAGAGTTTACACAGTGTTTATTGGTCAAATGTATTTATTGGAAATGACAGGGATGCTTTTTTTCCTCCATACAGATGTGAAAGTGCCAATGATGAAAAAATGGCTTTAGATTTGAATGCCGTAACATGGACTAAGGCTGTTTTCTGAATTTTATTTTTAAGAATCTCAGGATTGGGAACAAACTAGCACTTTCAATAATGTATGAGCTCAGACTATGAATCCATGTTTTAGGTGCAACTGTGTGGGGTTTTTTCTAAGCTGAACACAAACACACTCCGGCTGTCGGTATTAGAAGTAAAGAACAAGTCGCCTCCTGTGGTTCTTGTTACTGCTCTGATTTTGAGTCCAAACATGTATTCTTTTTCACACCTTCCCAATCTTTTGTTTTGGTTTTGTTAAATCATTTCTTATTTAATGTGCCCTCTTTCCTTGGTTGTTGGTTATCACTTACTGATTAAAGAATAATACTGATAAATCTCAGTGTCGTGATTACTGCACAGCACATTGGGACAACTGATTGTGATTTACTCAAAATCTCCTGAGAGTGGTTGACTTCAGACAGTGATGATCAGCTAATTAATGAGTCAAAGTAATCAGCAAACACTGTAAGAAAACATTCAGGTTAACAAACTAGGAGCATGTCTGAGCCATACATGTATGCAGTGGGACTACAGATGTGCACAGACTGCATCTTTGTACAGAGATCAAACTCCATGTTTGTTATGATTCTAGCGAAATGTACAGCTGTGAGTATGGATCTGGACTTCTGTCGTAGATGTAAAAAATGTGACTTTGATGGTAAGGGTTAGGGCCTAAATTATCTCGTCACGTTGTTAAAAAAAAATGCTGGGAGACGTGAAGGTCGAGCCCAGGTGGGGAAACAGCGACGCCTAACGGTGACGCACAGCAAACGACCGACGTGAAGGAATTTCCGCTGACGTCACCGCGTATGGCCATATCAGGGCTGCAGCTGTCTAAGAGCAACAATAACAAGCGCTACTCCGCAGCCTGAACGCAGCGTTAACAGCACTGACAGCACTAAATACCGTCGAAATTCTCAAAATGCAGCTTTCCAAATAACTCCGGTGTTTGTTTCTTGGTCCTCCGAGCTGAACACCGGCTATCGTCCAGGCTGACGCCGCCGAACAGAGACTCGGGCGCAGGGGGAGCTTTGCAATTTGCGGCTGCATCTGGGTCAGTGGGCCCCACGCTAACCGCACCAGAGGTTTGGCTATCCCCGTGGACCTGTCAGCTGTTCGTACACGCATCATAACCCCCATATAAACCGGGGCAACATGGAGGCTAACGGTGGAGGACAGGACCGGGATTCCGAGCTCTCCTGTCGAAACGGTACTCAGAATGGTGAGTCGTCCTCCACCGTGGCCGCTCACTCCAACGGACTTATCTCGGTAACTAACAATGGCAACGCTGTCAGCAACAACAACGGTGTGGCAGCCCAGCCCGCCTCCAACAACAACAACAACAGCAGCAGCAGCACGGCGGATGGCGGGTCGGGGGTCAAGAAGAAGAAGCGCCTGTCTCAGTCTGAGGAGGATGTCATCAGGCTCATAGGACAACATCTGAACGATTTAGGTCTCAAGTAAGTGAGCCCGCTCAGGTAGCTAGTGTTGATGTCACTCAGCACAGCAAGCAGCCGCGGGGACGGCAGGTCACCGTGTAGTGCCTGAGGAAGTGAAGATGCTCAGGATGGATCCTCCTCACTCGTTTATCGCTGGCTGCAGGTGCAGAGCGATGGATGAGTAGGCCCGCGCAGTGTGTCACATACATGCTAATAAACTATATCAGACACAACTATACGGCATCGGGACCTGTGTATCACGATACGGTGCAAGTCTTATATGTGGTGTTTAAGCAAATCTGCAAACTATGAACTGTCCGAATATAAAGAACACATCGTACTGTGTCCAACATGATCGCACAACTTATGGCCATTTTAAATATGAAAATCCTGCACAGATGTAATATGTGGGGACTTTCCTGGTTTAGAATGGGCCTCTAATAAGTGGCTAAACGTTTTGTTTACATATAGCAACATATATATATATATATATATATATATATATATATGTATATATATATATATATATATGTATATGTATGTATGTATAAACAGTAAGGAGTCTGTGATGAGTGACACACCTGTGCATTTTCCTGCTTGTTACATTTTTATATGAAGGATGGACCTTAGTCTCATATAGTACAGCTTCTTATTTCACACATGACACAACTTTCCAGTCAGTGTGTTTAAAATTCTCACAGGTGAGTGCTGATGCTTCACCATGCTCAGTAGTATTAATATGGATGTTTCTTTTCACTGTTCATAGTCAGACGGTGGACCTCCTGATGCAAGAGTCTGGCTGCAGACTGGAACACCCCTCTGCCACCAAGTTTCGCAATCATGTCATTGAAGGAGAGTGGGACAAGGTGCAACCAAGTTCTCTGAACTGCTTTTTAAATCTTCAGCAGGCTGTTACAGTAGTCTGTGCACTGTGTTTAGGTCGAGTAAAGGTTTGTGTGATCTCTTTGCTTGTCTGTTGATGAGTTTGTATTTCCCCTTTTCATACAGGCTGAGAGTGATCTGAATGAGCTGAAGGCACTGATGCATTCTCCTAGTGCTATAGTGGTGAGTGGACCGCCTCACAAGCCTCAGACAACATCAGTTTACCATAAAGTCAGTTGTCTGAACATTGAGCCAGAATTATAATGATTTAGAATAAAACCTCTTTCATTGAGAACAGACTATACATTGATGGCATATCATATAGGTACACTAACAAACAGAACTGCAACCATCACACCTTATATGCTTTTCTAAAGTAAACATGGCTGCCTGCAGGTTATTCATAAAGTTTGGCTAGTTTGCTTACGGACAGACAAATGGTGCACCGCTAATCTTACTGAACACCCAAAGCACACATTTTATTTTACTATAGTCTGCACACTTCAGCAATGATCATTGGTTTGTTTTGGGTTTGTTTACTGCATCCACTAAGATTAGATGGAGCAGTTTGAGATGAAATGATAAAAGACAGTTTACTGCAGTTTTATTTTAGTCAGTTTCCCAGTTTTGTTTTCAGTCCACAGCATTTTTACACAGGAACTCATTTGATGTTATACTGGCTTTTCATTAATAGTTAAATGTTAGTGTTATGTCCCAGTCTGGGGTACAGGAGTGACATAAGGGTTAAAAAGGGGGTCCCCGCCCCATCCCCAGTAGCCAGTTTACAGATAAGGGTGAGGTTTATTGTTCCACCAATAACACCAGAGCTAAAAGCATAACCTCCAGGGGGAGCAAAGGCCAAAATGACAACCAAAGGAAGTCCTTCCAAAGGAGCGCTAACTAAACTCTACGTGAAAACTAAACCAAGCGAAAAACAAGCGCGACCTTTAACCCTTTAATTTAATAAACAAGAGAAACTGTACAAAAACAAATGGGCAGCTCAGCCCTGCTTCAGCGCTGTTTACAAATGGACAAGACTATTATCATTACTATACACAAAAGGTAGGCAGAGAACATGCATACAAAACACAGACCAGCAAAACTGACACACACTGCTTCAAAATATGGCCAGCGCTGTGACAATTAGCCAACACCCACAAAGCAGATGCATACTGGAGACCAGGGGCGTCGAACGTTAGCCTGGTCGACTTTGGAAAATGTGCACATTTTTGACTCTAAACTGTATTTGAATAAGTTTTTCAGCTTTTCCTGCTGTTAAAGAGCTCCCACATGTCCACTCATACTACACCACAGTGATTAAATAACAGATGAACAGTTGAATTACACTATCAACACTAGAAATGTCTGCTTGTGTTTACACTGTGACTGCAGTGTAAAAAATAACAAGATAAAAATCTATAAATAAGAACATGTCTGTGAATGAACACTAACCCAGTTTTATAATCACAGTGCAGTGTGGCTGATGAGGTATTTCACACATTTATGTCTCATAGTTTAAGCTCCGAGAGTTGTGCTAACAGATCATTTACTACAACATGTAGCTGCACTTCCTTTACTTGTAATTAGATGGGATTAAATGTGTAGTTAAACTACTTCCACTCGTCCAGCCCACGTAACATCAAAGTAGACCGTATGAGGCCCTGACTGTAAAATGAGTTTGACATCCCTGTGTTAGACTGACATAATGGACACAGCATGAACAACCATTGTTAGTCTGGTTGGTAACTACATTTTCAACTTGATGTTTAAAGTTCCTTTAAAATAGCCAGACGTGAGTCCCAATATTGTAAAGCTCAGTAACAACAGATTTGTGTTATTATATGTCAGCATTGTGTAAAATATGGTGATTTACATCCTTGTTTTTGTTTTTGCTCCTCGACAGCGGATGAAGTTCCTACTCCTGCAGCAGAAATATCTGGAATATCTGGAGGATGGGAAGGTCCTGGAGGCTCTGCAGGTCCTCAGAGCCGAACTCACCCCTCTCAAATATAATACGGAGCGTATCCACATCCTGAGCGGGTCAGTTCACCAGCACACGAAGAAGCTGAGTGTGATTCTGAGATGATGATGATGATGGAAAAAAGAGTAATATTCTAATATAACATGCTGGGTATTTGTGTCACAGTGATGGATGACAGATGTGTAGTTTGTCTAAAACACGATGCCTTGAAAACATTTGTAGATACTGGCAGCTGTAAAGATGCTGAGATGCATGAAAAATTCAAACAGGAATTAGCCTTACAATAAAACGTCCATCTATGTATGTGCTCCCTGTAAAAGCTGACGTGGGTGTTTCTGATAGTAACTGGTGTTGTGTTTGTAGGTACCTGATGTGCAGTCATGCTGAGGATCTGCGAGCCAAAGCTGAGTGGGAGGGCAAAGGCACAGCATCGCGAACCAAACTGCTGGACAAACTCCAAAGTGAGTGCAGTCTGACTCACACGGTCACATGCTGTGTGTGTGTACACTGACAAGCAAAGGAGTAACTCCTATATGCAGTACCCACTGGTTGTCTTACTGGTTCTCAGTTGACATTAGCATTTATTTCCTGTTTAAGTTGTCCAGTTATTATTTGTCCCTGGAAGGAGCCTTTTTTTCCAAATAGCAACATATCTGGATATAATATTTCAAATGAGTAATAATGATCTTTGTATGCAGGTGTGATCAAAAGTGCTTTGAAAGGCTTTAAAAATCAAAAACCGCACCTGACATAACTTTGGCTGATCTTACATTAAAGATACACAAAAACAGTCGCCTCAAGGTGCTTTATATTGTAAGGTAGACCCTACAATCACATGACCCCCTATGAGCAAGCACTTTGGTGACAGTGGGAAGGAAAAACTGCACGAACGCTGCACTGAGGTCTAGCAGGACAAGCACAGAGATGAGTCCACTGTCAGAGGCCATAAGAAGATCATTTGTAACCTTCACTAAAGCTGTTTCTGTGCTGTGATGAGCTCTGAAACCTGACTGAAACTCTTCAAATAAGCCATTCCTCTGCAGATGATCTGTTAGCTGTTTGACAACTACTCTTTCAAGGATGTTTGATACATCTGTGAAATGGTTCTGGGTAATTTTTTCTCTAATGATAAGAATTTTATTTGTGAAGAAGTTCATGAAGTCATTACTAGTTAACGTTAAAGGGATGGTTGGCTCAGTAGAGCTCTGACTTTTTGTCAGCCTGGCTACAGTGCTGAAGAGAAACCTGGGGTTGTTCTTATTTTCTTCAATCAGTGACGAATAGTAAGATGTTCTGGCTTTGCGGAGGGCTTTCTTATAAAGCAGCAAACTATTTCTCCAGGCTAAATGATGATCCTCTAAATTTGTGACACGCCATTTCCTCTCCAGCTTACGAGTTATCTGCTTTGGCTACGTGTTTGAGAATTATACCACGGAGTCAGGTACTTCTGATTTGAGGCCTTAGTTTTCACAGGAGCTACAGTATCCAGAGTCGTACGTAGTGAGGAGGTAAAATTATTAACAAGATAATCGACCTCTGTTGGAGTAGCGTTCAGATAGCTGCTCTGCTCTATGTTGGTACAGGGCATTGAAGATGATAACAGTGGGTGGATTATATTCTTAAACTTAGTTACAGCACTTTCAGAAAGACATCTACTGTGATAAAGTCTACTCTCCACTGCTGTGTAATCAATTATTGTAAATGTAAATGTTATCAGGAAATGATCAGACAGCAGAGGGTTTTCAGGAAACACTGTTAAATGTTCAGTTTCTATGCCATATGTTAAAACAAGATCTAGTAGCTCCTGTTTTACTACCTCAGCGTTCCCTGGGCTTGTCCTGTTGTTGTGCACACGAGGGAATGTAAAGTAACACATTACTGTAATCACATTACATTTTTTTAGTTATGCAGTAATGCATAATAAGAGGGGGGGGGGCTTGCACATTTAGCCGGACTGCTAACACAGGTCTGTTTTAAACACAAACATGAAAATGAAAAAGTGTTTCCAGCTCTATGCTCTGTATTCATTCTGTGTGTGTGTGTGTGTGTGTGTGTGTGTGTGTGTGTGTGTGTGTGCACAGCTTACCTGCCTCCGTCAGTGATGCTGCCTCCCCGTCGTCTGCAGACTCTCTTGAAGCAGGCAGTGGAACTCCAGAGGGAGCGCTGCCTCTACCACAACACCAAACTGGACAGTGGTCTGGACTCTGTGTCTCTGCTGCTGGACCACTCCTGCAGCCGGTCAGTAAACACACATACTGTTAAATACTGTGCTCCACCTCAACTGATTGTGCTTTTTTTTTTCTGCTGTCCTGCAGGATGAAACATTTAGATTAGTGAACAGTCTGTAATCTAGATGATAAGAATATGTCAGCTATATGTTTCCTTTATGCACTAAGTCTGAGGTATGTTTGGCAAACCAGTGTATCTGCTCATGTTTGTGATTAGGCTTTATATGGTGTGTGTGTGTGTGTGTGTGTGTGTGTGTGTGCAGGAAACAGTTCCCCTGCTACACGCAGCAGATTCTCACAGAACACTGCAATGAAGTCTGGTTCTGCAAGTTCTCCAATGATGGCACAAAACTGGCAACTGGATCTAAAGACACCACAGTCATTGTGTGGCAAGTTGACATGGTAACCAGTTATTTGCTTATCAAGAGTTACACTTCAGAATAGCAACAATCAGTCAGTGAGTTATTACAATGGTTGTAATGACTGGAACATTGTTGTTTGTGTGTTGGATCACAGGAAATCCAGCAGCTGAAGTTGATGAAGACTCTTGAAGGTCATGCTTATGGTGTTTCCTACCTGGCATGGAGCCCTGATGATGCTTATCTGATAGCCTGTGGCCCTGACGACTGCTCCGAGCTGTGGCTGTGGAATGTGCAGGTATGGAAAGCCTCACAAGTGCAGAGTAACCAGGGATCCACATTCAGAAAAATAGGAAGTACTGTCCTCGTAGCAAGGAGATTAGCATAACCAGGAGGTTTGTGAGGACCTTTCTTTGACCAATCTGTTTTCACCGTGTGGGTTTACTCTCCGTTTTCTCCGGTATTCCAAAGTTACTCAGCAGTGCATCTAAGAGGGAGCATGGGTGAATGGCTCAAAGCATTAACCAATTGGGCCTCTATGGTAGAGTGGCCGGATGGAAACCACTCCCCTGTAAATCTGGAGTTTGCTAAAAGGCACCTGAAGGACTCTCAGACCACGAGAAACAGAATTCTTTGGTCTGATGAAACACAGGTTGAACTCTGACCTGAATGCCGAGAGTCAGGTCTGAAGGAAACCAGGTGTTGCTCATCACCTGGCCAATCCCCCTGCAGCAAAGCATGGCCGTAGCACTATCATGCTGTGGGGATACTTTTTGTGAGACTAGACAAGTCAGGGCAGAGGCAAAAATCAATGTACCAATGTGCAGAGACATCCTTAATAATAACATCATCATCATCATTATCATAGTTTATTTATATAGCACACACAAGGCTGACCAAAGTGCTGAACAGCAGAAATATAAGAGATACAATAAGAATAATAAGTACGATAAAATGATAAACATAGTAAAAACAATAAAATATAAGTAAATAGAAGCCAGTGAACCACTGAGTCAAAGGCCAGTGAATAAAAATGTGGATTTAAAAACCAGCACTGATGTCGATTGCCTAATGTGAAGAGGAAGATTATTCCAAAGTTTTGGAGCCACGATAGAGAACGCTCGGTCTCTTCTCAGTTTCAGCCGTGATTTGGGGACTGAGAGCAACAGCTGCTCAGGTGACCGGAGCGAAAGAGTGGGGACATGGGGCTTCAGCAAATCAGACATATATGCAGGTGCCAGACCATTTATGGATTTAAAAACCAAAAAAAAGGACTTTAAAATGAATCCTTAATTCAATTGGAAGCCAATGCAGGGAGGCCAGAACCGGAGTAATGTGCTCAAATTTCCTTCTACCAGTTAAAAACCGTGCCGCAGCATTCTGTACTAGTTGCAGGCATCAGAGTGCCCAGTCCAACCCCTATTAAAAGGGAGTTGCAATAATCCAAGCGTGAGGTTATAAAAGTATGGATAAAAGTTTCCAAACACAACTTGAAAGAAAAGGTTTGACCTTCGACAGACGCCTGAGATGATAGAATGATGATTTCATCACCCCATTCATGTGGCCATCAAAAGTAAGTGCAGAGTCGATTTGTAACCCAAGATTGGTAACAGAGCTCTTCAGGTGAGGGGTCAGAGCAGCAAGGTCAACATCAGGGATATCAGAGGAACGATTCAGGTCGAATAGAATTGCTTCTGTTTTACATTCATTAAAATTTAAAAAGTTTAGAGCCATCCATGACTTAACATCGCTAAGGCAGTCGAGCAGGAGTCTAATTGGGGAGCTATCAGAATGACTGAAAGGTAAATAAAGCTGGCAATCATCAGCATATGGATGAAATGAGACTTTGTGTTTTCGAAAGATCGAACCCAGTCGCAGGAGATGCAACAAAAACAGTAATGGCCCAAGAATAGATCCCTGTGGTACACCCCATGGCAGAGGGGCCACAGAGGACGATGACGAACCCAACTTAACACAGAAGCCAGGGCTCTAGAGTGCGACCAATTTGGTCGCAAATGCGACCAAATTTTCAGTGGTGCGACTAAAAAAAATATTTGGTTGCACCGGTGCGACCAAATATTTTTGGGTAACAAAAAAAAAAAAAAAATCTGCAACTCTCCGTGTGGTCAACAACAGACACACATTATGCCCCTATCGTGGACTAAACCAATCAGAGATAGTCAGGGGCGGGACCTCTCTGATTGGCCGTGGTCCAGTTGAAAGTGCAGGTGGAAGAGAGAGGTGAGTAGCTTGAATAAAGCGATATCAATTCATTAACGGATTCCACACAAAGACGTAAACACAGAGCGGACCCGACGCATCAGAATCAGCTTTGTCTTTCTCAGCTTTCTCACCCCACGGCCCGAACACAGACACGCTGTCGGAGCTCAGCGATTCTGATGCGTCGGGTCCGCGCTGTGTTTCCGTCTTTTTGCGCTGATTCTGAGCTGCAGGTTTTGTCTCTCCAACCAAAATTCGCCGAGCCAGCAGCAAAAGAAGCAGCAAACTACGCTTCACATTTGATCAATGTCGTCATGAATTCCCTCTTACTTTTGCTGTTTTGCTTCCACCACGATAAAAATCCCACTTCATGCACAGCTCTCTCTCTCTCTCTCTCTCTGTACTTCAAGAACAGTTTCCCGTCTCAAATCTCTGTTTTCTGCATTATTCATTGGCTTATTACCCACCAGTCTAACGTTGTTTACAGCGCTGTCGGCCGCTGTCTTTTTCTTTTCTTTTTCTTTTTTCACTTAAATGACCTCGGACAAGAAAGCCTAATTTCTGCTGTTCAATACTGAAGAAATTTAAACTTCTTAAAATTATGCAAAATTGCAGAATATTGCAGAATATTTGTAAGGTTATCTGCTATAAAACGCCAGACCAGGAAAATCTCCTTCATGTTTTTCTGTGTTTTATTCTCAGTTACTTTGACACAAAGGCATCTGCTGTGATGTTCACAACTCTGATGAAGTCTCACATGTATCAGTGCTGATAAATGATCAGAATTATAATATTTCTGACTGTCTGAGGCTAAATTGAATTGAATCAGGACTTTGAGAACCGGAATCGAATGGATTATAGAAATCAGTGATGATACCCAGCCCTAGTGAGCAGCCTAGGCCCCACAGAAGTGGATGTAGCTGTGGGTAATAAGAAAAGATGAAAAGAACTATTGATAACTTTTTGTTAAGTTAAGGACTGATCCGTCTGTAATTCATAGCCAGCTCTGACACGGTGCCATCAATCTTTGAATGCTGAAAAAGCAGCAGTGTATCCAGAAAACACATTATATGCTGCAATAAATGCACTGCCCAAGTGTCCCCTCTCCCCACTGCCTTTCTGCAGCAGGCAGCAGCAAACAGGTCGTCAGAGGAGCCGAGATGATGATTAAGTTTAACATTTTCTACAATATTGACAAAGCACTTTAAGCACAAGTTTGTTAGTTAATAATTTAGAAATGAATATTGTCTGTATGGACTTCCCCCCCAAAGAAAGTGCACATGTAAAACTGCGGTGTTAAGCGATGCGGTTGAAAAATTTGAGTGCGCCTAACTTTTGTGCCGGTACGCCTAAATTTTTAAAGTTAGGCGCACCGGTGCGCCCATGGCAAAAAGTTAGTCTAGAGCCCTGGAAGCTCCTGTTTGACAGATATGATTTTATCCACAGGAGTGCCACACCAGAAATGCCCACACAATGCTGTAATCGAGAGATCAGCAGGTCGTGATCCACTGTGTCGAATTCAGCAGTCATATCCAGTAATATAAGCACTACATGTTTACTACAGTCCGTCGCTGTCATTCATAACCTTTATGAGAGCTGTCTCTGTGCTGTGAAACGGCATAAAGCTGGACTGAAATATTTCAAACATTTGAGAGTTATTTAGATAATCCATCAGCTGAGTGTGAACAATCTTTTCCAAGATCTTACTCAGAAAAGGAAGTTTAGAGATGGGTCTAAAGTTCGACATAACTGAAATATCTGAGCCTGGCTTCTTACAGTGGCTTGCAAAAGTATTCGGCCCCCTTGAACTTTTCCACATTTTGTCACATTACAGCCACAAACATGAATCAATGTTATTGGAATTCCAGGTGACAGACCAATACAAAGTGGTGTACACGTGAGAAGTGGAACGAAAATCATACATGATTCCAAACATTGTTTACAAATAAATAACTGCAAAGTGGGGTGGGCGTAATTATTCAGCCCCCTTTGGTCTGAGTGCAGCCAGTTGCCCATAGACATTGCCTGATGAGTGCTAATGACTAAATAGAGTGCACCTGTGTGTAATCTAATGTCAGTACAAATACAGCTGCTCTGTGACGGCCTCAGAGGTTGTCTAAGAGAATATTGGGAGCAACAACACCATGAAGTCCAAAGAACACACCAGACAGGTCAGGGATAAAGTTACTGAGAAATTTAAAGCAGGCTTAGGCTACAAAAAGATTTCCCAAGCCTTGAACATCCCACAGAGCACTGTTCAAGCCATCATTCAGAAATGGAAGGAGTATGGCACAACTGTAAACCTACCAAGACAAGGCCGTCCACCTAAACTCACAGGCCGAACAAGGAGAGCGCTGATCAGAAATGCAGCCAAGAGGCCCATGGTGACTCTGGACGAGCTGCAGAGATCTACAGCTCAGGTGGGGGAATCTGTCCATAGGACAACTATTAGTCGTGCACTGCACAAAGTTGGCCTTTATGGAAGAGTGGCAAGAAGAAAGCCATTGTTAACAGAAAACCATAAGAAGTCCCGTTTGCAGTTTGCTACGAGCCATGTGGGGGACACAGCAAACATGTGGAAGAAGGTGCTCTGGTCAGATGAGACCAAAATGCAAAACGCTATGTGTGGCGGAAAACTAACACTGCACATCACTCTGAACACACCATCCCCACTGTCAAATATGGTGGTGGCAGCATCATGCTCTGGGGGTGCTTCTCTTCAGCAGGGACAGGGAAGCTGGTCAGAGTTGATGGGAAGATGGATGGAGCCAAATACAGGGCAATCTTGGAAGAAAACCTCTTGGAGTCTGCAAAAGACTTGAGACTGGGGCGGAGGTTCACCTTCCAGCAGGACAACGACCCTAAACATAAAGCCAGGGCAACAATGGAACGGTTTAAAACAAAACATATCCATGTGTTAGAATGGCCCAGTCAAAGTCCAGATCTAAATCCAATCCAGAATCTGTGGCAAGATCTGAAAACTGCTGTTCACAAACGCTGTCCATCTAATCTGACTGAGCTGGAGCTGTTTTGCAAAGAAGAATGGGCAAGGATTTCAGTCTGTAGATGTGCAAAGCTGGTAGAGACATACTCTAAAAGACTGGCAGCTGTAACTGCAGCAAAAGGTGGTTCTACAAAGTATTGACTCAGGGGGCTGAATAATTACGCACACCCCACTCTTCAGTTATTTATTTGTAAAAAATGTTTGGAATCATGTATGATTTTTGTTCCACTTCTCACGTGTACACCACTTTGTATTGGTCTTTCACCTGGAATTCCAATAACATTGATTCATGTTTGTGGCTGTAATGTGACAAAATGTGGGAAAGTTCAAGGGGCCGAATACTTTTGCAAGCCACTGTAAGTAAGGGATGAATAACTGCATGCTTAAACTCGCTTGGTACTTGACCTGACAAGAGGCTGGTATTGATTATGTTCAGAATATGTGGTCCAACAGTAGGAAACACCTTTTTGAGAAAACTGGAATGAACGACATCATTTGGAGAACCACACAGTTTAGCATTTAACACAAGCTTCTCTAGTTCAGGTAGAACAATTGGTTGGAAAGCAACAAGCAAATTTGAACAGGGAACATGCACAGCTGGGTCAACAGAAGATAAAGTGGAGGATCTCAAACTGGCAACCTTATCCACAAAGAAATTAAGAAACTTATTACACATAACCTCAGAAGACTGCAAAAGAACATGATCCTCTGCATTCAGTACAGAATTTATAGTATTATACAAAACATGAGGGTTAAGTGAATTAACAACAATAAGTTGTGAAAAATAGGAGTTTTTGGCGGCCTTTACTGCCCTCTGATAAGCTTTCCAGCTTGTCTTAAGAGCTTCCAGAGAGACGTACAGCCTGTCCTTTTTCCATCGTCTTTCACATCTCCTACAGTCTCTTCTAGTGGCTCGAGTAAAATCGGTTAGACTGGCCTTGGGTTTACACTGCCCGAGTCTTAGAGGAGCAACCACATCAAGGACAGATTTACAAACAGAGTCCAGATGAGAGAGTAATCCATCTACGGAGGACGACTCAGAGGGACTGGACACAAGTTGTTCAAATAGTGTTGAAAAATGCTCAGCAGTATCTGAGCCGAAGGCATGATAGCATCGCATAGGTGCAGCCCGTTTAACAACAGGACTAAGAAGAACAACGTCAAATACAATGGGCATATCGTCAGAGAATACAGCATCCTCCACATGTAAGTTACAGACAGATGATAACACCAAGTCCAATGTGTGACCACGTTCTTGAGTGGCACCTTTAACAGATTGAACAAGATTAAAAGAGTTCACCAGGTCCATCAAGTCCTTAGGCAGGGGCTTCATGGGCAACAGACGTGTATATTAAAATCACCAAGCAGCAGGATCTGGTCATACCAGGATGTACAGTCAGCGAGAAACTCCGAAAACTCAGATAAAAACTCCTTGTTATATTTAGGAGGCTGATAAACTACACGGCAACGAAGGCGAGTGGCCCAGTTCACACAAAAGTTCGAAGCTGGTGTGTCATGTCCATAAGGATAGTTGCTTAAACTCAAAGTGTGCTTTAAAAACAACAGCTTACCCCCCGCCACGACCAGAAGCTCTCGGAGCACTAAAATAAGCACAGCCAGCGGGCAGTAGTTCAGAAAAGGCGCTTAACTCACCGGGTGAAGTCCAGGTTTCAGTGAAACAAAGGAAATCCAATGCATGGGAAGAAAAGAAAGCCTTCAAAATGAAGGTCTTATTCGCCACCGATCTGGCATAACCTGAAGCAGAGTAGACTGGACCTCGGACTGGGACCAAGACCATGACCCTAAGACGGCAGACTTGAACCAGACTGAACATCTCTGGATAGACCTCTGAAAAAAGCTGTGCACTGATGCTCTCCATTAACCTGATGAAGTTTGAGGTTCTGCAAAGAAGAGTGGCTGAAACTGCCAAACATAGGTGTGCCAAGCTTGTTCAAAAAGACTGTATTAGCTGGGAAAGGTTCTTCAACAAAATATTGAACAAAAGCTCTAAAATATATCTTACCTTTATCAGTTGTAAAGAAATCGTACTATGATCCCAGTGTTCATTAGGAATGGGTATCGTTTAGGTTTTATCCGATACCGGTGCCAAACCGGTACTTTTGAAACGGTGCCGGTGCTTAAACGGTGCTCAAACCGGTGCTTAAAGAATGGGGAACACAAAATTGGTCCAAAAACCTCTCATGTTTAACTGTTTTCCACTTTGGTCATTTTAGCCTTTTTGGCCAGGGTGAAGGGAGCATCTGCCATCAAACAAGAAGACAGCCGCATGCAACTACCACGGTGTTTGCTAGTTCACCTTACATGCATTAATGTAATAATGTGGTTAGCCTACTCAATGTAAATTACACACGAACAACATGAAGCTACTCACGCAGAGGAGAACGGCTGCTGCTGCCATCATCATCCTCATCATTTCTGCTACACTGGCAGGGCTAGGGGCCAGGACTCTACTCTTCGGGTTTTTGGGGGATGTTGCTAACTCCGGGTCTGATAACAGGCACCACACCCGCAGTAGATGTGCACGGTGTGAGGTCTCGCAGCAAGCTATCAAACACGGCGCATTTCTCGGCTTTAAAAAAACGCTATGCGTCGCCAGGTGTTTCATCAGATTTGAGGTGTTACCTCCTTTGACAGTATCACAGTATCAGCTTAAAGCACTTGTTGCAGGCTGCTGAGTTTGCATCTTTTGCTGTGAAGTACAGCCAGACTTTTGATCGCTTCGCCTTGGGCATTTTTAATCTGTAGCTCTGCTCTGAAAGAACGTACGTACCTGGCCCCGCCTACTATCCTCGGAAACGTAAAATGATTGGCTAGAATTGGCTCAGGAAAAAAAAAGCACCGAAATAAAGCACTGAAATGTGCGCTGCTTTTCGGTTTGGTTACTACCGTTTATGTCAGGACTGACACCGGTACCCATCCCTAGTGTTCATATAGTCCCTGTCTTCTCCGAGACAAGTGGACCAGTCTTAATGAAACTTTGTCCAGGACACTGTGAGTGCCAACATATTTATGGCTTAGACAAATATTTTATACAAATCTCATAATTGCAAATATTTGTACATCTGACAATTCAGTTGAGCGCTGAATAGCGACCTTACAGCTGCGTTCACTGTGTGCACAGTCTGTGTTCATGTAGTTTAACAGTCAGTACAAAGTTTTTTATCTTCCCAGTGCAGCTGAGGGTGAGATCAAAGCTTAAAGTGCAGAAACTGCAACAGTGTGGGGATACGAAGATGAAGTTTGGGTTTGAGCATCATCATCTCATCATGAGATAATTGATGAAGCAACCTGCTGAGTCTTCTATATCTATAATTCATAATTAATGTTACAATATATATTTATAGGATTTATTCTCTGATATTTTCTTTATTGTACATATTTGTGTTGTTCAAAATATGACACCTAAAGCAGTGTTGCTCTGATGAATGAACCCATCTGTACATCTTCCTCCATAGGATTAAGTGTTATTGATTGTAAATCTTAAATAATTATTTTGTGAAATCTTACATATAATTAGAAATGGTATTAGAATGAACAACAACTTTAATTACTGCTGTGTTTGGAGTTCCTCAGGGTCCCGGCCCTGTCATAGATGGATCTTACCTTCGGTTTTCAATTAATTAAAAACAAACGTAAATAAACCAAAGAAGCAGAATTTATGAAGTTATCATTGGTGAATTCTGGCCAGTCACAACAGGCCATTCGAGGTTGACCAATACCGTTTAAATACAATTATGATGTCATGGTCAGAGGTTGTTCAGTGGGGGGCGAAACTTTCCTTAACTTTGGATTGTACGCTGCTGCAGATGTCAGGTCCTGTGTCTTTCTCCTGTTGGGTGACTTAATTAATGTCTCTTACTGTTTTTTTTGTCTATATAATGGCAGTTTAAATAACATTTGAATAAGACAGTACTTTTTAATTACTCTTTGGATTCTAAGAGATGAAGTGAAGTGATGAGACTATTTCATTTTGATGCACGATAACTCGAGAAGAACATAGATTAGGATTTTTAAATTGATGCCATGGGTGCATTACAAATCTCAGTGACCTCAGCCTAAAGGTCAGACTCATGCAGAATAACCCATTATTTTAAATCTGCAGTATATTACAGGCCAGGACAACTTATTCAAATATGGGTAGAGTATAGCAGTTCACCTTGATATGCTGCTGCCTCACCTGTTCAGCTCAGACTGGTCGTCTCTGCCGGTGTTTCCATGTGTGCTTGTGAGAAATACTTGTGCATTACTTGAAAGTGAGAGATAGGAGAGTCCCCACTGATCGTTGTGTCGACTCAGATAATGACTAAAAACAAGCCTGTGCAGCATGTCAGCATATGACTTTTAGACCTTACTGACATTTTGATCATTTGTCAATAAGGAGCTCCGAGATTCTCAGAATACTGAGGGAGGTGAAAACAACGGTAGCAAATTCCACAGCAGCTTTGCTTCGTGTTGCCTTCTATTCTTACACCACCACTGATTCAGGTTTTAAGGTTTTTGATGATACTTAGGGGAAACCTAGACTACAATGAGCCCAAGGTGCCTCAAGTGTGTGGCAGCCAGACAATTCAAAAGCTTGATGATACAGTGCACCTCCCATCCAGGCAGCCTGACACAATCAGACAATATCACACACTGTCAGGAGCTGCAGCACATCAGACGCTGTCCAGTCCAGCAGCACATTATGCAACTTGGTATCGCACACAGTCCCGTCCTGGTAGCGCTGCGGTCCAGTGCTATGAACCAAGTACAAAACTGTGTTACGATTTCATGATTCATTCAACCTTTAATCTGAGGACACAGGTGAGTGCATTTAATGGGAAAATAAAGATACTAGATTTGTTTTCATTGTCAAAACATTTGGATATATGTGTAACATAATATTAACAACATGATATATAATGTATTTGTGTGGTAATGGGGAGATCCTCTGCCAATCAGCGCCTTAAAAAACGGTCCCACAAAGCTTTTCCTTGGAGCAAATTCTCTTTTCCACAGTCAAACATCATTTTTACATTTAGAAGCATCTCTGTGTCAGTACGTCATTTTGGTCAAAAATAAATTAAATATTTAATTTTGACATTTTAACACTGAGTAAAACATAAAGCAGATTAGTTTTTCAGAGGCAGATGGTGGTTATTACAAACAGTTGCTGACACGGTGTGAAATCTGTGAAGCGACCCTGTAAGTAACACTTAGGGTCAATAACTGTTACTTAGTTACACTTATTGAAGTGTAAAAGAATATTTTACTTGTACTGCAACGAGTTCATGCCTTGAAAATAAGGGCCCATATTCTGTGTTGTCTGCTGTCAAAGGGAAGTTTAAAATCCTTCAGTCTTTGGCTGCGTGATGAGTCCAGCTTTTCAATAGTCTGACCTCCCATAAAAGTGCTGCGCAGCAACCAGTGCAGGGAACATGACCTCAGACTCTTTAAATCTGTAAATGATATTGTATCTAAAGCTGAAGAAACTCTAAATTCTTTTGGGTTTTTATGTTGAGGAATATCAGGCTTACACTGTAAAACTGTTTCCTCGTGTAGTCCATCTGAGCGCACCTGTTGCCAGTTTATCGAGCTACTACCTGGAATATTTATGCTCTAAATGTTTAAAGATAATGAAAGTCTCAACATCAATAAATTGCTTTCACTTGTGAACAATGCACTGAGCAGACTGTACAGTGGATTTGTTAGAGTAAAAGTAGCTACTACAAGAAACCTGGCTGACATGAGAGATGCGTTTATGCACCGAAAAACTAAAGAGCGAGTGAGAGTTCACTGGGTTGTTAACTGAATATCAGCACATCCTTAAACACGTCCTGCTCCACACCAGCTGCTGCTGCAGTTTCGTGTGAAACTGCACCGGACCCTGGACCAGACGTTCCTTTTTAATCTTACCTTTTCATAGACCAATCAGAGAAAACTGCATCTCTGTGTTTATTATGTTTGGTGTCTGATCTTTTCTCTGTGCTCTGGGCTCGACTGTACAGACGGGGGAGTTACGAACAAAGATGAGTCAGTCCCACGAGGATAGCCTAACCAGTGTGGCCTGGAATCCAGATGGCAAACGCTTTGTCACCGGCGGCCAGAGGGGCCAGTTCTACCAGTGTGTGAGTATC
Source organism: Oreochromis niloticus (assembly GCF_001858045.2). Taxonomy (NCBI): domain Eukaryota; kingdom Metazoa; phylum Chordata; class Actinopteri; order Cichliformes; family Cichlidae; genus Oreochromis; species Oreochromis niloticus. Next base: position 1,318,904 of record NC_031976.2, on the reverse strand, counting down.
CTCACTGCATGGGCATTGCTCGGTGTCCACAGGCTCCAACACAGCCTTAAAGGCAGAAAACATTTTCTCCATCTCGTAGGTCAGAGGAGAACGGTCAGACTGATTCAAACTGATAAATATGAAAAAACACTCATTACAACCAAGATAAGAAGCTTCTCTGAATCCACATCACACAGAACATTTCTTTCTTTCTTTCTTTCTTTAAAGGGACAGTGCAGTTTAACATAGGCCAAGTACAAAACATGAAGCTGATGTAACGCACATAAGTTTAGAACTATTGCTAATTTTCAACCATTGTCCCTTGTTGGGCTTCAATCACAATACAAACATTTTACAATAAAACATACATTTTCATAGAACCAAAATACGTCATAAATATAACTACAAGTAATAGATGATAAATTTAAAAATCAACAACAAAAACATTAATGAAAATGAGTACAGCTCTGATTTCCCTTTAACCAAACTTTGACCTTTAATGTAAAGAGGCTGATGTCAGTAATCCGTTTGATTCGGTTGGAAGTGTGTTCCAACACAAGCTTATTAACACACACGCACAGCTACAGAGGGCGGAGCCTCACAAACACTACAAGACAGGTACGTTCAATAATGTAAACATAAAACTATGAATTTGTGGAAAGTCTGGTGTTTTAATGGTGTGGCCAGTTTTTATATAAATGATGTATGTTATACACGCACATGTTTTTTGCAGAGAGACATCATTGACTGTCTGTGTGTCCTGATACACACACACACACACACACACACACACACACACACACACATACACACACACACACACACACACACACACATACACACATACACACACACACACACACACACACATACACACACATACACACACACACACATACACATACACATACACACACACACACACACACACACACACACACACACACACACACACACACACACATCGTATATAGTGAAGTGAGAATTTAACAAGACTTCACAAGACATCATTATAATAAAGTGTAACTTAAAAATATGCAGAAGTAATTTCTGCTGACAAGTCAGAACATGCCTGCTTAGTGTGTTTATGTCTGCTGCGTTCATGGAAACCTCCGTCTCTTTATCTTTGGGTCACTGTGAGAGCTCGGACTCTCCTCCTGGAAACTAATTGAAGGTTTCAAGAATAACAACAAAAACAAACTGCATATCAAACAGGAAAGCTTTAAATTGATTGAATTCACATAGTAGCCTAAACACTTTTTTTTAATAGTCATCTATGTCCTAATGTTTAAACAGCCTCATACAGCTGAAGAGCACTTTAAAAATTAAAAAAATGACAGTAGGTAGGTGAGAGTCTGGCCTCCTGTATACAAACATAGAGACATGACGAGTGACTCAAGACTTATGCACAAACTAAGAGTTTAAAGAAATCTAAAGAATAAATCGAAACATGAAGTCTGAACTGTGTCCGTCTTATTCACCACCGTCCTGAGACTATGTCACAACTTTTCATGTTTTTATATCATCAGTGTTTCTTTGATGTGTTCAAATGATTTGATCATCCTCATGTTGTTACTGATTTATTGGCCTCAGAGTTTCTCAGTGTGATGATGACAGGATGATTTTTTTAAAAACAAGTTTCAAACAGTCTAAAGAAACTATACCCGTCTGTCCGTCTGTGGTTATTCACAGTTTTTACAGTTTTTTCCACATTGCTGCCCACTCTGTTTCTCATTATGAACTTACAGCATGATTAACATAAACACGCATCAATTTCCCAAAGGCTGCCACTTTATTAGGCACACCTTTTTTTCACTGTACACAAACAAGCAGTTTCTCTCCAACGCCTTGCTTCCACTAACATCGAGCTACAGTCTGAGTCCACGGGTAGTCCCACTGCAAACCCTCCGGGAGCCACACGTTCTAGTTTTTATTATTATTATTGAAAAAGGGACCACAAGTTAAAAACATCCAATAAATCTGGGTGACCACTTGTGTCTCATGGTCATTGCTAAATATTTAGTGCAAAACCTCAGAAATATTTTTTAGCATTTTGCTGAATCTGTGCTGCTCAAAATTAATTCAGTGTTAAAGTGAAAAGGAGGTCCCACCTGGTCCAACATAAAACTGGCCAGTGAGTGTTTCTGGGCTGATAACAATCATTTTCAGGCTGACGTCCTCCTGATTTTGCTTTGTTTCTGGTGAACTCCCAGGACTTGGATGGAAACCTCTTGGACTCCTGGGAGGGAGTTCGGGTGCAGTGCCTGTGGTGTCTCAGTGATGGCCGCACAGTCCTCGCATCTGACACCCACCAACGCATCCGAGGATACAATTTTGAGGACCTGACAGACAGAAACATGTACGTCATCAGAGTAGCTGAAGTACTAATTAGTCATTATTGCTTTAATAGTAATTGTATCTGTTGTGTCTTTCTGGAGATGTCTCTGCAACAGTTTCAAGGATCCGAGAAACTACTTAACACTTCAGTCCCAAAACACTGGTTGTAGAGATGTTTGCCTTCTACAGTCTGGAATAAATAGATCTATTGGATCAGCTGACAAAAGAGCAAGTGGAGCTGTTTCAGGAAATTATCCTGTATGAGATGAGATTTAAGAAACAACCACAGATATTCGCTGCAAGTGTCTTAATGAATGTCAGATACTAATTTCTGGTATGTTGATCTCAGCCAACAAAGGTCATGTTTGGCCGTTATATCTGTGCGTCCATGAGATAGATCATAGTATGTGTGTCAGCTGATACGTTTCTTACCTGTACCAGGTCCTCCTTATAAGGACTCTGTCACTCCACACGTGATTAATATGAAAGAAATGTGGAAATATTTTCCAAAGCAACCAAATATGATCAAACTTGGAGTTATTCACGACTTTGTTTTTTGCATATTTGTCACACTTACATGTTTCAGATCATCAAACTACTTTATTTAAGGTTATCATTGTCTAATACTTAATCTTAATAAATAATAAGAAATACTGAGTCCATCTTAGGAAGACCCAAACAGCCTACGTCTATTGCAGCATAACTAAGGGAGGATTCAGGGTCACCTGGTCCAGCCCTAACTATATGCTTTAGCAAAAAGGAAAGTTTGAAGCCTAATCTTGAAAGTAGAGATAGTGTCTGTCTCCTGAATCCAAACTGGAAGCTGGTTCCACAGAAGAGGGGCCTGAAAACTGAAGGCTCTGCCTCCCATTCTACTTTTAAATACTCTAGGAACAACAAGTAAGCCTGCAGTGTGAGAGCGAAGTGCTCTAATAGGGTGATATGGTACTACAAGGTCATTAAGATAAGATGGGCCTGATTATTTAAGACCTTGTATGTGAGGAGCAGGATTTTGAATTCAATTCTGGATTTAACAGGAAGCCAATGAAGGGAAGCCAAAACAGGAGAAATCTGCTCTCTCTTTCTAGTCCCTGTCAGGACTCTTGCTGCAGCATTTTGGATCAGCTGAAGACTTTTCAGGGAGTTTTTAGGACATCCTGATAATAAAGAATTACAGTAGTCCAGCCTGGAAGTAATAAATGCATGAACTAGTTTTTCAGCATCACTCTGAGACAGGATATTTCTAATTTTAGAGATGTTGCACAAATGGAAGAAAGCAGTCTTACATATTTGTTTAATATGTGCATTGAAGGACATGTCCTGGTCAAAAATGACTCCAAGGTTTCTCACAGCATTACTGGAGGCCAAGGTAATGCCATCCAGAGGAAGAATCTGCTTAGATACCATATTTCTAAGACTTTCAGGGCCGAGTACAATAACCTCAGTTTTATCTGAATTAAGAAGCAGAAAGTTAGCGGCCATCCAGGTCTTTATGTCTTTAAGACATTCCTGCAGTTTAACTAATTGGTGTGTGTTACCTGGCTTCATGGACAGATAGAGCTGGGTGTCATCTGCATAGCAGTGAAAATTTATGCTATGTCTTCTAATGATGCTGCCTAAGGGAAGCATGTATAATGTAAACAGAATTGGTCCTAGCACTGAACCCTGTGGAACACCATAATTGACCTTAGTGTGTGAAGAGGACTCTCCATTTACATGCACAAACTGGACATTTCCAACCACTGTAGTGTAGCACTTTGAAATCATACGACATGCTCTTATCTCTGTAATAACATTTGTGGTCATCAGTATCGAACATATTCACCTAACATGTGAAAGTTGGACTTGTTAGCTTCTGGTTGAAGACTGGAAGGTGTCACAAATTACCAGGAGGCAGGGTTCTAGACTAACTTTTTGCCACAGTTGCACTGGTGCGCCTAACCCTTTTTCTTAGGCGCACCAGCACAAAAGTTAGGCGCACCCAAATTTTTCAATCGCATCGCTTAACACCGCAGTTTTACATGTGCACTTTTTTGGAGGGGAAAATTGCTGTCGATACAGACACTACTAATTTGTAAATGATTAACTAACAATCTTGTCAACACAAAGTTCTTTATTTGGAGCACATTTCTACAAGAAAGATAACTTACTGAAAAACTGCTTGTGCTTAACGTGCTTTGGCACTCTTTGGCAATTTTGTAGACAATGTTAAACTTAATCATCATATCTGCCTCCTCTGACTCCGTGGCTCCTATGGCTCCGTGTCAGAGCTGGCTATGAATTTCAGACGGATCAGTCCTTAACTTAACAAAAAAGTTATCAATCGTTCTTTTCATCTTTTCTTATTACCCAC